>NC_087340.1:4595093-4928624 GCF_037043105.1 Vanessa tameamea | reverse complement strand
TTAATATTACTGCATATAATATCTACGTGAACGGGTTGTATAAACGAATGATAGTGGGAAATAACTTTTGTTTTCCCTAAAAAGAAAGGAAAGATGCCAGATCCATCATATAAGTTATGCAGCGTTAAGTCTTCCGCTCGTACTTGGCTCAGGATTAGAAGAACGATCCTGTAACAATCGACTGCTATTAGGGACCCGTTCAATCGAGACTTAGCGACTGGCTCCCATAGATGTGGATTTGAAGGTCAGCTGATACTATGTCACGTGTATATCTCGGGGCTAATTTTTTTAACGGATTTCGTATAAATATACGTTTATCTGGTGAATACTCCTCTTCAGGTTCCCTATTTTTATTAATATTTTCCGTCATACGAATACGATCATGAAGGGAGGATTCATTGATAATTTCATAGACTTTTTGCATTTTGTTACGGTGTTCCTGAGTATACAACTGTAATATATTTTCTGATAAATTGATATCTAAAAGATTACGAAGATCTAGATGACCGGTAATTATATCTAAGGGCCTCGTTATTTTGGGTCAAATCGCATTCAGACCTTTAAGTGAGTTATTAAATTTATGATTATTATTATTTAAAAAAAGGGGTCCTCCTTGATGCGTTATTCTTGTAAAAAAATTGCAGTATTGCAAAACTAACAGATATGTACCGTTTTTCTTGAAAAAAATTAAATGAAAATCTAAACCTTTCCAAGTTATGTCGTATTGTTACGTTTTTATTAATAATCTGTAATGTAACTGTATGGAACATTTTAATTAAGACACGTTACTGTCGTAGAAATCTTTTTATTTTTGTATTTGGTTTTACAAAATGAAATATATTATGGCGACTTTCGCTGAAATACAAGTAACAATCACATTTAAATAAAATATTATTATTATAAACAGACACTAATATCTGTAGTTTTAATTTTACTTACAACCGTTAGTAATTATAACGTTATTAAATATTTAGGAATGCCATATTAGCATAAACATCACAAGCCTCTGCTTATCTCAGTAATATTAGGAAACTAATCTTAATTAAGTCTTACATAAATCAAATAAACATCCTAGCAAAACAAACCACAGATAGGTAATCATTCAGTACAAAGATTTTCCTCTAATCTTAAAATATTAGGAACATAACATTGTTATTATTGCTTTTTAATGGCACAAAATTTCAGGGCATTTTTGAATTCACAGTTCACCTAATAATAATAAAATCTGAGTAAATGAAATAAAAAACTTAACACTTAAATCTACAAAGATTCGTAAAAAGGTCTATAGTAACTTGGAATGTGGTTTTTGTTGATCAGTTCATTCGGATAAGCTTATTTTCAGCTCATCTGGGTTTAGTTGTGTAGGCTTTTTTAACCTCAATATCAATGTCTTTTTCTTTTCCATGACTATAGCTTGTTTAAACTCCTCTTCTGCGTATGAGTTATTCTAATAACTTGCCCGAGCATCTTTTATGGATTTTATCATCTTGACTTCACTGATTTTGACTGGAACGTTTTCGGCATCTTTTTGTATTGCAAAAGACATTTGGCTGCATACATTCTTCCAATCATAAAAATCTTCAAAGCACATTTCGTTCACTCGGAATGGCTCAATCTTTTTACGAGCAGATTTGATAGCACTGATGAATGCATCGGGCGTGCACATAGGTCCTCTTCGCAATTCTCGTCGCACTTGTCTTTCTTTTTGTGAGTGTGCCGAATCCCCTTCATTTTGGGTATGTCCTCTAATTAAATATTTGTGTGTTATTGGCTTTATATTTGGAAATTTCTAAACCGCGAAAAGGAATATGGCCACCATGTTTTTTTGTTGGCTAGCACAGTTATCAGAATAAAATACTACATTCATATCTTCGGTACCGTTTGATATTTGCTCGAGATACTTAAATACATACCTATTTCGTTCACACCTCTGCTTGCATTTGCTTCATCCCATATATAAAATTCTACAGTATTCTTCTGGACGCATACTGTCAGTTGTTCGATTTTCTTGTCTTTTTCTAATCGTGATAGCCTCTTCTCTTCTTAAATTTTTCATAAGCGTCCTTTTTAGCTTCTTTTTCTTCAGGTGATGATTTTTTAAACGCTTCGCATACGTTACACATATCTTTCTTTTCCTTACAGATTTCGACGTAATCGTGGTGCAGATAAGCAATGGTTTTGCTTCCATCAATGAAGGTTCTTCTTGAATTGGCTCGTGTATAGTGCGATTCAATTTTGGGTATTGAATCTATGAACTGCTTGGCTCCTTCTTTAATATTATCGTCAATTTTTGGTTGCTTTCGATGTCGTCCACGGTTATCTGTCATCAATGAAATATTTGTTTTCTTATTTTTCTTGCTTAATGCAGTTGTTATTGGGCCATTATTGATACAAAGCGTATTTTTGAAAAATACCTTGCACACTCGATAGTTTTTCCTCTTCAAAATCAAATAAAAAGCATTATTAGTTCGCTTAGGTTCAATAACCTGTGCTCTACCCGGAAAAGTTTTTTTGTTCTTAAAGACGTTTATAAAGAACACAATGATATTTATCGTAATTCTAATCTAAATAGAAATAAACTAAATAATCATTTATTCTGTAATAAATGTAATGAACCTAGGCATCGTACAGTACGATGTGTCAAAAATTCGAAGTTACATTTTGAACATGATAGTTTTTCACCATTATGCTTTAACTGTAACGAAAAAGGGTGTAGAGTCTACGAGTACTCTAATCGAATTATAAAATGTGATAGATGTAATAAATTCGGTCATACTATTGCAAATTGTCCACAAAAAACTAACATGTGTAGGGGTACTGGTTCCTAGCTTACTTCTTGTTACTACTACTTGTAGATATTTGTTGCAGTATATTTACAAAAACTGAAAATAACATCAGCCAATAAAATAATTGTAGTGCATAGGTATTTACAATTTCTTTGTCCAAAGAAAACAATTCTACTAATAAAAAGCAATAAAATTTAAAAGTGATAAAAATTATGATTCATCCAATAAAAAGTTATACATTACAATTGAAAATATTTTAGAAATTAAACTACAAACGACATGTTTTCGCACTTCGTCTTCGTTCCATTAAACTGTTCTTTTTATTTTCTATTCAATAACATAAGTTGTTAGCTATTATATCTATTTATGTTTAGTTGCTATAATTATATTCCAGTATAAATTTGTAAACATGACGTTTTATATTGTAGGTATAATGTCAACAATCTGACGTTTGATTTGTGTTTAGTAATTGGATTGATAAAACTACTTACTATTTTGTTGAGTTAACGGCCTTGGACTCTTGTAGTTTGACTAATTGCTTTGAGTGCAAAAGTCTGTAGTTATTATTTTTATTTTATCAAGTTTTGTTTTTTTTTTATTTTTTTTTCTCTTACTTAATTTGTGTTTTTGATATTTACTATTATTAGAATTTAAATCGTGCTTTAATTTTGTTTATTGGTTACTTAATGTGTTGCCTTTATATAGCACTGATTTTTAATCTAACATATTTTGTTGTTTTTTTTTTTTTTTAAATATTGTATCCGGTTCCTATGTTTATAATGTATATATTTTTTTTAATTTTTGTAATTGCTTACTCACACATTGCTGGCGGGATAGAGAAGTAGCTTGTTTAGAAGTAGATTCCGTTATGTCTATTAGTTGCCTGCTCTTAGTGTCGCCTTTAAGCAAGCAGGTGTTAAAATCTCCCATAATGATAGCGTGGCTGTAACCTGGGATAAGATTTCCTAAAAGGTTTTCAAAAGAAGGATAGTAATTGATTAGTGAAGAAGGGTTATAGTAGACACCAAAAAGGATTTTAGTGCAATTAGATAAGGAAACTTCAATAAATAAGTGTTCGGCCGCATCAGCCGAGGAAGACGGGGGTGATGAACTAAGTAAAGCAAAAGGCATGTGGGACCGCAAATAGATCGCCACTCCGCCTCCTCTCTTGCTAATGCGGTCGTTACGGATAAGTCTGAAACCAGGTAATGAGTACGATGTAAAAGGTAGACATGGCTTAAGCCATGACTCCGATACAAGTATGGCGTGAATGTTACGGGAGTCAAAAGACGCAAGCAAATCAGGATAATGGGCCGGTATACTTTGTGCATTAATGTGAATGACATTAAAATTTTTCAGACAGTCTGAGAAGTAAGAATCAATGGCGACATTAAGCGGAAGAGGTAATGTACTGTGGTAACTATCATCACTGGATGAATCATCAGAAGACAAGGACAGAAAATAGTCACTATCTAAACTAATATTTGATGACATACTTATAATAATAAAATAATTGTAAATAAATACAATAAATATATATAATAGACTATAAATAAATATCAATAAGATGAACTAAAATAAACCTACACTAAACTGCTATGATATAATAAATAAATGTAAACAGCAACTACCTTAACCTTTCTAACCCACCAGCTATATGAAAATACCAAAAAAAATTATAAACAAATATTTAACAATAACCAGACTACGCGTAAACAATAGTAAATATTAAACTAAACGAATCCAAATATATATCTATCGTTAAGATTATTAAAAGTAGTAGCTAAATAAGAAATCTATATAATTAAATTAAAAACAACACTAAAAGTTAAATTATGTTTACATAATTATAACTGCTAACATGTTTCCGTACGAATGTTTTTATCTTTTCTATCTGTCACTTGCCATTCTTTACAATTTGACGTTTGACAATTGAATTTTGATATTAATAACAATTAAATGCGTAAATTCAATACATCAAAGTTATTACATTAAAAGTTTTCAATAAGTGGGTAGAACTAAATCTAATTCATGTACAAAGTGGAATAAACAAAACAGAAACACCCACATAATAAAACAGCGTTCGTGAATAATAACAAGTATACTAACTACTTTTTAACAGTCCTGACTGCCCTTATACTCCTAGAATTAATGCCTTTAGTGGTTTTGGAGGCTTCCTCTGAAAGTGGCGACACTTGCGGGATTGATGCATCAGTCACAGAGCTTGGAATCGCCTGAAGTTCAGCCATGGTGGAGATATGATGCCGCGTGCCATCAGGAGACAGAACTATGATGATACCGTCCCGAGTCCAGCACTTTGTTACCCCAAAACGTTTCCTTGCAGCCAAGAATGTTTTGTGCCGACTCTTCGTAAGGAACTCTGACATCGTTATCCCAGTGCCTTTGAGATTCGTCTTAGCCGACCAGACTTTGTCCTTCACGCTGCCATCCTTAAATCTAATTAATATTGGACGGGGCTTCTGAGTGACCGTGTGACCCAGCCGGTGACAATACTTAAAGGAGTCGGGAGTAATGTGTGGCAGTTTAAGATGCTCAGTAATAATTTTCAATGCATTGTCGCCAACATTCTCTTTACTCACTTCATCGACTCCGTCCAGTAGAACAACTTTCTTCCTCGAGTGCATTTCAAGCTGATCATATTGCCTTGATAGAAATTCAACTTGCAATTGCAAATTTTCTAGGGCAATCAGGACAAAAGATCGAAAAGCATTGAACTGCGAGTTGATGTTGGATGTTGGGCTCGTCGCGGGTATAGAAGTCTTCAGCTCTCTTTGGAACTCTGTCATTTTGGTGTTAAAAAGTGTAGTGAGTTCTTCAATAGTGAGTTTAATAGACTCCATAATGTGAATGTGTTGTTGTAGTTTATCACTTGGTAATTCACAGTTTTGTATTAAGCGTAAGCACAGTTATTGTATTATAGTAAAGTAGCTGGCAGGCGGTAAGGGGTCACATGTACATATTTAATATAATTATAAACTTGATTTTGTATTTTTAACAAATTAAAATATGAGGAGCACAAAGAATTTCGACTTGTTTATTTGACACCTACCGCTGAAAAAAAAAAAAAAAATTGAACTCCTTGCGACGTCTACAAAAAGTATTACCAATTCCTACCAAAACTATGTTAGCAAACTCTCTTCTACTATCTATTCTCGATTACGCGGACGCAAGCTATCTTAATCTAACCGAGGACCAGCTTAATAAACTTGAGCGATTACTAAATCTAGCTATTCGGTTTATTTTCGGTCTCCGAAAGTATGACCATGTTTCAGAGTTTCGTTCAAAGCTCAAGTGGCACCCTATACGCCATCGCCGAAACTTGCATACTCTCTCTCTTCTGTACTGTGTGTTGTTTAATCCGACCACTCCTTGTTATTTGAAGGAGAAATTCGAATTTCTTGGAGATCAGTCAAGTATAAGATCATCACGAAGCCTCATCCTAAAACTGCCTACCTATAGCAGTAAATATTATAAGCAGTCCTTCACTGTGCAGGCAATAACACTTTGGAACAACTTACCGCTAAGCATAAGACAATCTAAATCGTTACAAATATTTAAAAATTCTCTGAAGAAATTCTATTTGGACACTAATAATGATGACATTTGAGATACAGTTATTTAATATCCTATTATACTTTCTATTATATTTATTAATAATATTATATTTTTTTTTTTTTTTTTATTACATATACTATATAGATATATGTATGTATATATGATTTATTTATAAATATCTATAATCTGCTTTATATTCTATTTATTAGTATTTTTTGTATTTATGTATTTGCTATATTTATTGAGTTGTATTCGTTATTATTTCATAATGTAAGTTTTTACTGCACCACCATATTGCCGTCTTCCATACACATTATCCTTCTAACCCAAAGGTTGTCTGGAAGAAATGGCTTATAAGCCATAAGACCGCCTTTTGCTTGGCCAATTTTCTTTTAAAGAAAATATATTTTGTATCTTTATGTATATTTGGTGTGCAATAAAGAGTTAAATAAATAAATAAATAAATAAATAAATGTAATAGAATTAAGTTGTGAATAGTCGAATTGAGTGATATATCTTATTATATATAGTTTAGAGTACAATTATTTGTAATTTATCCTATTATTAACCCTTAATGTTTGTGTTGTTCTAGGTTACGGATTAACAAGGAAATTACTACTACTATACTTGGCTTTAAAATTTAATTGAGTTTGTTATCTCAGCCATACCGATCAATCTCATTCGTGTCTTCTCCATCCTACGTGATATTGGCGAAATAATCTGTGCCCTGTGGCACAACTAAAAGCCATTAAACTAAGAATTTTTTTTTTTTTTTTTTTTTATTTTATTTAGGAACACCAACAGTACACATATGCAACATTTATATTAAATATACAGTCAAAAGTATCAGGTTTTCATATGTACACCAATTACAGGTATTCACAACATTGTCTGAGAAGTTTTATAACAACAATAACACCTTAATCTAACTAAATTAAATTACTACTAAAAAAAAAAAAAACAACATTGTATATATATAAAGTTATGTAAACAAGTACACATAAAATTAAAAGTGAAACAGTTACAATTTTAGAGAGTAATATTTATGCAGAGTATGTTTGAATTTTGAAAATGAATCATGAAACATGTCCAAATCTGTTATCTCTTTATTTAAGAAGTTGTATAAGTTGTACATTCTAACAAGTGGAGAATGCGCACCTAGATTTGTACGAACTCTTGGATGGTAAAAAATTTTAGTAATGCGTTGACGAGGAATTTTATTAGGTACTGAAATAGAAAGCTGAGCTAGTAGATGGCTGCTATCAATGTTGCCATTTATGATATTGAACATAATGATTAAATCATGAATTGAACGTCGAGCATGCAGGTTCTTCATGCCAAAATGAATTAAACGTTGTTCGTACGGGCATCTGAATGATATTTTATGAGAATGAAAAGCTAAGTAACGAGTAAACGCTCGCTGGACTCGTTCGATGCGCTGACTGTGTATACTATAAGTTGGATTCCATATCGATGAAGCATATTCTAACTGACTGCGTACTAATGCGTTAAACAATGTAATTTTGGTGTGGGGATTTTTAAACATCTTTGTATTGCGTCTTAAAAACCCTAGCATTTGAAAAGATTTTTTAGTTATATGGTCTACATGGGACACAAATGTCAGTTTTTTATCAATTGTAACACCTAAATCGCGAATTTCGTTGACTTTTATAAGAGAAATTCCATTAATGTTATAAGATGTTACAATTGGCTTCCTCTTTCTAGTGAATGTTATATAAGAGCATTTACCAACATTTAAATCCATCAGGTTGTCTTTACACCAGGCGTTTATATTGTTTATATCATTCTGCATATAGGCTACGTCAAGTTGAGAATCAATTAATTTATAAATTTTTAAATCGTCTGCAAAAAGAGAGAACTTACAGTGCTTAATTACCAGAGTTATATCGTTAACGAATATTGAAAATAAAATGGGACCCAGGTGTGAGCCCTGGGGAACGCCGGATTCCGCATAATACGCTTGAGATTCGTATCCATCTACTGCAACTACTTGAGATCTTCTATCCAGATAAGAGGCAAACCACCGCAGCAATGAACCATTTATACCTATTGCCTGAAGCTTTCTAATGAGAAGCAGATGATTGACTTTATCAAATGCGGAACTAAAGTCAGTGTAAACGGCATCCACTTGCTTACCTTTGTCAACGTCGTAGATAATGTCTGATATAAAAGACAAGAGGTTTGTTTCCGTAGAGCGACCGCGCTTAAATCCATGCTGATGAATAGAAATATCAGATCCAGCAAATGATGATATTAAAGGGCTTATAAGAGATTCGAATAATTTTGAAAAAGAGGATAATATAGATATTGGGCGATAGTTCTTTACGTTACTTTTATCACCTTTTTTGTAAATAGGTATAATTCTCGCTCTTTTCCATTCCGTTGGGAAACAACCGCTTTTTAAGGATTGATTGACAATTATCATAAAAGGAAGAGCCAACACAGATGCACAACGCCTTATGAAAAGTGGAGGCAAGCCGTCTGGTCCGGGTCCTTTGTAAATATTTATAGATTTCATTTTCTTCAAAATTTCATTTTCAGAGAAGCTTAGTTTTGACATATTTTTTCCACCAGCCAATTGCAGAGGCCTGCCAGAGGGAATTGAATTACGACAAAAAACTGAAGAAAAATGTTGAGCGAATGTATTGACTATCTCTATGCCAGTATGGGCACTATTTCCATTAAGGTATATTGTGTCAGGAATAACGGATTGTCCCTTTCTTTTATCCTTCATAAACCGCCAGAAGTGTTTTGAATTTTTTCTAATGTTTGACTCAACGTTAGAACAGTAATTACAATAATTTATGTTAAGTAAGTCATCACATCGTTCTCTTAGTAGTTGGTATTCTATTAAGTCTCGCGGATTTCTATATTTACGGTAATTGATTCTTAATTTATCCTTTTCATGAAGCAATTTAATAAGTGTTACACTAGACCAAGACGGGAATAATGATTTTTTGTATTTTCTTTTTGGTACATGTTTCACAATAACATTATTTAATATTTTGTAAAAAATTGTTAACATATCATCCATGTTTGTAATATTTTCATATTCGTTGTGCCAGTTATAAGATTTCAGTTCACTTACTATATCTGTGTAATTTGCCTTAAAAAAATTAAAGTCAACTCGACCCACTGAACGACAGCAATTGTTGTTATTAATGTTATTGAAAATCGTTAAGCTTATCAAAAGTGGAGGATGTTTGTGATCGACCTTACTCAAAACATTTAAGGGGTCAGTTACTTGTATATCAAGAATATTACTCAATACAATATCCAGCATTTTACAATCAATATTAACAATATTATTGTATTGGCGAATGTTATTCATTGCCATGAAATCTATTAACAAATGACCTAACTGATTATTGCTAACATTATGGGGCTCTAAATCGTTATTACTATCGTCTTTATTCCACTGGATAAAACCAAGATTAAAGTCACCAATTATAATTACATTTTCAATCATATCAGCCATCTTATTGACATTAACAAGGAATTTATTAGTGGACTCGAAGTTAGCTGGAGGAGGTAAGTACACCGCACATATATGAATCCTTTTTATCACTTTATTAATCTTAACATTGATACATACCCAAATATCTTCAAGATCAGTCTCATAATTGTTAACTCGCGATGATGATATTTCTTTAGATATGGCTATTAGTACTCCTCCGCCATCACGCTTAGAGTTGACGCTACATTTACGATCTTTACGATATATAATATAATTATTGCTAAAAGTTTCACTGTCAATAATATTTTCGTTCAACCATGTTTCGGTAAAAACAATGATTTTATATCTACTAATCAATATTTTATTGTAAACATCATTAGTCTTTGTACGTATACCTCGGATATTTTGGTAGTATATATCTAAGTCTAAAGCCATTGATAACAGAAAAAGAATATAGCAAAATTGACAACAAGGAAAACAACACTTATTAACTTATTAAATCCAGACATTTGGTATTGCGAATGTGTATCTTCTGTGAGTGCTCGTTCTTTCTGACAAAAATTCGGCCATTACGCACCCATGTGAATGTGTACGACTGCTCCTTAGCTTTTATACGTGCCGCGGCATGTAAAGATTTAGTAGACGGCGTAAGATGTTCCGAAACAAATATAGGTCCGTGAGGTGCAGCGTATCCCAAATGCTTCGATGAGAGTTTATCATTGGGATGCCCTCTGTTAAATTTTGTTACTGCAGCTAGTAAACTGTCACGGAGACGAGGTGAACGTAATTTGGCTATAACAGTCCTTGGTTTTTTATTCTCTTTGTCGAGCTTAGCGACTCTCGTTATGTTCATTATGTCGTCGTCATGGAGCGTGCACTCAACTGTTTTAGCCAATTGCAATAACGTTGTACTCAGTATCTCAGACTTGTGTTCCGGAATATTGTTGATTTCGATATTACACTCTCGTAGATATTGTTCAGCTGTATTCAATCTATTGGATAAATCAGTAACAGCACCAGTAAGTTTTTCATTGTCATCTTGTAGCTTACGAATCTTATTTGACTTATCTTCTAGTTCTTTCTTCATTTCTTCGTATTTAGCATTAAAAAATGAAAGTGAATCCTGAAAGCCCGACACATATTCTTTAATGTCGACTAGTTGTTGGGATACTAATTCCGTTATTGAAGACTTCATGGCTGCTGTTACCTCTTTTTTAATAATATCGGCTATATTAATTATGACATTATTTGAGATTATTTCCTTTTCAATCGTGATTCCTTCATTTGGATCACAGATCAAATTATCTCCCATTTTTGACTTGCTTCGATAAGTCACATTACCCTCAACATCCTGGGAATGCTCGTTTAATTTTGAAGGTGCAATTTTAGGTGTACTCAATATATGTTCCTGAGCCTTTTGCTCCTTCCCACGACAAACTGAGCAGCGCCAATTTTGTTTGTTTTCACTCGTCATGGTCGTAAACTTTTTGAAAGGAATGCTAGCACAAACCAAATCGTATCGAAGATTGCATTTCATACATGACATAAACTCTCTGGCTTGTATTGGTTTCTGACAAGAATTGCATTTTGCCAGCGTTGGAGTCATTTTGTAAATAATGAGTATAAAACGTATATTAGTGTAATTGCGTTCAAAAAAATATCAGGCGCAATACAGTAATAAGTTGTAAGGTAGATGCTTATCGCAACCGTTCAACGAGCGAAGCGATCGTTTGCGTTTTTCGCAAGGTATATCTTAAAAACTTACGCAGTTAACAAGCACAATGAAACCAAAAAATCCACTTGTTATCACTTGATTTGCGCGATTTTTTTTACAAATATTTATATAATAATATCATTACATTAAATTTATACACTTTTCTTTCAAGTAAATTAACTTTAACACTGACTTTACTATTTAATTAATACGGAGCTACGTACTAAGGTGTTATCGTGTTCGCGTTGAGTTGTGAGTTTTGAATTGATTTAAAAAAGAATTGAATTGAATTAAAAAAAAAATCAAATTTGACATGTCACCCAGAGCAGTGTTACCAGTATCAGGTACTGTAATAGTTATGCTATTTGTGCTACAAAATAAAAATTAAATTTACTTGTTTTTACTTATTAAAGTAACAATATTATTATTTTTCAAAAACACATTTTTGTTCATAATACCCCCAGGGGCAGTTTTGAAATACCATGATAACAAGAAAACAATGTAACTTAGAATATAATCAACATTTTATTTAAGACATACAGATCTTATAATTGTGTATTGCCACTAACTTCGTACACTCACTATTGCTTAAATAAACTTTATAAAAATATTAACAGCCTGGGGCAGTCTTGAACAAGTGTAAGTAACTTATTATTTTAAGATATGAGATCTAGTTACATATTGCAATTAAAATCTTTGTCTTTATAATCTTAACACTATCTTAAAAACATACCATTTAAAATGGTCTCAGGAAGGCATTTCAAGAAGAATCGAGTAGTTAAACTATGTAAGTTTGGAATATCAAACACAAAATAAATAATCCAAATCGCCTTATTGGCCAACATAAAAGTAAATATTCAAAAAAAAAACGAACAACTTCAAAACTTTGGTAATAGTACCTAACTGAGTTTAAATTTACTAAAATCAAATTTGAAAGTTAATAGAGCAGCTGTACGAGAAGTTCCTGGACCAGAGCATGGCTTTGGAAGTTTCCTTACAGTATCAGTGATAGGTATGCAGGATTGGTCTTCTTTGTCAGGGAACAAAAATTTAAAACCTAATTTATTTTTTAAAAAAGAAACTAGAAACATATTTTGATCTTTATTTTTAATTAAAGCTACGAAATACATTTATGATTCTTTTTTGGCAGAGTGACACTTTACCAATATATAGTCATTTTCATTTAAATTCTAATTTGTCAAGGATTGAATTGATTCCCTTTCATCAACTAGATTATCAGACTCAGAATTATTTTGACCATCTGTTAAATCCATATCAGAATCATCATGAAAAGATATATTTCCGTCAGATTCTGAGTTTGACTGATATTTTGGCAACGGTTTCTTCTTTTTATACGTATTGGTCTTAGGCATACATCATCCTCGTTTTGATAAAGGCAGAATTGAAGGCTTGTGTTTCATCCGATCTAAATAAGCAGCTTCTACTGCGCATTTTTCGGGAGTATCAGTTAAGATTCGTGACGAACCTTTTTTTCTGCCTTTTCTTCCGGTACGAGGAGTTGCTTTAGGAAACGGTCTTATTGCTTCAGGAGTAATTGTTACTTTTCCCCTTATATTTTCAGTGTTCCTGTTTATTTTCGCCAAATTATCAATATTGGCGGCACTTTCGATTACAGTTGGTGAACGTAAAGGAGTTTGCACGTGAGCTTTATTAGTATTCTTAGTGGGTGTTTTTACACATTTATCGGTTTTATGATTAAGTTCAGGGGGAAGTTGAGATGTACTGTTTGTGGTCGGTTTATTACTTTTGTCAATAGCTTTAATTGATGCTATTACAGGTTGATCTGCTTCTATATCTTCAGCGTCAGTAGCGTAACTGTCGATTGCAGAAGGTGCTGGAGCAACAATTTCAGCATTAGTTAGTAGCGTCGTAAGCAACTGCTATTGTGGGTTCATTTAATTCCAGATCTTCAGCTTCAGTGACATTATCGTTGATATTATGTGGTATAGAGGCACCAAACTGTAATAACACCTGTTGAGGTTGATCAGTCTCCACATCTTCAGCTATTACACCACCAGGAACTAAATTCTCAGATGCAACTATCAAGGGAACTTGCGAAGGATCAGTCCGATTAGTCACTTCCGAACATTCAAAGTCATTGTCCGTGAATTTGTTTCTAGAAAACGGATATATTCCTGGCGCAGAAAATCCCGATGTGATGTTATTGATAGTATGTGAAGCATTATATGCACGGGTGACAATACTTGCAAGATCGTGAATAGATATTGTTTTGCCCGGATGATTAAGCAACCAATAATTTTGCGCGACTGCGAGCTTCGCCTTAAAAGGACTGTTTACTGCAACGTCGAGTGGTTGAAGTTTATGCGTACAATGAGGGGGAAATGTCAACAGTGTTATGCCGTTTTCTCTTGCAAAATTAATAGCATCGATGGTGCAATGACTCTCATGATTGTCAAGGAGTATAAGAATTTTATTTTCTTTGGTGCATCTATGGTGGTGGTTTTTTCATTGTGTTGTAGAACTTTCAGATACAAAGGTCCAGTCATCCAACCGCTAGTAGGACTATTGGCAAACCCGCCACTTCCAACTGGAGCTCCAATAAGCATTGTTTCGTGAAACCTAGCTCTTGGAAAAATAAAAACCGGAGGAATGGTATTTCCAAGAGCATTTACAATACCACAAATAGTGATCAATTGACCTCTTTCCGCCGAAACACTTTGTCCAACTTGCTTTTGACCTGTTCTAGCAATAACATTGGGTGCTTGAACAACGGTCATAATACTTTTTCGTCTAAATTATAGATGCAGTCTGGAGTATAATTTCCACGTTGTAACACTCTTTCATAATTATCAAAAAACATCCTGACATTGTGCTTATTAAAGCTGGTTGATCTGGAAAGACTGGTGTTTTCAAGTTTTCGCAAAGATAATACTGGGTGCCTTTTCATAAAGTTTTTCATCCATTCAATGCCCGCACTCTTGTTATCTAACCATTTTTCAGGACACTTATCTAACGCTGCTGCATATTGATATGCCAATTTTCGACCTTGTAAGTAGGTAAGACCATAATTCATTTTGGACATTTTTAAAAAGTACCTTTCCAGCATAAGTTCCTTATCATTCATGAAAACTTGATGCACAGTGTATTTGCTGCTATAGTTTATATTTTTTGTCATTACATTCTCTTTATATTTCTATACTCTATAGTACAAAGAGGTTGGTTTTATATTATATATAGCAGCAGCGGTCCTCAGTTTCATGCTATCATTGACAACAAACAATACAGCCTTCTCGGCGTCTTCTTCGTTAACATCATTTTCTTTTTTCTTTTTGTAATTTCTTACCATTGTGATTCACAACTGTAAAATAATATAAAATGAACTTATTTAATTATATTTATCAATTATTTAAAATGATAAATAAACATCATTTGTTTAAATAGCGGGGGGCACTTTTGAACATTTTATTCATAACTGCCCCACAGATTTTTTCAATCTGCCCCAATACGGATGGTATTCAGAAACAAAATTATGTAGACGACCAAGAAACTTGTATTTATTTAACTTATATTGGTAATACATACTATAATATACACAACACTATGAAATAGTCAAAACTCGAAAATAATACTTACGTTTTCAGAAATCCGTTTACAATAAAAAATAAAAATGTTTGGTTTCGTTTCCGTAAAGTAATTCAATTCAATTCTTACGTAAATGGGATGAAGAAGTTTAGGACAAGGGAACAGGATGTGGGTAGTGGAACCTTCGTCTAGGCCACATTCACACAGCGAGTGATCTCGAACTCTTATCTTTGCTAGGTGGGTAGGTGTGCATGAATGGCCGAGGCGTAACCGACAGATAGTGGATGTGACCCAACGGTCAGCGTGCCTGTGAAATGAAAACCAAGGTCGCCTCGGAATTTCAGGTTGTAACGCCGAATAATACTTACCTTTAACCGATTTTGATGAAATCCAAAAAGCATTCCAGGATTTAACCATTTGAGCTTTCGCAAGAGTGAGCAAGTCTCGAGAGGAATTGACAAAATGGTCAGATGAACCAGATTGGATAGCAATCTTAGCATATGAGTCAGCCATCTCATTTCCAATAATACCGGAATGACTTGGAATCCAGACCAGCAAAACCTGAAGGCCTTGTTGATGACAGGACAACAGAGCCTCTCTGATCTTAAAAACGATAGAAAGTCTTAATTTGCTACGAAAAGGATTTTCTTTAATGGCCAACAGACAGCTTAATGAGTCACATAAAATAAGTGATTGTTGTATGTTGTGTGACTGGGCATACATAATAGCTTCCAGTAAAGCAATGGCCTCACCGGAAAATATAGAGGTTTCAGGGGGGCATTTAAATAAAAGGGCTTTTTTATATTTAGGTATCCAACAAGCTGCGCCAACGCAGCCGGTCGGTGAGAGTTTAGAGGCATCAATATATATAGGGAGGTGATTTGGCCAATTTTGATGAAACATTTTTTGAAATTAGACACTAGTATCAGGGGAACCTTTTATAAGACCAAGGTTTGTTATAACAGGGGTATTATAAATAAGAGCTTTAAAGGAGGTGGAAAAAAGAGGATTAGAAGGAAAAGTGGTAAGGGGATGAGGGAGGTTGGTATACTTGAGGAAACTGTTTAATAGGAATGAGGATTTCGGACTGTCTGGGTTGTAAATGTGGGATAATTTGTTTAATCGGGCCAATAGAGGATGGGAAGATAGCTGTAACAATTTGATGATAAAGCGGTCACATAAGTATTGCCTCCTTATATGTAGAGGAGGGTCAACACACTCAACCTGCAGAGCATTAGTAGGAGTGGATTTCACAAAGAAACACTTGTTTAGAGCAGACCATTGTTTCCGTTTGCTCCGTAGAAAAAAATCCAAATTATTGTTAATTAACAAATCTATGGGCTAGTGTTGATGTGTATCAAACCTAGTGTAAAGTTTGTCACATTTCTGACTAAATAAACAAGTTTAACTCGGTGAATTTGGTTGGATTTAATCAAATTTAAAGTAAGTGACATTGAAGTGCCCTTGTGTGTGCTACGGTTAAACAAAAGAACTTATTTAAATTATTACCACTAGTCGCTTATGACTACAAGCGTCAGCTACAATCTGTTTATTATTTTTGATACATGCTTATATATACGTTTGGCCTAGTGGTAGTTGTGCTAACTTTATGCCACTTATCATTTAACGTATTCGGCACGAGTTCGATCCCCAGTGCAGTCGGTCTAATTTTTAATTTATAAATTCGTTTTCTGATATTTAAAATGGATAATGAAAACGTTACGTTGCGCAGGGGTGGTTTGTCTTCGGGAGTGGGCTCACGAACCAACTTGCAGGAATCCTCTCTTTTGGAGATGGTTAGGTCTGTTATATCTACTGAAGTTTCTAGTCTAAAGGCAGAATTTAGAACATCAATTGTGCCTCTACAAGACGAATTAAAATCTTTGAGAGAAGATTTTTCTGGGCTTAAGGAATATATAGAGTTTACTAATGTTAAATTTGATGATCTTAACAACAGAATTGACAAATGTGAGACAGACTAAAAACGACTCTCTAACCATACCTCAGAGATTGGAAATTTTAAGATTGCTTTGGATTCTATCATCACGGAAAATAACACCCGTGAACACAATGGGCCCGCAGATCTAATATTGAGATCTATGGTGTTCCAGAAAACAAAATGAAAATCTTTTTTCAATTTTGAATTTTGGAGCAATTATCTAATAAAGCCGAGATTAAACTAGACATTAACAACGACATAGACTTCATAACCAGGGTGGCATCAAAGGATAAAGAAAATAAAAAGACTAAGCCTATTATTGTTAGATTCTTATGCCGCTGGAAAAAAGATGATTTTCTTACTCGAGCTAAAAAGCTTAAGCTTAAATGTCATGATATCGGATTTAATTCTAACAATAATCATATATATTTGAATGATCACCTAACAAGCGCCAATAAAGAATTGTTAAGGATTGTCAAAAAAACTGCCAAAGAAAAAAGCTATTAATATGTTTGGGTGAAAAATTGCTGCATAATGGTTCGACGCAATGACACGAGTCCAGTCATACACATAATTAGGCCTGGTGATTTAAAAAAATTATATAGGAACTATTCAATTTTTTGCTTATCTTTTTGTTCAAACTCTATATACTTCTGGACTAAATATTTGTATAATCTTGAATTTATTGTATGGAAGGTTTTTGGTTTTATACGGTACATCATTTTATTATTTAAACACTTTATATTATAATTTGCTATTGGTTATCTTTATTATTTTATTATTTGGGCACCTGAATACAGTATTTAGCATTTATTTGATTTCGTTATATTTTTACGTGTTCGACGATTATTATTATATTATACTTTATATAGGGTTATAAATTTTATGCGTAATACTTTATACTTACTGCATTTATGACTAAAAGTCTCTCTATTTTTTATCAAAATGTGCGTGGAATTGCGAACAAAAACAAATACATTTTTCGGAAGTTTAATTCAGACTAATCACTCTTACGACATTATTTGCCTCAGTGAAACTTGGTTGCATGAAGGTATTTTTAACGCGGAATTGTTTGATCTGAGTTATAACGTGTACAGAACAGATCGAGAATATAACTCGCGTGGAGATAGAATGGGAGGTGGCGTCTTAGTTGCATTGAAATCTAATTTGTCGGTCAAATACCATTCCACCATTCTCTCAGTGAATATGGCTGCAGATATAGTTTAAGTCTCCATTGTCCTTTCGCCTTCCCCTTTATCTAAATTGTTGCACGTTTATTGTTGTTATTTTCCCCACGGCAAGTATCAATTCGAAGCGCTCGCTGAATTCTTTGAATTGATCGCCAATGAGGTACTTAGCCAACCTAATGACCACGTTTTGATTACGGGTGACTTTAATATTTCCTCAGCCTTGTGGGAACATTCAGGTAACGCTATGATTATTAGCAACTATTACGAAGATAATGATTTGATAAGTACATTGTATAATTTTTTGAATTTTACTAATCTTAGGCAATTTAACTCTATCCCCAAATTGAATAATATATATCTCGACTTAATAATTAGCAGCGGCAACTGCTCTGTATGTGGTGGTTCCCCTTTAGTTCACGAAGATCCTCATCACCCAGCCTTGTTTATATCACTTAACGTACTTACAAAGGTTTCTTTAATTAATGCTCCCCGTACAGTTCGCTTATTTCACCTAGCAGATTATAATGCTATTAATAATGCTTTGGCTGACGTTGACTGGATAGGTTTACTAAATGACTGCGATATCACTAAGGCCGTTGATGTTTTTTACGAAACCATTAATTCTGTTATTGCTGATTTGGTTCCTGTTAAAACAGTCAAATATGAGAACCAATATCCCTTTTGGTACTCTAAAGCCTTAATTAAAATTGTTGCTGAAAAACTTAAATATCATAAAAGATGGAAGACTTACAAACGATTCTCATATTACGAAACTTTCAATATGTTAAGGGAGCGTCAAAAACAGGCACAAGTTGAATGTTATGATAAATATATTTGTGACTCTGAATTGAAAATCAGACGTAACAGTAGGCATTTCTGGTCTTTTGTTAAATCAAAAAAAACTACCAACAATATACCCAATACTATGTACTTCAAAAATCAAACCGCGTGTGATGGCAAAGATTTGTAACCTTTTTAATGATTATTTTAAATCTGTTTTTGAACCAGTAAATTCATCTAGTGTTTCTACTGATAGAATTTCTCATAAATATATTAGCATAGGGTCTGTCGATATCACACATAAAACAGTTATTGAATATTTAAAAAAGCTTGATGTTAATAAAGGCTATGGACCTGATGGTTTACCTCCTATATTTTTACATTCGTGTCGTCAATTTCTTTCTTATCCAATATTTTTATTGTTTCAGAAGTCTTTGAAAACGGGTGATATGCCTTATTTATGGAAACGTTCTTATGTAGTTCCCATTTTTAAATCTGGAGACAAGCATAATATTCAGAATTACAGACCCATTTCCAAATTGTGTGCAGTAGCAAAATTATTCGAAAAAATTATTTATGATAAAATTTTCCCTCTACTGAGAACTATCCTAATCGAACAGCAGCATGGCTTTATAAATAAAAAATCGACAGAAACTAATCTCTGCGAATTCGTTCATCGATTGATTACATCCATGAATAGAGGGCACCAGGTAGATGTCGTGTATACTGATTACTCCAAAGCCTTTGACAAGATTTCACATACGCTATTAATAAAAAAAATTGAAGGGGTCGGTATACACGGCGATCTTTTTCGTTGGCTGTCTTCTTATCTCCGCAACCGTAGCCAGGCTGTGACGATTAGGGGTTTTTGTTCGTCGTTTGTACCTGTAACTTCTGGTGTTCCCCAAGGTTCTCACCTCGGACCACTGCTGTTTAATGTGTTTATCAATGATATCGACGATATTATAAAACATTCTTCTTTTTTGTTATATGCAGACGATATGAAAATTTTTAGATCGGTCACGTCTTCACTTGACTGCTTATTGTTACAGGAAGATCTTGATCGGCTCTGTATATATTGCAAGGACAACTTTCTTAGTGTAAATGTGTCTAAATGTAGCATTATCACTTTTTCACGAAAATTAAATCCAATCACCTACAATTATTACTTTGATTGTAATTCTTTGAATAGAGTGACTGAGTTGAGGGATCTGGGTATTTTTATTTAGACAATAGGCTTACTTATAGGTTACATTTAACCCAAATAACAGCTAAAGCCTATCGTATGCTAGGTTTTGTTCTGAGAGTCAGCAAAGATTTTAAATGCAACTCAACGTTTGTTCTTTTATATAATACGTTGGTTCGATCTGTTTTGGAATATGGATCTATTATTTGGAATCCACACTACAATTTATATATTGAGATGTTAGAAAATATTCAAAGAAAATTTATAAAATACCTTAATGTTAAATGTCGTACAACAAATGAAACTTTTACAATTACTCCACTTGCTGATCGTCGAACACTTAGAGATCAATTATTTTTGTTTAAATTAATAAGGAATTACATAGATTCACCCTACCTTCTAAATTGCTTAAGATTCAGGTGTCCTAATATACGAACACGAAATAAGACTTTGTTTAGTTTGCCCTTATTAAAGTCAAATTATGCACGAAATTCTTTTATAGATAGAGTCTGTAATGAATATAACACTAAATTTTCCAGTATTGATATATTTACAGAATCAGTTGCTAACTTCAGGAAATTTATGCTAGAACCGTAAAGCCTAGATCTTTTATTTGTTTTTTTTCAAATTTGCCCTTTTTTCATAGGTTTGTTTTTTCTTATTATTATTATATTAGATATTATAATTAATTTTGTTCTGCTCTTATTATGTTTTTAGTTATAAGTGGAAACTTTACTGGTATATGTGCTAATTTTTATGCTTTAGCTTTAAGAATGACTTGTACTGTTTGTTTCCCTAATAAAGTAAAAATAAAATAAAATCGCACCCAAGATTATGCGCAAACATTTAAACTGAATTTTGTTTAATTTTTCTGAAGCTGATTTATTGAAGGGATCTAGAACAAACTGTCCATAGTCCAAATGACTACGAACTAGTGCGTTATAGATCAGCATCAATGTATAAGGGTGAGCTCCCCACCAAACTCCAGATACTGCTCTAAGGGCATTATTTGATTTTTCACATTTCTTGGCTAAATGGTCAGAGTGTGAAATTCCGTTCAGTCGGTGATCGAGAATAATTCCAAGAAATTTTGTTTTGTCTACAAAGTTAATGTGTTGACCCTCATAAAACAAATTAAAGGTAGGTATACGTCTTTTTTTAGTAAATACCACTGCTTGACTTTTAGCTATCGACAGCGATAAGCCATGGTCAGAGAGCCATTGGGATAGGTAATGCAAAGCAGAGTTTAATCAAAATGTTAAATTTTCAATGGAGCTAGATCTATAATACAAAACAGTGTCATCAGCATACTGGAGTATGTTACAAAAATTGTTAACAGACAAATCGAGATCATGGGTGTATATGCTGTAAAGCAGAGGAGTGAGTACTGAGCCTTGAGGAAGAACTTTCCAGACAAGTCTGGGGGGAAGTGAGAGATGTTGGTGTCTAACCGTTATTGATCTGCAAGTTAACAGATTACATAATCAGCCTGTAAATTTCCCACTGCTGGGCTAAGGCCTCCTCTCCCGTTGAGGAGAAGGTATGGAGCATATTCCACCACGCTGCTCCAATGCGGGTTGGTGGAATACACATGTGGCAGAATTTCGTTGAAATTAGACACATGTAGGTTTCCTCACGATGTTTTCCTTCACCGCCGAGCACGAGATGAATTATAAACACAAATTAAGCACATGAAAACTCAGTAGTGCCTGCCTGAGTTTGAACCCGAAATCATCGGTTAAGATGCACGCGTTCTAACCACTGGGCCATCTCGGCTCTTAACTGATTACATATGAGATGAACTATCCTCGGTGGAATACTCAGCTGTTGCATTTTCTGCCTGAGCTTCGGAAGAAGTACATTATTATATGCAGAAGATATATCTAGAAAGATTCCCACAAAGTATTCTCCTTTAGCAAAGGCAATTCGAATGTCTGTTGTGAGTATGCTTAGATTATCAATGGTGCTCAACCCC
Source organism: Vanessa tameamea (assembly GCF_037043105.1). Taxonomy (NCBI): domain Eukaryota; kingdom Metazoa; phylum Arthropoda; class Insecta; order Lepidoptera; family Nymphalidae; genus Vanessa; species Vanessa tameamea. The sequence goes on along the minus strand of NC_087340.1, from coordinate 4,906,436 downwards.
TTCCGAAAGCCAAATTGAGAGGGAGCAAGTATATATCTGCTTTCCATTAACCATTCCAGGCGGTTCTTCAACAGATGTTCAGTGATCTTTGCCAAAGTTGATGATAAAGCTATCGGTCTATATGAGTTGCAATCCGAAGGGTTCTTACCCGGTTTAAGGATCGATATAACAATTTGTGTCTTCCAAGATTGCGAGACAATTCCTTTGATAAAAACCGAGTTAATTATGTTTAAAAAACATTTTTTCGCTTTATCATTTAATTTACAAATAAAAGAGTAAGGAAAGCCGTCTTCTCCAGGAGTAGAATCAGATAAACCATTTAACGCACATTGAAGTTCGGAAAAAGAAAAGGGGGCATCCATTTCATCCAAAGTGGATGTGGATGCTGGCGTAGAAATCGGCGGAATTTTTTAAGTTGGGACCAGACTACAGAGGAAGAGGAACGAGGACTCAGGGATTCACAGAAATGAACCCAACTAACTTTTTTCTTTTTAGAAATTAATTGTTTAAATTTGGCGTCGATTTTCTGATACTTACAAAAGTTATCCAAAGACACAATGAGTATGATGCTACAGCCTCTAGTCTCTGTTCAGATAATCATTTGCATTCCTCATCCCACCAGGGGGTGGAAAGCAAATGATTTTTTGAGGTGTGTTTTTTAGGGAAGTGGAGATTAGCTGCAGTTAAAATACCATTAAGGAAAAGGTCATAGGAAAGAATTACATTTCCATAGTCTTGTGAAACAAAGAGGGTGCCGATCATGGAATCAACAGACTCAGCATATGCAGACCAGTTAGCATTTTTTAATTTAAATTTTAATAAGGGATTTGGATTGATATGGGCAATGGATCGGTGATTTAAAGAAAGGAGGATAGGAAAGTGGTCACTGCCAAAAGAGGATGAGAGGACATTCCAGGATATTTGAGAAGCAAGGACTGGAGAAGTTAAGGATAAGTCTACAGCGGATTTTGGGTTTTGGTTAGGATATACTCTACGTGTTGGTGAGCCATTATTGAGGATGCAGAGGTTTGCATCATCAAATATGTCCATCAACAAGAGAGCAAATGGGTCACAGAAATGTGAACCCCAGGCGGTGTGATGGGCGTTAAAATCCTCCATGACTAGGATAGGACTAGGGAGAGAGGAAATGATGGCAGATATATTTGGAATTAAAACTGGATTAGGATGAGGAATATACAGGGAAAGAAAAGTGATGTTAAGGGCTCTAACAGCAACAGAATTAATATATGCTGGCTGGGAAGGGATAAAGGAATTTGTGAGAAGGGAAGGGAGTGCCGAACGAAAATGGCACTCCCAGCATAACCATCACTTCTGTCATCCCTCAAACAGGAGAAGCCTGGGACCCGGAATCGGGATCCAGGGATCAACCATGTTTCAGAGATGGCAATAATGACAGGTTTAAGGAGGTTTATTAGAGAGAGGAGATCATGTTTTTTAGGCCGGACGCTCTTGCAGTTCCATTGAAGGAAGCTGATTGGGGCCATTGTGAAGGATGGAGAATAACTGACATAAGTCTTGAGCAACGTTGGACGGTAAGGGGATATCGTTACATGTTGAGATAATACTAAGAAGTATCTTAGTTAGCATTTCTAAGAAGTTGGGATTGTTATTAAGAGGGTTAGGAGTGTTTTGGTTGAGAGCACAACCATTAGGAGCAGTAGAGGGACAATTACTAACGATCGATTGATGGGCCTGTTTATCATCCCCTTTCCCAAGAGGTGATCTTGGGCGAGGAGTACTGATAACAGTCTTCCGATAGGACCTGGTAGTTGAAGGGATAGGTTGACTAGGGAGAATTGGAGAATATGTGGGAAGGGTAAACATCTCCTTTGCAATCTCTGCATAGGATCTACGTACAGAAGGAAACCGAGAGGATGCTTCAATGTATGATATGTTGTCCTGAGACATAACAATTTTAATCGATTGTTGGCGAGAAAACTCTGGACAGTCCTTGTCTGTTGTGTAATGGTTACCAGAGCAATGTAAGCAAGTGGCGTTATCCTTACTTACACTACAAGACTCACCTGTGTGGGATTTGGAGCACTTAAAACACCTAGGTTGAAATCGACACTGAGTTTTAATATGACCATAACGGCAGCAATTAAGGCATTGGATAGTGGGAAGTTTATAAGTTTCTACTGGAAGGGACGTATGGTAGGAATACACTTTTGAAGGAAGTATTTGACCTCTAAATGTAATTACAACAGATTGGGTAGGAACCCATGTAGTTACACTGTCAGCAATTGTTTTTCTGTTCAGGCGTCTTAATTTCATAACTTCACCACATCCAGTAGGAAGCTCAAGTGACATTGCCAGTTCTTCCATCGTCCAGTCCACGGGAATACCCTTAATCAATCCCATTCTAGTTACATTAAAAGTCGGTACAGTAGCTTTATACTTGCACATTTCAACAATAGGATTCACTAGAAAGGAGTTTGCTGCTTGGGCTGTTGAAAATTCAACTGAAATTTTGTTACGGCCTATGTTCTTAACACCATCGTTAATAATACTCTTAATTTTATGAGTGTGCAGGAATTGTCCGAATTTAATTGCCCGTATAGTAGTTCCTGAAGCTGGGTCAGATACTTCCCGGGACACATGAACGATGAAAGGAGCCTTGTCATCGTCGGAATACATTATAGGGCCTTCAGAGAAGGATGGATGAGTGTAAATCGTTTGTTTGAGGGATTTGCTGAATTAGAATTAATTATGGTTTTATTAACATTGGAGTCGGAATTAATGGAATCATTACCGAGACGTTTTCGGGAAACAGGTACAGAGGGAGGAGAAGGAGTATCAGGAACAGGCTCTATTGAGCCACCTGGATCAGGGGGTTCAGGAGGAAGATCAACCTCCATTATAAAACTTAGAAGCTAAAGAATATTAAAACACGTTAAATACTCACACGATTTACAAATATTACTAACACCACTTAACCCAACTACCAACTAAAGCACTATTAACAATAAAATATACTACAAAACTAAACGAAAACACTCAAAATCTCTTAACACGTGTGTTAACCAACGCTAACGCAAGCGAAAACCTTCCGTAAAGTAACCGACAAATTTTATTCTGTTTGACACTGACATTAACGTAAATTGGCAATTGACAGACGTGTAGTTCGATGTTACCAGTATTAAAAAGGTATTGGAGGTTAGGAAAGACAAATGATGCGTTCTGTTATACCCCTACTTAGTAAATGGTAACGCTGAGCCACTGGGCTGTAACAGCAATGTCAGCAGTATAGGCAGGAGAGACAGTAGTAGGGCTCAGCATCAGTTTAGTTCTCTTCCAACTTACATCCGCGACGGCTGCATAAAGATCATTCTATTTCTTACTTTAATTCTAAATCTTATTTTAATTCTAAATCTAATAAATATTAAATAAATGTTTAATTCTATTTCATTTCTTTTTTTAAAAACTGATTGAAGAGGGACGATATAACATTTGGTGGCAGCGTAAAGGGATCTTTAAAATTAGTGGATCCCCGGTACGTCCTCAATTGTGTAAAAGTGTGTGAAAGTGAGTTAATAAAATCAAAAAGAAAAATCTCTGTTTCTGAAAAAACTGTTCCGTATACAATACTACAAAGATAAACCCACAAAGTGAAAAAACTCAAGTGATTACCAAATTTATAAACGCACTTTTTCAAAATAACATCAAGTTATACATGTGCAAAACATTCAGTGATAAAGTTAGAAACAAAATATATGTTATTCTTGTTAGCAAGAAACATAATCGCATCGTTGAAGCAGGAATTCATTTCTACACCTGATATGTTTTCTATCAAGACCACCGTGATGTATATTCTGTGAGTCTGGCTTATCAAATTACTATAATAATTACTGAGTAATCTTATTGAATATAAATCTATATTGAATTATAAAATTGTAATTAGTTTAAACGTTCATAAAATAAGTTTTTCTGTTTACCATTTTAATTTAGTAATTTGTCTTGATTGGTATCAATTATTAAATAATGGAATCTAAAGTGCCAAAAATCAATAGAGGTGAGGCTCTTCAGGTTCCGAGCCAGCTTGAATTACCCTCAGAGTCTGAAGAAGATAGACCACTGCACTCCGTAAGCAATGACAATAAAAAACAGAAAGGCAAAAAAACACTCACAACGCCTGAACTAGATTTAAATATTTTACTTAAATTCATCAAGCCCTATGACGGATCTAGGGAAACCCTAAACTCTTTCATAATTAACTGTAATAACGCATACGATCTCGCGACTGACGTACAGAAGCCTATAGTTTTCAAGTATATTTTATGCCAACTCAGCGGGAAAGCTGAGCTTGCTTGTTCGATAAAGGAGTTCATATCATGGGATCAATTAAAAGATTTTCTAAAAAACCAGTTCAGCGAGAGGAAACATTCCTCTCACTTATTAATGGAGCTTCAAGATTGCAAACAAGGCATAAACGAAACAGTATCTCAATTTTCCCTTAGGATAGAAACATGTCTTTCGCAACTTTTAACCGAAATTTCCCTTACTACCTCCAAGGCCAAGGAATTAGCAGGCCGAACTGCGGCCATGGAAGAATTGGCCCTTCATCATTTCTTAATGGGCCTCCATCCTAAAATTTCTAATATAACCAGATGTAGGGTACCTAGAACATTAAACGAGGCAACGAATATCGCTATATCAGAGGAGAGAATTCAACAAACCTTATATAAATCAGCTCCACGACCAATAAACAGACCGATTCGTAATAGCTTTGGCCCCAGACAAACCTTCCAAAGTCCCCAATATAACAGGCAGTATACCCAGAATCCACCGAATTTCATGAAACGGGATTTGCCTATTCCTATTAAAAACCAACTGATTTGCAGATACTGCAAAAATATCGGACATTCTATTGACAACTGTAAAAAACGAGAATATAATAATAGATTATATAATCAAGCGTCAATGTCTAAGCCACAACATCGAGTCAACTTCACCCATGAGGTCTCAGACGAAAGCCACGATGAAATTGACAATATAAATAACTATTCAAAAAACTATTAAATGTCTCGCGTCGGTGTCGTGTGAGACGCCATATAGAGCAAACCGACACCAATAATTTAACAAATCATACCAAACCCTCTGTATCCACTGTATTTTCTAAAACCGCTGAATCTATTAAAACCTCTGAATCTCTTAAACCCGCTGAATCTATAAAATCCGCTGAATCTAATAAAACCGCTGAATCTATTAAAACCTCTGAATCTCTTAAACCCGCTGAATCTAGTAAAACCGCTGAATCTCGTAAAACATCTGAATCTATTGAACCCGCTGAATCAAGTAAAACCGCTGAATCTCGTAAAACGTCTAAATCTATTAAACCCGCTGAATCTATTAAATCCGCTGAATCTAATAAAACCGCTGAATCTATTAAAACCTCTGAATCTCTTAAACCCGCTGAATCTACTAAAACCGCTGAATCTCGTATATCCCCTGCATCTCGTAAATCCTCTGAATTTCGTGAATCCTCTGAATCAAGTAAAACCGATGAATCTATTAAATCCGCTGAATCTCGTATATCCTCTGCATCTCGTAAATCCTCTGAATTTCGTGAATCCTCTGAATTTATCAAACCTAGCGAACTTAATCAACCCGATATTCCCACGGAACGTAAGCGATCAAATTTCGAGGTTTATGAAATTACCTCCGATCCAACAAAAATTTTACTACCACATATCCAAATCCTTACCTCCATATCTAAAATTCCTTTATCTTTGTTAATAGACTCTGGATCGTCGATAAGCTTAGTTAAAGATAGTAGCATTCAAAACCATCCAAAACTGACTTGCGATGTTATAAATCTAAAAGGAATAGACCCCGCAGAAGAGTGTACCCAAACCATAGGATATTTTAATCTCAAATTACATATTTCAAAATCACCAAATAAACACATAACACATAAGTTTCACGTAATCAAGGAAATTAATTTACCTTACGATGGAATAATTGGTTCCGACATGTTAAACAACTTCGGTTGCATAATAGACTATAACAAAGATATACTAAAAATTAATAATATAGATATTAAACTTCTGTTTCGCGAACCAACTTATATTATTCCTCCTAGAACGGAGATGGTAATTGAATGTTCCGTAAAGAATCCTGCAATTGGAGAAGGTTTTATTTTAGATCAGAAAGTGTCTGACACTTTATTAGTAGCGAACTGCATTGCTAGAGTAAAATATAATAAAAGAGTAAATGTATCAATTATCAATATCTCTGATTCATCAGTTACGCTTAATTCTAACCTTGATCTTTTAATCACTACTAAACCTAAATCACTTCCTCAATTCCCTTCTTACCATGTTACTTCTACTAGTTCTGCTAAAGTCACTAATGCATATACACGAACTCAATCGGTTTTAGATCAGCTTAGGGTATCTCATCTCAACGACGAAGAAATTAACGCACTCTATGACCTATGCTCAGAATATTCCGATATATTTTATCTATCTGGTGAAATATTAACTTGTACTACCGCAATAGAACATGAAATAAAAACGAATTCTGATATTCCAATACACGTCAAATCGTATCGATTTCCAGAGATACATAAAGAAGAAGTAAGGAAGCAAACCGAATTAATGTTAGAGCAAGGTATAATAGAACCCTCAACTTCCCCTTGGTCTTCACCCATTTGGGTAGTTCCAAAAAAAATGGACGCGTCTGGCCAGCAAAAATGGCGCGTAGTCGTAGATTACAGGAAATTAAACGATATAACAATTGGAGACACATATCCTATTCCTCAAATAAACGAAATCTTAGATCAACTTGGGCATAGTAAATATTTTTCAACTTTAGATCTTGCATCCGGTTTTCACCAAATTCCATTGAATCCAGCGGACGCAGCTAAAACAGCTTTCAACATTCCCCAAGGACACTACCAATTTACCCGTATGCCATTTGGACTAAAAAACGCACCAGCTACATTTCAGCGTCTAATGAATACCGCTCTCTCTGGACTTCAAGGGATAAGATGCTTTGTATATTTAGATGACATAGTTATTTATTCCTACGATTTAAAATCTCAAATAGAAAACCTTAGATTAGTGTTTCAAAAATTACGTAAATTTAACCTCAAACTCCAACCGGATAAATGTGAGTTTCTAAGAAGGGAAGTAGGATATCTAGGTCATGTGATAACTGAAGATGGAGTGAAACCTAACCCGGAAAAAATTAAGGCTGTCATGCATTTCCCAACACCAAAGTCTCCTAAAGATATTAAATCCTTTTTAGGTCTCGTCTCATACTATCGCCGATTCATTCCTGATTTTTCCAAAATAGCTAAACCATTAACTTCTTTACTTCGAAAAAATACTAGCTTTGAATGGGAAAATCCACAAAAACTTGCATTCGATTCACTAAAACATAAATTAACCACTGCTCCTATACTCTGTTATCCAGACTTCACAAAATCATTTGTTTTAACATGTGATGCATCCAACTATTCAATTGGAGCAGTTCTATCTCAGGGCCCGATCGGTAAAGATAAACCTATTGCATTTGCTTCACGAACCTTGAATAAAAGTGAGTGTAATTATAGTACAACGGAAAAAGAGTTATTATCTATACTCTTTGGCTGTAAAACCTTTCGCCCATATTTGTACGGGAGAAAATTTCAAATAATAACTGATCACCGACCCTTAAAGTGGCTATTTAATCACAAAGATCCAAGTAGTAAACTCCAAAGATGGAGACTTAAGTTAGAAGAATTTGAATATGATATAGTTTACCGCAAGGGAAAACTGAATTCTGTCGCTGATGCACTATCTCGCTATCCTGTAAACCCAATATACCCTGAAAACCTTCCATCTTCAATTCCTCGTGAGAATCCCTGTGAACGATTTTTAGTCAATCCAATACGTCCTGATAATGCAGCAAACCTTAATACTAACGAATATTCAAACTCCAGTGATTCTATAACAGATTTTGGGCCTATAAACTTAAGCCCACAAACTGAAGATCTGAATTTTGATTTTTGCGACTTAGATATTCCATCTCCTGAATTAACTTCTCAATCAGATCCCTTATTCATTCCTTGTTCCGAAAAAAACCCTTCGATGCTAAATAACGACATTAACACACAAGCCACTTCTTTCACTCCGAATCCCAATTCGAATAATATTGAAACAAAGGACCTTAGACAAGAAAACATCACTGATTCTAACACAGCCCCTGAATCGCCGTTTCAAATTCCAATTTCTGAAAACCTCAATCAACCTATCTCAACAAAGGAAAATATATCGAATCTTGCTTCTACATCTGACAATTCAAAGAATATTATAATTCACAATAACGATTATACAAAGTTCATCAAAGAATTTACTAATAAGACGAATCAATACGATACAAAAATAATAGAACATAATCAATCCTTACTGAATACACACTGTAACATCATTATTGTACCGACGTCAATAGACTTAGATGAGTCTAATATTTATGTGCAAGATATTGTAGGTAATCTTGAAGATCCTAAAGAAATCATGTATAGTGAAAAACAGTTGCACTTATTCGAAGAAATCAAATATAACGGAAAAGACGTTTACTTTATTTATACGAAGGTCCATCATTTTGACGATTGCACTTATACAGAGATCTTTAAAACAATGAAAATAATAAAAGAACATTTATCACAAAGGTATTCGAATGGTAATGAGATAGCGATTACAGATTTTAAAAATCCGTTTGAAAATAAGTCGTTTATTAAAATATATAACATTCTTACCTATATTTTCCATGAAAGTAATATAATAATCAACATATATCATAACAATATACTATACCCAACTCCTAGTGAAATAAAAAGAATATTATATGAAAATCACGACTTACCTATCGCCGGTCATTTAGGTTCTGTTAGAATGCTGAAAAGAATTCAAGAGAGATATTATTGGAAAGGTATGCGACAAGATGTAGAAAATTATGTAAAAAAAATGTTTACTATGTCAAGAAAATAAAGCTCTCAGGAAAACAAATAGAGCACCAATGCAGATTACTACTACATCCAACAGTCCATTTCAGCGTGTAGCATTAGACATTGTTGGTCCCCTACCTGAATCGGGAACTGCAAAACTCAAATATATTATGACACTCCAAGATGACCTTACTAAATTCTCCGCAGCTTACCCTTTGCGTAGCGTTTCTGCTGAAGAGACATCTGATTGTCTTCTTCATTTTATAGCAATGTTTGGTATACCAAAAATGATCTTGACTGATCAAGGTACAAATTTTACCGCTGAACTCTTTCAGAAGACTTGCACATTCTTAAAAATTAAACAATTATGGTCAACTCCTTACCATCCTCAAACACAAGGAGCTTTGGAAAGAAGTCATTCTACTCTTAAAGAATACTTAAAGTCTTATGTTAACGAAAATCAAGATAACTGGCCTCGTTATGTCTTTACAGCCATGTTAGCTTACAATACTGCTGTACACTGTACAACACACTATACACCCTATGAACTTTTATTCGGTCATAAGGCATATATCCCTGATTCTATTTATAATGAAGACCTTTACGTTACTTATCCTGATTATGTGAAAATGCTTCAACATCGGCTTAAATTTTCCCGAGATAAAGCCCTTGAATACATTAATAAATCGAAAGAAGCTTCTAAAACTCACTACGATCATAAATCTGCAAGGAAACATTACAAAGTTGGTGATTTAGTTTACTTAAAAAACCATCTTCGTCTTCGTAAAGCCCTCTCACCTTTATGGAAAGGCCCATATAAAGTGATAAAGGTCCACGGCAACAACACTCTTTCCCTATTAATAAATCGACGCCATGTAAAGCACCATTTCGATGAAGTCAAATTAGCAGAAACATCTAGTAGTTATTCGAACTCATAACATCATATTACTTCTATAAAATAAAGAACGCCAATATTGATCATAGAAGAAAGCTTATCATTATTTGAGTTCTACTGGTAAGGTTTATTATTATTACTTAATTCTATTATCTATGCTTTATTCTATTACAGTTACATCATTTCAAACTGTTTCGAGATCTCCGCAACTCAAAATTCTAGCCTAGTTCAATCAATCTCATCAAGTTCCGGTATCCATTTTGATTACATGGGCAAATTAAAAATTATTAACGGTCATTTTAACGTTCTAATGCCAATAAGTATCTCGCATATGAAATCCCATATCGAAAATATTAATTCAGCTTTAGGTACCGTCAGATATCTTTGTAAGCAAATAGATGCAATAGATAATTCAGAATGTCACAATATGCTTGAACCTCTGACAGCACGATATCAAGATCTTGATAAACAATATTCATCCATTTCTCATTTACTTGATAATCGAAATAGGCGAGGTGCATGGATTGGTGGTGTTGGCACGGTTTTCAAACAAATTTTTGGTACTTTAGATGAAGATGATGCAATTAAATATGATAATGCTATTAATACTGTACAAAATAATTATAAACAACTAGCTTCATTAATTAAAGAAAATATATTGGTTACAACATCGACCATTTCTTCTTATAATAACTCCCTTCATAAATTAAAATTTAATGAAGATAGTTTAACTGAAGCTATTGAAAAGTTATCTATTCAAATAAAAAATGTCTCTGTTACATCCAATAAATTAATAATGATTTCTCAAATAAACTCCATCTTAAATAATTTGGAAACTTCACTGCTTAATTTATCTTTTCAGATAGAAGACATTACTAATTCTATTCTCTTTTGCAATACAAATATACTTCATCCTTCTATAATAACACCTAAACAATTGTATCAAGAACTTATCGATAGCTACAGACACTTGCCGAATGGGCACGAATTAGCAGTAAGTTTAGACATAAGTTCGATTTACACTATTTTAAGTATATCTAAGTTAGTTTGTTATTATCTAAATCCTAAAATAATTTTTGTTCTACAAATACCACTTGTTACTTCCCAAGAATTTTATTTGTATCATAATATTCCTTTACCGATACCTCATAATTTAAAAAAGCCAGACTCATTCAGCATGACCATACCGGATTACAAGTACACCGCTGTTACTAAGGACAAACTATATTACAGCAGTTTCCAGTCTCTGGAAATCTGTAAAACAGTCAGTGTTCAGAACTATATATGCAGTATAATGAATGTTTTCTCGACAAGTGCTAATCCATCCTGTGAAAGTGAACTATTATCCAAAGTTTTGACGCAACTTCCAAAAGAGTGTAAAACGGAATTTCTATACGGTAATCTTGATATTTGGAAGACTCTTAATAACAATCGATGGATTTTTGTACAATCTATACCAACTAAATTATCAATAGACTGCGCTAAATCTGAATTAGTAGAAATAAAAATAGTTGGTACTGGAATAGTAAATCTTCCTAATCATTGTAAAGCCTATTGTAAGAATACTAAACTTTATACCAATAACAATGTATTTAATATAAGTTCACCTTTATCTAGTTTCACTAATTTTAATCTTATTGATGATTTATGTTGTAATTTAAATAAACTTAAAGAAACTGTTAGTAATGCGCCCACTATTAAGTTACAAAGCCTTGATCAAGAAAATATGAATTTTAATTACAAAGATATTATTAAATCGCATATAAACAATCTTAACAATATTATAAACCAACCGCATATAATAAAATACGGGGCACATTATTCTATTCTTGTTGTTTTCGTAATCTTAATTATGATTAGTTTTATTATGTTTAAGTTTTATACCAAAATTTATAAATCTGGCGGCAGTCCAATTCGCTGTAATACTACTTCTATAGAAATTCAATGTTCCGAGGAAAACCAACAGACATACACAGCAATTGAAGAAATTCCTCCTGCTAAATTACGACGTAAAGTCTAAGATCTGTCACTAATTTGGAAATTAAATCTTTATATCTATTCTATTCTTCTACATCTTAGTTTCCCTTAAACTTCTATAGAAAACCTAGAAGTTTAATCTCTAAGGGGGGAGGTGTTATACCCCTACTTAGTAAATGGTAACGCTGAGCCACTGGGCTGTAACAGCAATGTCAGCAGTATAGGCAGGAGAGACATTAGTAGGGCTCAGCATCAGTTTAGTTCTCTTCCAACTTACATCCGCGACGGCTGCATAAAGATCATTCTATTTCTTACTTTAATTCTAAATCTTATTTTAATTCTAAATCTAATAAATATTAAATAAATGTTTAATTCTATTTCATTTCTTTTTTTAAAAACTGATTGAAGAGGGACGATATAACAGTTCGTAAGTTCAATAATTCAAAACTGCCTTTGTTCTAAACTGCCCCCCTCTCCCCTAAATGTCTTTTTTATCTTGAATATCTTTAGCGAGGACAGATTTCCATATATTAAATTTTTCTAGATATGGGCTGGGTTGGTTTTCTATATTGTGGTTTAGGAAATCGATGCAATGGACCTACGATAGATATATATAAAAGATATTTGATTTTGTCCGAAGATTTACGTATCCTCGAATGTACTATGAAATTCAGCGAATGAAACCAGTGGTAGGAACTGGGCCAGTATTTTACCCAAACATAAACCAATGTAGTTTTAAATTACTCACCATCGTTTTTACAACCTAAATGACACTTGAATCGGGAGTTTGATGACATCTTCACAAGCCAAATAAAAGTTAACGCGATGCACAGCGAACGATTCAAACAATTTTAAATTTGTATGCAACTTTTATGTACTGTATTATACTAAAATTATCTTTAAGAGTTAAAATTTGTCTCATACTATTAAAAATATTTTATTTTCTATGACAAAACATTACTTTCATATTCTAATATTTGGATTGGCTAGGTATTTTGTAACATATTGGCAAAATTTAATGTGGCCATTTTTCTTACACCATGGAATTATTAGATTTTTTATATGGCAACAAACAGAAGTATTTTCGAAATAAAATAATTTCGCCATCTAAAACATCCCTAAATAAATTAATAAACCCTATTAAAAAATAATTAAAATATTTTTAGATCTTAATGTTTATTACTATGCTAATGTCATCTAGCGAGCGCATGAACAACAACAGTTTTAAAGTTTAAGTAAGTTTAAGGGCATTGTCCAATGTAAACCTGACGCTAGTCGTCAACAGATGGCGTCACTTGTATATTAGATCGCGCAAGCAACATTCCGCATCGAACGTATAAGTAATAATTTAACTTTTAATAAATAAATTGATTGTGAACCTTAAGGACAGTGTTTTAATAAGACCCCTTAAGAACTCCTAAGTACAAAACTTTGTTCAGGCATTGACCAAAAGACGGCGCTATTTTTTATACATATAGTATAAGTGGAAACTTTACTGGTATATGTGCTAATTTTTATGCTTTAGCTTTAAGAATGACTTGTAGTGTTTGTTTCCCTAATAAAGTAAAAATAAAATAAAAAAATATTTCTTTTTTTTTCTAATTAATGTACTAGAGTTGCATGCTCCTGTGTCGAGCCGTCGAAGCAATCGGACCTCCTCCGCTTGGAATAAATCAAAGAAGAATATTTCCTGCGTTTAATTTCATACCTTCGATGATCGATAGAAATCCAAAACCTGACATTCGTGACGTCAGCAATGACGTCATGTTTTCTAAAAACAAGCTGGGACAAGCTTCGACATGTATTATTATATTAAGTTTTTTTTGATAGTAAATGAATAATTCCTTTTTACATTTTAATTTGACTTTCTTTAAAATGTACAACATGCAAAAAAGTTAAGATGTGTAAAAATATATCTACACAAATGAACATATTTTAGATTTTGTGTTTTTAAGATTTACCGTAATCAAGTACTCATTTTAATCATATATAATGAATAATAGGAACCATTCTTTGTTTAATCCACAATTTTTAGAAAATTTAGTTTATAATTAACAAAATAGGTAAATATTTTTTCTTATTATGCGCTCTCCTGAAAAGCAATGTATTTTTTAGATAACATTTTTTACTTTGCACCCGTCGAATTATAAAATAGTTTTCGGTCAACAATACAACAACGCCTTACGAACAAAAATAAAACTCAAATAGTCATATTTGAGTTTTATTTTACCGATTGCCGACTGACTATACCATAAAATAGAGAAAAACGTTGTAAAGGTTTTATAATTTCAACCTAAACTATGCCTTCTTGTCAAGTAATAAAGCGTAACTCAGATTGTAATAACTTTTTCTGAGACCTTGCACTATGAAATCAGAAAAAAAAGTATAATAAATTTTGTTCCAAATTCAAATTTATTTCGTTAGTAATAAAGCAAAGAATAACAGACACAGCAGTTTACTTACGCCACTTTACATTTACGATATTAACACTACGAATCCGAACAGAGTATTCCGAAGTTGGTTATTTTTTGTTGTAATTATTAACAAATCTATCTTCTATCTTCTTCTATTATATTTATATATATATATCTATACTAATATATAAAGCGGAAGAGTTTGTTTGTTTGTTTAAACGCGTTAATCTCAGGAACTACTGGTCCGATTTGAAAAATTCTTTTTTTGTTGAATAGTCCAATTATAGAGGAAGGCTTTAGGCTATATAACATTACGCTGCGACCAATAGGAGCGCAGCGACAGTGAGAAATGTTGCAAAAACGGGGAAAATTATTCACATTTATGGACTTTCGATGCGTGCGCAGCATAAACGTTTTAAGTTACTCAAAAAATGTGTATGAAAGATATATTCCTCTTTTAATAATAAAAAAAAAGTCCGTGACACTATATGTCTATTTGTTAAGAGTGTGCTAGCAGGCGGGGCGCGGCGGCGGCTGAGGGGGAGGCGGGTCAGCCCCGCCGCCGCGCTCGCCACTCACCCGCGGGTGTAGTTCTGCGAAGTAGCAATGCACATAACGACTTAAAAAAATTAACATTCTTAATAGTTAAATTATTTATCAAAATTAGGTTTTGTTATCAGCTTATTTGCTCATTATTTTTTATCGTTTAAAATCGGTTACATTTAAATCATAATCTGCTGTAGTTTTAACTTACGATATAAGATAAAATTTCAATGAACATTCCTTCGTACTTTGCAAGTAAACAATTCAAACGTTTCACGGTATAAATAAGGTATAAAAATTACATTACACACGTAAAAAAGTTCAAAATGGCGAGCGATACTTTCACCGATGCAGATTAATCATCACTGAGAAAATAAATTATGCAAATAAGCAAATAGGTGAATATCGTTAAAATGACTACACAAATAAATTAGTAGTTCAATATTTCAAGTAATTTCTATTACGTTCAAGCATATTCAACACGGTTGTACTATAATCACCTTATGAAATAATAACACCAAAGGAGAAACAATCTAAACTTCTTATTGTTCGGTTTGTTTATCTTATTACGTTTAAGTTAATATTGTTTGTTTTCAACCGACTTCAAAAAGGAGGAGGTTATTTCGTTTGTATTTTTTTTTTATATGTCTGTTACCTCATAACTTTTCACTGGATTTTGATAATTTTTTTTTGTTTGAAAGGTAGTGCTTCCCGTGGGGCCCCATTTTAATTTTATCTTGTTACGATGATGGTATCCTTATGAAAACGATATAAGTCTTAAATGTGCATTATGTATGTGCGCGATAAATAGGTGAATAACTCAAAATTGTGCCAACCAATTTTAATGATTCTTTTTATATTATAAAGGATATACTTCAAGGGTACTATGGTGAAAGTTTGGTAAGGTTCTGAGCATAGGATCCATGACAAAGTAACGGTACGGAAGGGAACGGAACAATTCTAAGGAGCACGTTAGCGATACTCGGCCGAATCTTTTAGAAACAAAAATTTTGACAAAAAAAAACCGACTTCAAAAGAGAAAAAAAATCATATGCTCTAAAAAGTAAAAAATAATTGCTTATTATTCTACAACTTAATAATCAAGTAACTTATTCTACTTACCAATATGTAGATACGTTCTGTGTTTCCACGCAAGGAGATAAGTATGTACCTACCCACTTTAAATCTAACTTAACACAAACCTATGAATAACAAACAATGATCACAATATTTTTTAGATTTATACTATGTAAAATGAAATTAAAAATATTTAGACTATTTAAAAGTCAGCAAAGTTATTACGATAATATATTATACTTAAAATTATTGTTATTTTTGGAGGCGGTGTCAGCCAAGGTAGGTTTGTAAATATATGATATACTCCAAATTTGTAAATCTGGTCTTTCGATAAATACACTTCTTCTTGATGTTTTTTTAAACCCTATACGTACATAGTGGTCCTATATAATGACAGAAAATTGGAATCAAAATTGAGTGTTTAAGCAAACATGTCTACCGTCAGGTATTACAATTCATGAACTTTTCTCCTAATCCAAGACAAAGAAAAGTCATTCAGATTTACTATTACATTTCCTGTTGAACGTTTTGTTTGTTTTGGCAGAGTATGAATTTTGTTTGTGATTTATTTATTTACAATTGACTTTTTCTTTTGTCTTACATCCAGATGTCGATACACCTGCATCGAATTGTTAACAAAAAAAATATTCGCAATCGTACACTATTGTACAATATTTCTTTTATGTTTAAGAAAAGGGTTGTCATAATTTACCGTATAACAATAAGCAATAAAAACACAGATGTTGGTAATTTATTTAGACAAACTTTATCGGTAATTTTAAGAGGAACTAGAGCAGACATTGTAAGGTCTTGCCTTAAAAGTTCACCGTTATGGAAATTTGTCCATACCTTAAAACTATCTACGAATATGAGAGCACATTTGGGGGGAGGAAGTACAAATTTTCCTTCAAAGTTACTTTTAATAGGAGATGGAAAAGTACCTCATTCTGAAAATAAAATTGAAATTGATCGCGATTTAGGAGAAAAAGTGACTAGCATAGAGGATTTAATATCAAAAGTTTACCCTAATATCGTCGAAATAGAAAATAAAGATTACCAATGGATGTGTCAAAGGGCAATATTGGCGGCGAGAAATAGTAGCGTTGACGAAATTAACGACCTAATTTTAACCAAACTTCCAGGCGATATAACTACCTACACATCTATTGATAATGTAATGGATCAAGAAGATGCTGTCCATTACCCGCAAGAGTTTCTCAATTCTTTAAACCCGAGCGGCCTTCCACCACATTCCCTGAAGTTAAAAATAGGTGCTGCGATAATTTTACTCAGAAATCTTAAACCACCAAATTTATGTAACGGGACCCGCCTTCAAGTAAAATTCCTTCGCAATAACGTGATCGTTGCAACAGTTTTGACTGGTCCGGCAGTTGGTCAAACAGTGCTTATACCTCGCATCCCAATGATTCCAAATGATTTACCTTTTAATTTTAAAAGAATTCAATTTCCCATTAAGTTATCTTTTGCCGTAACCATTAATAAATCACAGGGCCAAACATTTAAACACGTAGGAATCGATTTACGTCAAGACTGCTTTTCACACGGCCAACTATATGTCGCGTTGTCAAGATCGGGTTGCGGGCAAAATCAGTATGTTCTTCTACCACAAGAAAATAAAACTAAAAATATAATCTACGCTAAAGCACTGTAAAACATATTATTAAATCTTATTGACGATTATAATAACAAAAACCAACGTGAGCAATCAAACGATAATCATGATAGTGTTTCCGACAACTACGCGAACGAAGTCGCGGGCACAGCTAGTATATATATAAAATAACAAGTCCTGACTGACTGATTCATCATCGCCGAGCGTAAACTATTGAAGATAGGGACTTAAAATTTGGTGCGTAGGATCGTTTTATTGTGAGATAAAATAAAACAACTTGCTTGCAATGGATTTGTCAACGACTGAATTTTTTATTAAAACAAAAGAACGAACGAACATTACTTAGTTCACATAGCTGCCAAAAGATGGCGTTCGTGTGCCTATCTATATTTTGTTATTTACAACACTCCCACTCAAAATAATTATAGGTACATTTAAAACAAATTACATAAGTAAAACAAAGTCTAATAAAAATTAAACTTCAATAATTCCTAAAGAATTCAAATGTTTATGATGTTTTACAGCACTTAAGCTTTTAGTAAGCAAATCTGCAGGCATATCTGATGTACATAAGTATTTGATACTAACAATGTTTTGTTTTATTATGAAATACAGGGTTCAATAATAGTTTCTGCGCACTCATACTATCATTATACGTTTCTCAAATATACTGCCTCTTTGCAGGCTTCAGATATTGCCACATATTCAGCCTCTGTACTAGAAAGCGTAATACACTTCTGTTTAGAACAACTCCAAGAAATAACTGATCCTGACAAAGTATAACAATATCCCGAATAAGATTTCCTATCATTAACATCATTACACCAGTCTGCATCAACATAACCTTCAATATTAATGGTTTTATTTTTACAATATTTCAAACCTAACTTTTTAGTGCTTTTTAAATATCTTAATACTCTTTTAGCATAAACCCATTGCTGTTCAGTATTACAATTATTGAATTGACTTAAAAATAACACTGCATAAGGCCATGTAAGCACAACTAAATACATTAAACTGCCAATAAGCTGTTGATAGGGATTATCATTGTTACAATTATTCTCTTTCTTACATTTCAAATTTGCCTCCATTGGAGTATTTGCAGTTTTACAATCAGCCATGTTAAACTTGGACAATAATTTATCAATATATTTCTCTTGACTCAAAGTAACAGTACAATTTTGTTTATCAAACACAACTGACATGCCAAGACATTCCTTTACTATTCCTAAGTCTTTTAATACAAAACACTTAGAAAACTTAGACATAATATCACAACAGTTATACTACTACCAACACATTTTATATATAAACATGGTTCTATTTTAGACTTAATAGAACCATTAGTTAACATACAACCATCTACTTTCTTATGCCATGCTCGTGATGCCTGTTTCAGACCATATATAGCCTTATTTAACTTTAAAACTTTATTATTTGGACATACATAACCTAAAGGCTTTTGCATATATATAGTCTCAGACAGATCACCATTGAGGAAGGCTGTTTTCACATTAAAATGTGTCACATTAAGATTCAACTGCACTGATAAAGCAAACAATAACCTTAATGTTGTATATCGCACTACCGGAGAAAAAAAATCACTGTAGTCTATACCATACTTCTGAGAACAACCTTTAGCCACAAGCCTGGCTCGATAACGGACATTATTTTCACCATCACACTTCTTCTTGAGAACCCATTTGCATTTGACAATGTTGCCACTTGGAGGTATATCAACAACATCCCAAGCATTATTATCTCTAAAGCTATTCAGCTCTTCTTGAACTGCCAGCTCCCATTGCTCCTTTTCTGGTCCTCGCAGTGCTCCTTCATATGTCAGTTCATCGCTGAGATATGTATTACATTCTTCTGTGCACATAAATCCATACCTATCTGGTATTTGCCTCTTCCGTTGCGGTAGTATCTTTTTCATGGTATCAGATTCCAACTCTTCTTCAAATACCTCGTCCGTAACATAGGTTTCATCTATGTCATTTGTACTATCAATAGAAATGAATGAATCTTCCTTACTCTGATCTGACAGCTCTCCCACTGAAGATGGATATGGCTTATTCTCTGCTGGTTTGTCATCCGTCTCTTGTGCTTCAATCATACTTTCGTGATGAGGTAACTTTTCATTTATAATGATGAAATCTCGACTTGTTACAATAGCTCGGGTTGAAGGGTTATATAACCTATATCCTTTGACATCCTGTGGGTAGCCGACCAGTATGCATTGTTCAGATTTCTTGTCCCATTTATGTCTTTTCTCCTTCGGTATGTGTTTCATAACAGTACTGCCAAAAATTCTTATATGGCTTAGGTTTGGCTTGCTTCCTGTCCATAATTCAAATGGTGTACGGTAATTCAATCCACTCTTCACAATTCGATTCTGTAAATAAACAGCTGTGTTAATGGCTTCTGCCCAGAACTCCTTATCAAGTCCCGCATCAAACAAAAGACACCTGGCTTTCTCAATTAGTGTTCTAGTCATGCGCTCACAAAGCCCGTTTTGTTCAGGGGTGTATGGGTTCGTTTTTTGATGAATTATACCCATTCTCTTTAAATAATTATCAAAATCTCTATTACAGAATTCACTGCCATTATCACTTCTCAGAATTTTTATCCTATTTGATGTTGAATTTTCAACTCTAGCTTTATATTCTTGAAAATACTTTAAAGTCTCAGTTTTATTTTTCAGAAAATAAACAAATGTCATGCAGCTGTAGTCATCCACAAAAATAAGAAAATATCTAGAGCCACCTAGTGATATGTTCTCCATCGGGCCACATATGTCACTGTGTACCACCTCTAGTAGTTTAGTACTTCTGTTCCCTTCATATGCAAAAGGTAATCTACTTTGCTTACCTTCACAGCACACTACACAGTTTGACTTGTCGATGTTGGCCTTTTCCGTAAGTATGATTCCTTCTACTGCATCCTGCATTTTATTCATGTTTAAGGTGTTAGCATGTCCCAATCTCCGATGCCAAATTTCCGCAGACTCTGCTACTGCTGCTACCATGCATGATGAGGTGTTCAGTTTGTAAACTCCATTTATAAGTGAAGCAGCAGCTACTTGAATGTCTTGCTTATTGAGTATCTCGCATCCTTTGCTTGTGAAATTTACCTTGTTGGCCTGCCTTATCAGCTGGCTTACTGACAATAGGTTAGTAGATAACTTAGGAACGCATAACACATTTTCGACAGTTATGTCATATTCACTATCTTCTGTAGTTGTTGTTATATTTATGTTACCGCAACATATCACTGGGATCTTATTCTGGTCTGCAACCATAATCTCTTTCGCGAATCCAGAATAATTCACGTCGATCATCCAATCTCTATTGCTAGTTAAATGTGAACTAGCGCCAGAGTCGACGTACCAGTCACTTTTGTCAAATATTCTATTAAAAAACACGGCACTGAACGCATTACTTGTTTTTGATGATTTACTTTCAGAATTGTTAGGTGATTTATCCTTTTTATGATTGCATTGATTTTTATAGTGCCCCTGTTGTTTACAATTGTAGCATTTGACATTTGGTTTTCCTTTGTCAGATGACGTTTGTGTCATCCCGCCATCTTTTTTGTCCATAGACTGTGTTCTCTTCCCATTCGTTCCATGATTCGAATTTGAATGTTGATTCTTACGGAAACATATAAATGCATTATTAACATCACTCATTTCCGGATCCATGTCCATCAACTTCCCTTTAATGGCGTCGGTTGTCATTACTACGCCGGAATTTTCTATGGCCATTATCATGGGCATATATTTTTCAGTTAGACCAGCCAACATGATAGATCCAATCCACTCGTCGGTTATCCCAAATCCCGTTCCTTGCAATTTTTGACCAGTTTCAACAATTTGTGTAACATACGACGTCATCGAAGTGCAATTTTCTAATCGAATAGATATTAGATTTCTCAGAAGATTTATCTTTCTAGTAAATCCCGAGTCATCGAACAACATCTTCAATTTATACCACAATTCTTTCGATGTTCTGACGCTTCTGATGTGAACATAAAGAGCCGGATCAATCGTTAAAATCAGCTTGGCCTTGGTTTTCGCATCATCTGTAGCCACTGGCGGTTGATCTGGTTCAGGTTTTATATACCTAAGCATTCCCTCTAACAACAAAGAAAATTCTCCACAGCGAAACACCATTCACTATAATTCTCACGCCCTTTCAACTTAGGCACGCTTACGAGATAGTTTGTACTGGACGCCATGATACTTGATAACAATTAACAACGCACGCACGCCACGCACCGTGTTACTGTCCGACACTGATTTTCACTGTTTATACACAAGTTTGTTATAAAAACAATTAGTCTATTGTTAATCGTACTTCACCGATTAGTCTAACAATAAACACACTCACTAATACTTATGGATCTGGGCCCATAACCTGTGAGATAAAATAAAACAACTTGCTTGCAACGGATTTGTCAACGACTGAATTTTTTATTAAAACAAAAGAACGAACGAACATTACTTAGTTCACATAGCTGCCAAAAGATGGCGTTCGTGTGCCTATCTATATTTTGTTATTTACAACATTTATTTATCTACTCAATAAGGAAGGAATTTTGGAAATTCAACCCTTAAGGGGATGAAATAATGGTTAAAAGTTAGTATAGAAGTCCGTAATTTTTTAAGGTAGAAACATGAAACTTTGTTTTTAGGATAATGGTTGAAAATGTGTAGATACGTATTTAAGCGTTGCTGCATATTCTACCCCTAAGAGGGTGAAATAAGAGTTGAAAATTTGTATGGAAGTCCGTCATTTTTAAATTAGAAGCATGAATCTTTATTTTTAGGCTACTAATTAGAAATGAGTAGATATGTATTTGAGCGTTTCAGGATATTCCACCCCTAAGGGTTGAAATAGGGCTTGAAATTTCTTATATAGGTTAGTCTTGAAGCCCGTCATTTTTTATGTTAGGAGATTGTCGCGCCAATAATATTGCTGAGGAATTTAAGATCTCAAAAATTATGCAACGGCACCAGACTAATATTAAGGGTTCTCTATCGTAATGTCATAGGTTACAGTTATCACTGTACTAAAGGAGAAATAGTGTATATTCCACAAAAATCTTTGATACCATTAGAATACCCCTTTAATTTCAAGAGAGTTAGTAAGTTCGCGCTTAAAGTATGCTACTACCATGACAATTAATAAAGCACAAGGTCAAATTTCTAAAATGGCCGGAGTAGATATAAGAGAAGACTGTTTTTCGCATAGACAGTTCTAAATAGCCTGTTCGAGAGTAAGCTCTGTAAGCACTAGTAAGCACAGGTATATCTAGTCTACGAAAATCGAACCACAAATGAGGTCTTAAATTAACGTAATATTTTAAATTATTCTGTAATATAATCAATTTCCACGCGAGCAAAGCCGCGGGCAACAGCTAGTATTGTATAAATATACAACATATAATACCTGACTTACCTATATTGTACCTTGTGCATTGTTGGGGAAAATGTGTAAGAGCATACATACATTTACATTTACAGAGGTTTTCATAGGAGGGACAAAGCACCAATGTAACATTTTTAATAAAAAGGAAGTTATCATTTCGATATGTATCTTTGTCATTTAATTGTAATTTCGCATATTCTATATCTATGAACGCAGAATGAAAAAGAAAGAATCTATAACGGCGAAGGAAAACATGGTGAGGAAACCTGCATGTGTCTAATTTCAACGAAATTCTGCCACATGTGTATTCCACCAACACGCATTGGAGCAGCGTGGTGGAATATGCTCCAAACCATTTCCTCAAAGGGAGAGGAGGCCTTAGCCCAGCAGTGGGAAATTTACAGGCTGCTTATGTACATATATTGATTACATATAAAGCACCCGCACTGAATAAAAATGTTCATTACACATATATACGCCTACCACGAGAATCGAACCCACCACACATGGTGACGCATTCAGTTACATTAATCACTAGACCAACGGCGCAGTCATAAAAAAAATCATATATAAAAATCAATGTATAAGTAAATACTACTCTAAAGATTCACTGTTCTAAAGCAACCATTTGTTGGCCAAAAATTGGCTTATATTGGCGCGTGGGTTGGTTAAAACCTAAAAAATCGTTGTTTCATAAATTTAGTTGAGTATTTTATTATTTAAATAAAAAATAAATAAAACATTTGCTTACCGAAATTATGATATTTAGTCCGATACATTTACTTTTCTATAGTTTTGAAGGCGTAATTCCCATGCATGACTATTTGTATTGATTACAGGTCCGCCAGTGGAAGTGGGCGTCACAATGCACGTGCTCTCTATCAGCTCCGTCTCCGAAGTGCTCATGGTACTTGCCACTGTCAACTTATGCTTGTTTCATCGATTGTTCGGTCGCAGTAAGTTCGACCAAACAGCCCCAGATACAAGGCTGTGAGCATGTCCACGCTTCATGGATCAAAAATCTTTAGTCAGCCAACCTGTCCTTTTTATGTGTACTTAGATCTTTAAACCTGTATAAAATCATATACTACTTATAACATTGAGCTAGATTTCAAAATTTAGATACGATATATTAACTCTTTGTCATTTTATTACAAGTTATAAAACTCGTTACAAAATGACAATGAACATACGTATTAATTTTAGAATTACATCATATGTGATTGCTTATTAAATTAGTACAATCGTGTATGGAGAGGAGCTAAGGGGTTAGGCTTTTTTTTATTTAATTAATACATATTTATATATATTAAATATATATGTATACTGGGATATATAAACACTTTATATATTTATTTATTTACGCATAAAGGTTTACAACACAAAATATTTATAGCTAGCATTCGAAAACCATCAAGATTTATAATTAATGCTAACAAAGAGTTAGGTCTAGGTACGTTATCTACAAAACATTAACACCAGTTGAATTACTAGCGGAGCCTCAAATTCTTCGACTGGACAATGATAACGTTACCGTAGATCTGTCCATGAGATTCGTGGATGGTCATGATGCCTGACCCTTCACCTTTTCCGTATCGTTTTGGTTTGGACGGATGGTATGTTGGCGATGGTAAATCTCTCCATTTTGAGGGAGTGGCCGATGTGACTAGCAGAGTAGATGCTACGGTAGACCTCGCTAATGGCGTATGCGACGTCCAGGGGGTTTCGATGCGTACATGATAACTCACGGGTGATGTTTGTTGTGAGGCTTGGCCGGCAGAACCTCATTCCACAGAGATTTTTTCTGCCGATATAAGGCAGCTGGTTGATAGCTCCGATAAGAGCCATCTGGCTAGCTCCGGACAGCTGTACCGCCATTAATATGGCTCCGAAGTGGTTCATGCGGGCTTCGTTGACCGTCAGTCGGTTACACTTTATGCTCTCGTTAAACCTGCACCGCTCAAATCCGCTTAATTGGGACTCAGTGTTAGTCGGGTCTGCAGTGCGGAAAGTTATTGGGATCTCTGGTTTTAGGAAACTTAGGTCTTCCCCCCTGTCCTCATATGCGATAAACTCATGTTTTTTCGAGGCTAACGGGCTACCATAGTGGACTGCGATGTCACCTATTTCAAAGCCGACTCTCATGGCGTCCACGCTTATCGTGCTTGGGTTCCCTCCATGGTCCTCTTCGCCCATCTTCGAGATTATCGTGCACGCCATTGCAGAGGGCGCTTCGTCTTCCCATTCGAAGAGTGCGACCACTTTGTTTCGTAGTCGCATCAGTCGACAGGTCAAGGCACCCGGCATTTGCATTGTTAGCGCGTCGATGGTGGTGTGTTTCGTAGTTCCCTTCTCCCTGGTCTCTCTGGCATAGTTGACTAATATCCTCCGATCCTGTAGGTGGGATGCCACCAAGGCTTTCAAGTTGCGTGGGCAAATTTGGCGCACCATATGTTACTTAAGGACTGGTCACCATGCATTATTGAAAGCGCCCTCTATATCGAGTGATATCAGAAGTACTAATTTCTTTGATCTTACTTTCTCCTGGATATAGTCGATTAGGTCGTAGAGAGCGTCTTCCGTTCCTCACTGTGGCATGAATCCGTATTGGATAGACAGATATTTAACATCTCCTCCAGTTCCTCAGGTGAGGCCCGATACACGTTCCAGTGTGATTCCACTGTCGGCGAGCTTAGTTCTAAAAATAGTAGAGAAGTCCGACCAATTTACCTTCTTGGTGGTATATATGCGCGTGGAGATAGGCCTCAAGGGTTTTAGGGCTTTCTCTAGACGCAGGGTGAAGGTAATCGCATTGTGGTCTGATGTTATGAGATTTCTATCCACTCTTTAGTCCTCCATTCTGCCTCTAGGCTGGTCAGCGTCATGTCCACGCAGCTCGTGTACAACCTTTTTCCTCGATATATTTCGAAGATCGGTACGTTGCCGGTGTTTTGGATGTGGAAGTCCATTTCAGTGCTGAAGGCGTGGAATTCCTCTCTGCGATGGTTTTGGTACCCCACCAATGGCTCCAAACATTTACGTCTCCTGTCATCAGCAAGTTTTTGGTTGAGATTTTTTGAGTGGCTGTCCTAATTTGGGTGAGGTAGGTAGAAATGGTCCCCCCCGAAGTAGACTAAACCTAGTCTCAGCTGTCCCGCCTGCAGGAGTACTGCCGCAACATTCTGTGACGATTTGTGGGTCAT
Organism: Vanessa tameamea; assembly: GCF_037043105.1. NCBI lineage: Eukaryota > Metazoa > Arthropoda > Insecta > Lepidoptera > Nymphalidae > Vanessa > Vanessa tameamea. The sequence continues at coordinate 4,880,309 of NC_087340.1, read as the reverse complement.
GGATGACCTCCAACTTGTCACCGAAAACGACTAATACGGCTTTGACGGGCTTTTGGCGGTTCAGGGTGCACTGGATGATTTTCGTACCGGGGTAGTGTTTCATTTCACCTGTCCGTCCTACACAGGGTTCTTGGACAAGTGCGACGATAATATCTTTTTCCTGAGCCGTTTTTAGTAGTTCGGCTATGGCTAGTTGCGAGCGTTGCAGGTTGGCTTGTATAAACAAGATCCTGCTTTCGAGATGGGACAGGTGTGTTAATTTCAATGGAACCTTTAACAGTACTGCACCCTGGATCTCGCTATATTTTCCCACTTTTGTTTTTTCTGGCACTCAGGGCTGTAAGCCGTGTGCGCCAGTTCCGAGGTGTCCCTTTTTGCTCGTGTGAAGTTTATGCAGCGTGTAGCTTCTGCCTGGCAGGGCAGTCCTTGCCTGCATGCTCGCCGCTACAGTTGCTACAGGTCTCCTTTGTTTGGGATTAGGGGGCCATTCTAGTAGCTCAGAATGCACAGAATTTACATATTTATGACTTAAATGAATGTTTATACAATTTGACTCCACATTGTTGCAATGATTAATTGTTATTTGACATATATAAATTCATATATAGATTTAAGTTGACAGAGGGTACTATGTACCTACCAATAAAATCCAGAAGACAAATTGGTAACCTAATTGCTTACAATATTAATAATTATTTTATGTGTAATGTTACCAAGGATTATATGTATAATAAAAATAATGATCTAATTTATACTAACACTGATAAAAGTAAAGATATTAAAATTCATAGTTTAACATAATAAAATGACAAAATCTATGCCCTCTTACTTAAATACATCAAAATATACAGGGCATAGGTGGCAAAGATCATGAAATAGAATTATTTTCGGAATGTTATAAAACTCATGTATTTTATTTCACAGAGCATTGGATTAAAAGTTTTGACATATTTAATATCCCAAACTGTAAATTTTCAAGCATGTTCGTAAGAGGGAATGCTATTTATGGTGGCTCATTAATATTAGTACGGAATTATATCGATTGTAAATCTCGAAAAGATAATGTGGCTCTCTCTATCGAACATACAATCGAACTATCCTGCGCGGAATTTCTGCAGTACACTATAGTCTGCGTGTACCGGCCCCCTATCGGGAGTTTTTTACTTATATGAGCCCACTATGAAGGATACTCTTAAAAAGATATGTAATATACGAATAATAGGAGGACGTCACGAGTGACAGTGTCAGCTGATTATCTCTCTAAGTTTATTATAGTAAATAATTATTAATACATAGTTTTACGTGACAATAAGTGTATTATAGTACTTATAATAACAACTATTATTCGTGGAAGTGTTATTGTGCAAAGATTTATACTTATTAATTAAAAACAGAAAAAAATCATACAGTGTACGGACGATCAGCTGTTTTCTTAACATACCCACCAATACATGTTAATATAAAACTTTATGACTATAAATAAAAAACTTTTTATATAAAGAAAAACATTTATTAAAAACACAAGTGAACAGTGCTACATAAAAATATAATTATTACTATATGAACTTTGGAATAGTACATAAAACATTTAAAATACAATTTCAATAGTTAGTGTTAAGTGCAATTTAGTAAACAATCTGAGTGTTTTCATTTAAAAAGTAGTTGTAATTGAATATTTTTTTTTTTACAATGACAAATAAATGCAATCTGTGTGGTAAATTCGTAGCAACGGTAGATAGTGCTAAATGTTCTCGTTGTACAAGCACGTACCATCGAGCCTGCGTTAACATAAGCCCGAAAGGTTTGGCGCTGACAAAATGGCAATGTCGTGACTGCAAGGGGAAGACTAAACCTCTTAATAACTCCCCAGACCCCCCCGTGCCAGAAATGAGTGAGGATACTTTTGTTGACGCTAGCATGACGACGGACGGCTCACGGACTCTCGTCAAGGAAATTAGATTGCTGCGAACTGAACTTTCAACGTTTGGGCGAGAGATGGCGCAATTTAGGCAAGAGCTTACGCACATCAATACCGTAATAAATGATTTCAACACACGGGTTGATAAGATAGAGGAGAGACTTTCAACGTTAGAATTACGTATTGCCGATTGTCCGAATGCCTCTGTGGTTTCCGCGGACCAAGATATAATAACGCAACTACGACAAGAACTAAACGAAAAAGAGCAAGAAAATCTTTTAAATGACGTTGTTATACAGGGCCCAGCAGAAAAGTCAGCGGAAAATACAGTTCAGATTGTCAGCTTGGTGGCGTCCAAAATCGGTATTACGCTGGATGACAGGGATATAGTCTCAGCTGAGCGAGCGGGGCCCCGCCGCGGTCTCAATGAAGGCGAGGAGCGACAGCACCCCCGGCCGCTCATTGTGCGCCTCACTAGACGTGCGGTGCGCGATCAGCTACTACGGGCGACACGAGTACGTCGTACTGTGGACTCGACGGGCATTATTGAAGGACAGCCGCGACGTTTTTATATTAATGAACGTCTGACAAGAACGAACGCCAAGCTATTCTTTAAGGCTCGCGAAGAAGGTCGACGCAAGGCGTGGAAGTTCATCTGGACAAACGCAGGTCGTATCTTTGTTCGAAAAGATGCCAACTCCATGGCTCATCGTATGCGTTCTGAAAATGATATTATGAAATTTTTTGGAGTCGATTAAATTGGAAACTCATGTATACTGGCACTCATAATGTATTCTTAATTTTAATTTTTACATTAGCTAAATGTTATACTTCATATTTTGTCTTTCTTAGCAAGTATGTACAACTTAGTCAACATCTAGCAAAAATCTGTAGAAACGTTATAATAATATTTGTTATTATTTTAGAAAATTATATTATATTCTTTTGTTATTTTTATATCTCAATACTGTGTCGAATAGGAGTGTGCAACTGTGGTATAATGATAGGGTATTGTTTTGTTGCTATATATTTGTTTTTAACTCATATATTTTTAATAACTTATACAACTACAATTTATAAATATACATATATACATAAATACTTATTATATAAAAAATATTACTATTCTATTAAAACTTACAATTTTACTAATGTTTATAAGTATAGTATACTTTTATTTTAGAACATGCAAATTATATGACATCTACCCTATCTTTACAATATATATAAAAACTAAAAAGTATAATTGGTTGTATATTAAAATATTTAAAAAATCTCTTAAATGTTGCAATGTTTAATAATAAGAAACTAAAAATTGGCTTCTTAAATAAGGGTTCATTAAAAACTAGGCATGAGGAGTTTATCGTAGCTGTACAAAAACATGAAGTTGACATAATGGCAGTTAATGAGACTTGGTTGAGACCAGACGAAGAGGGCTGCGCCCCGGTTGTGCCTGGCTATAGCTTGCATCATATACCACGACCTGCATCCACTAAGCGCGAACGTGGAGGAGGAGTCGGGTTTTACATTAAGCGTGGTATCTCAGCACACTTTCTCAATCACCCGGCTACTATAAATGTGGAGCAAATGTGGCTTAGTGTAAAAATTAACAGTAAGGTCATCATAATAGGCACAGCGTATAGACCCCAGTGGCTAAACCCGCAAACTTTTATTGACGCCTTAACCGAAACGTTTGGCTCACTTAAATATTATGATAGTCTTATATTGATTTGTGATTTTAATATAGATTATCTCAACAAAAATTCAATAGGGTTTACAGCGTTGGTTAATTTTCTTTCGTTTACTGGTCTAACTCAACATATAACCGAACCTACTCATTCTACGGCGGGCGCAAATACCTTGCTCGACTTATTTTGTACCGACTCACTTAACATTCAGACTAATGTAGACCACATATCCGACCTTAGTCACCATGCATTCATAACCGGTATGCTTAACATTAAAGTAGAAAAATCTCGACCACTTAAAATAACTACTAGGAGCTTAAAAAACATCAATAGAGAATTACTTAGTGCATACCTAGAAAATATAGATTGGGATTTTCTAGCTGGGCTAGAAAACGTCAATCAAATCAAATCAAATCAAATCAAAAATCTTTATTCAATATAGAAGTGTTTACACTTGCTTATTGATTGTCAAAAATCTACCACCGGTTCGGAATTTAGCACCTCGGACCTGAGAAGAACCGGCGAAAGAAACTCAGCGGGATATTTTTTTTTTTTTCCATTTTGCATGTACAATAATAATTATATTTTAGTTATTTGAAACAGCCTGGAGGCGATCATTTCATTCCCAAGGTGTGCAGTCAACTAAAAAGTCATTAGTGTTGTAATATCCTTTAGCACACAAACGCTCTTTAACGATTCTTTTGAATTTTATAATTGAATAATTTTGAACGTTTTCTGGGATCCTGTTGTAAAAACGTATACATTGCCCCAAAAAAGAGTTACTAACCCTGTGTAATCGGGTACTTGGAGTAACAAGTTTATTCTTGTTCCTAGTGTTAATAGAATGTACGTCACAATTTCTGGGAAAATCGTTTATGTTTTTGCGTACATACATAACATTATCAAAAACAAATTGAGAAGCGACAGTCATTATTTTAATTTCTTTAAATTTATCTCTTAACGAATCTTTTGGGCCCAGGTTATAAATTGCACGAATAGCCCTCTTCTGCAGTACAAAAATAGTATTAATGTCAGCTGCATTACCCCAGAGTAGGATGCCATACGACATTATACTGTGGAAATAACTGAAGTACACAAGGCGAGCCGTATCCACATCAGTCAAAAGTCTAATTTTTTTTACCGCATAGGCTGCAGAGCTGAGTCTATTCGCCAACTTATTTATATGGGGGCCCCATTGGAGCTTAGAGTCTATTGTCATACCAAGGAACTCTGTTGATTCTAAAACATCTAATGCTTCCCCGTTTAAGCGTACACTCGTTTTGACACATCTTACATTGGGAGTAGTGAATTTAATACATTTAGTCTTTTTACTATTTAACATTAAATTATTAACACTAAACCAATTTACTATTTCAGAGAGAGTATTGTTCACATCGTCATATATTGAAAGACGTCTTTTTATTTTAAAAATTAAAGAAGTATCATCAGCAAACAATACTATCTCGAGTTTATCACCTAGGAGATGTGGCAGGTCATTTATATAAACAAGGAAGAGGAATGGTCCAAGAATTGATCCTTGAGGGACCCCCACAGTAACTGGAGACCCGGGAGATCTCTTTCCATTTACATCAACCCTCTGAATCCGATTGCTCAGATACGAAATCAGAAGACTGAGTGCAGTGTCCCTAATTCCATAATGACGTAGCTTCCTGACCAAAGTTTCGTGTTGCACGCAATCAAAGGCCTTAGATAAATCACAAAATATCCCTAAGGCATCCTGTGACTCCTCCCAGGCCCTGTAAATATTTTTAACGAGCTCAACACCAGCGTCAGTTGTCGAGCGACCCCTTGTAAATCCAAATTGTTTCTTGTGTAGCAACTTGTTATTGTTAAAATGTACTAGCATTTGATTTAGTAATAACTTTTCAAAGATCTTGCTAAGAGTTGGTAGTACAGAGATGGGCCTATAGTTGTTGGGGTCTGATGTACTACCTGACTTAAATATTGGTAATACTCTACTATGTTTCATGAGGTCAGGAAACACGCCACTAAGGACACATTTATTAAATATAGTGACAAGGTAGGGTGCGATTACATCAATTATTGAATTGACTACCTTGACAGAGATCCCCCACAGATCGGCCGTTTTCTTAATATCTAGTGATCTGAAGGAACTTATTACATCACTTACACTTACTGTATTAAATTTAAAGCTAATATTACATTTTTCCACGTGGTTTTTTAATAATGATTCAGCAACGGTAGGAGAGGAATTTAATGAGTTAGTAGTCGAAAATGGAATGTCAGCAAAAAATTTTTCAAAAACAGTTGCAACATCCCGATCTGAGGAAAATAAATTGTTGTCAATAGATAAGCTAAAGTCGGAGATGTTATTTTTGACTCTTCCAGTTTCACAATTAATAATTTTCCATGTCATTTTAATTTTATCAGGTGCGTCAATAATTTTTTTTTTATATGCAATGATTTAGCTGTATGACATACACGTTTGAACAGTTTAGAGTAGGCACTAACATAACTGATAAATGAAAAAGACCGGTTGTATGATCTTTCACTATAAAGTTCATACAACCTCTGCCTACTCTTGTGAATTCCGACAGTCGCCCAATCATTAAATTTAAGAAAATTCCTAGAATAGACTGTCTTGGAAGTAAATGTGGCATTAAATTCTGTTTTAATTAATTTAAAAAAATTGTTATAAAGCTCATTAGAATTATCATTTAATTGTAAATATGAGAGCTTTGCCATGATATTACTTCTGAACTTCTCAATTCGATACAAATTGATTGGAACAAATGTCTGTTTTAAATCCTTAGCATTATTTTTTATTTGCGAATTAAATGAAGCCAACTGTCCACAATGATCAGAACTTAACATATTTATAATACATTTATGATTAGGTACACAGTTGGTAAATATGTTGTCAATACATGTTGCAGTGGATTCAGTGATTCTAGTTGGCTCTAAGAATAAGTTAATGAGGTTATATGAATATAATAATGATCTGAATCTAATACTTGTGCTATAGTTTTCTAATAAGTTTATGTTAAAGTCACCACAAATAAAAATATATTTACTTGATCCAGATAATTTCAATAATGCACTTTCCAATATTTTCTCAAATGCTTCATATAACCCGCTAGGAGGTCTGTATACGCATACAACAATGACATGCTCAAGCTCTGCACAGGCTATTTCAATAGTCTGCTCAATAGAAAGGCTCACAACATCCTTACGTTCTTTAAATTTTAGATTTTTGTTAATAAGTATTAATGAGCCACCACGTATAGCTTTTTTTCTACTGAACATACTAGCCATCTGGTGACCACTGAAATTAAACATAAACTGATAATTTACAAGCCAATGTTCTGTTATACATAAAATATCAATGGCATTACTGTTTATGAATAACTCAATTTCTAAATCTTTTCCAGCCATTCCTTGAATGTTTTGGTGCACCAGGTTTACAAGTTTACTATTATTATTGTTTTGATTATTTCTAATTTTAAAATTTAGGAATTTATCCAAAGTTAAATTACTATTAGGTAAATTAATATTAGTATTAATAATACTTGAGCCAGAGACTACCTCTTTTGTCCTAAAATTCAATTTAAATTACTTTTATCAGTGTTAATATAAATTAAATTGTTATTTTTATTATGCATATGATCCTTGGTAACATTAGGCATAAAATAATTATTAATATTGTAAGCAATTAGGTTACCAATTGTCTTCTGGATTTTATTGGTAGGTACGTAGTACCTCCTGTCAACTTAAATCTATATATGAATTTATTAATGTCAAATAACATAAAATCATTGCTACAATGTCGGGTCAAATTGTATAAACATACATTTAAGTCATAAATATGTAAATTCTGTGCATCTGTCAAGGTATGTGAATATGGAAATGTACTAATTATAAATTTGCATTTCTTTTGATTTTGAATTTCACATAATAATTTTATATTCTTAATTAGATTATTTTTGTTCAGAGACAAGCTGTCTCCATGCATTAATACAACTATATTATTGGAATCCAGATGCATAGAACTTATCTTATTTATTTGGTACTGATACTCTGGGCATCCATGCCCAGGACGTACACCACCTGAGCAGGGATGCCCAGGCTGCCCTCCGAATTCTGGGGGGGGCAATTTTGCGCTCGCCACTGTTCGGGGCAAGCGGAGCAGGCATCATAAGGCAACCCCTACCACCCACACTGTGGACTTCTGCAACATAAGGGGACTCAACTCCAACTTGAACGCCGTTCACTTTCACCTTGAGACGGCGAAGCCGGCCTTGCTCTTTCTTACCGAGACCCAGATATCCTCTCCTGCCGATACGACATTTCTTTCTTACCCCGGGTACAAATTGGAACATTCCTTTGTACCACGAGCTGGGGTGTGCGTTTACGTCAGAGATGATATCTGCTCTCGACGCCTCGGCAGCCTTGAAGGGCAGGACCTATCGATTATCTGGCTCCGTGTAGACTGCGACGACCATCCGCGAATCTACGCGTGCCTTTATAGGTCCCATAGCGGTAATGCCGAAACCGACCGACTGGTTGAGCACGTCCAAGTGGCTACAGATTCCGTGCTGCAGCAGATCCCATCCGCAGAGATCATAATTCTTGGCGATTTTAATGCCCACCATGCCGAATGGCTTGGATCACGCACTACCGATCATGCGGGTAGATCTGTTCTCGACTTCGCTTTAGCATACGATTTGACACAACTGGTTACCTCGCCAACGCGAATACCGGACGTGGAGGATCATATACCTTCCCTGTTGGATCTTCTGCTGACTTCCCATCCGGATGGCTACCAGGTTATCGTCGATCCCCCTCTGGGCTCGTCGGACCACTGTCTCGTCCGGAGTACAGTGCCGGTGGCGCGGTACTCACGACCTCGTTTCGTGGGCTGCCGCCGAGTGTGGCACTACAAGTCAGCAGATTGGGATGGAATGCGGTCCTTCTTTGCATCCTACCCATGGGGGCAGTTTTGTTTCTCGCCGGATGATCCGAGCGTTGTTGCTGACTCTGTCGCCGATGTGGTACTTCAGGGTATGGAACTGTTCATTCCGTATTCTGCGGTCCCCATCGGTGGCAAGTCCCAGCCCTGGTTTGGTCGTTTCTGCAAAACGGCTTCACGCCGAAAATGGGAACGCTACCAAGACTGGGCTAACGCATCTGCGTCTCGTGATGTAAACACCAGCGCATTCAGAAAGGAATATAACTCTGCCTCTAGGTCCTTCAAAAACGTGATTGCTAAGGCAAAGACGGAGTACATTGGCAGAATTGGCGAGAGACTGGTGCGCCTCCCTTCAGGAACACGTGCGTTCTGGTCTCTTGCTAAGGCTGTCTTAGGGAATTTTTGTCAGCCCTCTTTTCCATCTTTGCACAGAGACGGTGAGTCATTGGCCCATACCCCGAAGGAGAAAGCTGATCTTTTAGGCTCTCTCTTCGCGGCGAACTCGACTCTAGATGACCGAGGAAAGTCACCACCAACAATCCCGCGGTGTGATACCACGATGCCGGAGGTTACATTCCGGCAAAGTGCAGTTCGTAAAGCACTTCTTTCCTTGGATATTCATAAGTCAAGTGGACCCGATGGCATCCCTCCAATCGTGCTACGGACTTGTGCTCCCGAGTTGGCACCGGTTTTAACGCGTCTTTTCCGGCAATCCTATGCATTCGGTGTCGTCCCGAACTCCTGGAAGACTGCTTTGGTGCATCCGATCCCTAAAAAGGGCAACCGCTCAGACCCGTCCAATTATAGGCCTATAGCCATCACCTCCTTGTTCTCCAAGGTAATGGAGTCCATTATTAACCGCCAGCTCCTGCGGTACCTAGAGGAGTACCAGCTGATTAGCGACCGCCAGTACGGTTTCCGTCGGGGTCGCTCAGCCGGTGATCTTCTAGTTTACCTGACTCATAAATGGGCGGAAGCAGTTGAGAGCAAGGGGGAGGCATTAGCAGCCAGTCTGGACATAGCGAAGGCCTTCGATCGCGTGTGGCACAAAGCGCTTCTTTCGAAGCTTCCTTCCTATGGGCTTCCCGGGAAATTATGCAACTGGATTACCAGTTTTTTGGCAGATCGGAGCATCAAGGTCGTTGTTGACGGTGCATGCTCCGACTTAAAATTCGTCAATGCTGGTGTTCCACAAGGCTGCGTTCTTTCACCCACTCTGTTTCTTCTGCATATCAATGACATGTTGCAAATCAGTAACATTCACTGCTATGCAGACGACAGCACCGTAGACACCTCATACACCGGCCGTGTTAATATTTCTCGGGAAAACGTCGAAGAAAACCGGAACAAACTTGTGTCTGAAATCGAGTCTTCGTTAAACAAAGTCTCGAACTGGGGTCAGCTAAACCTAGTCCATTTCAACCCCAAAAAGACGCAAGTTTGCGCGTTAACTGCTAAAAAAACACCATTTGTCGTATCTCCACGATTCGAGAACATTCCGTTAGCCGCCACAGCTAGTATCGGAATACTTGGCGTCGATGTTTCGAGCCTCGTTCAGTTCCGCGGTCAATTGGAAGGCAAAGCCAAATTGGCATCAAAAAAGCTCGGTGTGCTCAGCAAGGCAAGACAGTATTTCACGTCGGCTCATCGTCTAAGACTTTACAAGGCGCAAATTCGGCCTCACATGGAATACTGCTCTCACCTCTGGGCGGGTGCTCCCCAGTACCAGCTCCTTCCATTTGACCATATCCAACGTAGAGCGGCTCGAATTATCGACGATCAAGCCCTCTCCGATCTGCTTGATCCTTTGGCTTTGCGTAGAGATGTTGGATCGCTCTGCATCTTCTACAGAATTTATCACGGGGAATGTTCCGAGGAATTGTTCGGATTAATCCCGGCTGCTGAATTTCACCTTCGGACATCTCGTCAAAATTCCAAATATCACCCGCACCACCTAGATGTCCGAAAATCCACAACAGCGCGATTTTTAAGACACTTTCTGCCTCGCACAACCAATCTGTGGAACCAGCTTTCGCCGGCGGTTTTTCCGAACCGATACGACTTAGGAACCTTCAAGAAAAGAGCGTACTCTTTCCTGAAAGGCCGGCAACGCACCTGCAAGCCCCCCGGTGTTGCAGATGTCCATGGACGGTGGTAGTCACTTTCCATCAGGTGAGCCTCCTGCTCGTTTGCCACCTCTAACATAAAAAAAAAAAAAAAAAAAAAAAAAAAAGGTTGCCCCGGGTGAGCATGTATTGACTACATTTTTTATCTCACTTTTAAGTATTGAATGACTTAGTTACTGAGTTTACAGGTGTTATTATTGAAGTCTTTGATCTAATAGCTCCCATAAAGATGAAGAACGTAAATGAGCAACATTATCCTTGGATTACAGATAATATAAAATTAATGATGAATTTACGTAACGAAGCTCATACACAGGCTAAGCTCTCGAATAATAAGGTTCATAGGGAATATTATAAAATGTTAAAAAAATTAGTCGAGGAAACGATACAAAATGAAAAGAAAGTTTACATAAAAATATTTATTAAAAATTACGCGAAAAATTCCCCCATCATGTGGAAAAATTTGAAAAAACATGTTAGAATTAAAAGTAAAAAAACTTTGCAATTGCCGGAAAAATTTAATGATCCGGAGTCAATTAACTCGTTCTTTCTGAATATTCCCGGGTCACAAAATGCACCATTATCTGCCATTTCATATTTTGATTTACATTCATTTAATGATGACTTGAATTTTAAATTAAAGCTAGTAAGCGAAGAAATGGTCTTGAAGGAGCTGCATAGTTTAAAGTCAAATGCTATAGGGAGGGACGGCATATCTCTGGATATGATATTATTGTCTCTTCCCTATACACTCAGAATTATAACGTGCATAATAAATAAATCCATAATGACTCATATATTTCCTGACATGTGGAAAGAGTCAGTAATTCGACCTATCCCCAAAAATAATAACCCTGTTAGCTTAAAAGATCTTCGACCTATAAGCATTCTACCATGTCTCTCTAAGGTTCTCGAAAAAGTAGTATGTCGTCAATTAACAGAATATCTAGAATTAAATCGAATACTACCTGTAGAGCAATCTGGGTTTAGAAAAGGTCGCAGCACAACTACCGCTCTGGCCTGTGTTGTTGACGACATACTTACAGCTCAAGACGAAGGAAAAGGCACTATTCTCGTTATGCTAGATTACTCCCGCGCATTTGACTGTATTAATATTCCTCTGCTATTGTCCAAGTTAAAATATTATGGTTTTGATCATACATCTCTAAATTGGTTTTCCAGTTACCTTAATGATAGAAAACAGAGAGTTGAATTGAAGTGTGAAGATGGGAGGCCTTTAATCTCAGGCTGTTCTTCAGTTAAAAGAGGAGTGCCACAAGGCTCAATTCTAGGCCCACTGCTTTTTATATTATACAGCTCGGACATTACGAAGTGTATTAAACATTGCAATTATCACATATATGCCGATGATGTTCAGCTGTATATTTCCTTTAAACCTTCAGAGACAGATAACGCGCTAGAAAAGCTTAATGAAGATCTTAGTAATATCTCAAACTGGTCTGAGTCCAATACATTAGTGCTGAATCCAAGTAAAACTAAATATATGTTACTGGGTACCCCTAATCAAATTAAAAAAATATATGTTAAAACCCTCAACATACAAATGAAGGGTGAAAATATTCAGAGAGTTTCTGAAGCAAAAAATTTGGGTGTCTTAATGGACGAGAATCTACGCTTTGAAAACTACTATTCTGAAATTGTCCGCAATTGCTATTACCGTTTAAAGATTCTGTATCGTATCCGTGACTCACTGAGTACTGATTTGCGTATTACATTGTGTGAGAGTTTGGTTTTGTCTAAGCTGAATTACGCTGATGCACTTACTGGACCAAGACTACTTGCAAGAACTAAAAACGTAACACAACGTGTTCAAAATGCTTGCGCTCGATATTGTTTTCACATACCCCCACGCACTCACGTCACGTCATTTTTGAATAATTATGGTTGTTTAAAGATGGAAAGCCGTAGAAAATTACATTTAGCAACACTTTTATTTGGCATTATAAAAAATAAGGAACCCTTGTACCTTTACAAAAAACTGCGATGGGCGAGAGACGAAAACACCTCGTATGGTACCAGGGCGACCACATACATGCTCAAACAGCATAAGCACAGCTCCGCTAGTTTTCGAGGCAGTTTCCGGTACTCCGCGAGCAAAATCTGGAACAACTTGCCACCGCCTATCCGTAGCCTGCAAAACATTAATAATTTTAAAATAAAATTCAAGACCCATCTGCTAAATTTACAAAAGCAGACATAGATCTTGTCTATACAATATAATTTGATAAACTACTTGCCTATCGGTTATGGCCATCTTGCATTACGGAAGTTGCTCCTTAGGTACTTGAACACGGATGCCGGATTGCCTCGACTCGCCTATGATATTTCACTCCCTGAAAATACATACAAAAATACGATTACATTAATAATATGCATATTTCAAAGTAAATAATATATAACACAAACAGATTAAATTTTATATATATGTCGGAGTCAGTCGTCACATCAACGTAATGATAAAAGTACCCACCTTGATTGATTTGTTGTTTACTCGATGATAATTACAATTAGCTAGATTTTTAATGCAAATCTTATACGACAATTCCTAATTATATCTGGTATCATTTACTAGCTATCTGCGATTAACTTATGACGACTAATTCCGATTTCGGTAATTGTTAATAGCGTTATGAAACATTATAAACGATTGTTTAATTCGTGTCACCTAGAAATAACTTCAAATTGTCTGTTCTTGATTAACGATAATTCATATTGGAATATTTTGTGCCTTTTACCTTGCTAGCAGATTTAATTGCTTTGTATTTACATTTTGGTAAACACGTGGCTGACGTTTCGCGCCACGGACAGAGTTGTTGGGAGTAGGGGCTAGGGTATAAATACCGTGTTCACTGGCTAGTCTTGACACTCTTGTTCTGACATTCGTCCCGTGCGGATGTCGCTATCAAGATCTACCGATACTATCCTATCACCAACCGCCGAAGCTGTAGTCGGGTACGACTACCTGCCGACCTACCTGCTCGCTTACCTGAGCCTCCGACCGACCGACCCTTGGGTTGTTAAGGGTCACCCTGCCAGTGACAAAACAATAACTAAGTGATCAGTGTTGTGCAAGACCGGAATAAGTGTTGTGCGCGAAAACGCGAGTTCCGTGTTAGTGTAGCAAGCCGCCACCGACCGTCAGTAAGTACACTCGTAATAGGTACACACCATAGGACTAGGCACACATTTCTGCCACCGACGGGCAGATTCCATATAGGGATCACACCGTAGGCACTCACCTCCCTGCCTCACGGCAGGGAGGCAAACGTTTCGTCATTTACGGGCCATCAGGCACCCAGGGACCACCATGGACCCAGTGAGCATGCTAAGCAAAGAGCAGCTCCTAAAGCTGCTCTACCAGCACCTACCGGACGCGGTCGACGCGTTGAATAGCTTCGCCCTCAACATCGAGGACACCGCAGGGCCCTCCGTCGGAATCGACGGAACTCGGTCGCCCTACCTAACGTCACCTGTCGGTTCGACAATGGAAGTCGAATCAGACAGCGATGGCGGGAGGTCGCGAGACTCGGAGTCCGTCGGCTCCGATGTAGGATTCTCGGACGCGGAGAGCGACGGGTTCGAGCCCGTACTCTCCAAATCCGCCAAAAGGAAGGCGAAAGCTCCTCAAGCCCCGCCTCCCCCCAAAAAACGGCCCGGAAAGACGAGCCCGCGCTCGAAGCGCCCGCCGCCGCCGGCTTCACCGTCCTCGCGCCCCGCGACGCCCATGGCACCATCCGCACGCCCCGCGACACCGAAGTCGCCTTCAGTGACCCCGAAGGCCAGCGAGGCCGAAAGATCGCAAAAAACACCACCGCCGCTTGTCATTCAGGACAAAGCACAATGGCCTAGGATCTCAGATATCCTAGTGGAACGCCGGATCCACTACACGAAGGCCAAGAATGTCCTACAAGGGATCAGAGTCCAGGTGCAGGACTCTGCGACCCACCGGGCATTAACCAAGCTATTACGGAGTGAAAAAACTCCATTTTTCACATACGCGCTAGAAGACGAACGTCACTTGCGCGTAGTCATTAGGGGCCTGCCGAAGGAAATACCTGAGGCTTTGATTAAGGCCAGCCTGGAGAAAGCAAATCTCCCGGTAATTAACGTACACCGAATGTACAACCAGCGTACGAAAGAGCGATTCGATCTCGTTCTGGTCGTACTGCCCCTTTCCCCCGAGGGAAAGAAGATATTCTCGGTCGACACCATCTGCGACCTCTCCGACTTCAAGTTGGAAGCTCCCCGCAGCCGAGGCACACCCGGCCAGTGCCACCGATGCCAGTCCTACGGACATTCAGCCCGCCATTGCTATGGCAACCCTAGGTGCGTCAAATGCCTAGGCGAGCACCTTACGGAGGACTGCGAGCGGAAGCAGCCCGATCCGGAAAACCCACCCAGTTGCGTTCTGTGCGAGACCCAGGGCCACCCCGCGAATTACCGCGGATGTCCCAGGGCCCCGCTAAAACGCGACCCAAAGGGTAGGCGCGCCTCAAAACCGGCGCGAGCCCCTCAGGCACCGACACGAGCCCCGCAGGCACCGACGCGAGCCTCTCAGGCACCGACGCGAGCCCCTCAGGCACCGACGACAGCCCCTCAGGCACCGACGCGAGCCCCTCAGGCCACCAACAGAGGCGCCTGGGAAAAACCGCTGCCTATGGTCCGAAAGACCGCAGCAGCACCACCACCGCACTCAGCGCCGCGCACCACATCAGTAAACGCCAACGCCAATAGACAGCCAACAAGGCCACTATGGTGGCCAAAGACGCGGAAAACATCCGCGATTTCTTCGCACTATGCGATCAGTTAGACCTGGACGGCATCCAATGCTTCTTGGACGAATACGCAGCCGATCCAAGGAATATCGCGGCCCTTTTCGTGAGGTACTCACACCTGTTCTCACAGGTAGACGCTCTACGTTACCCCAATGGCCGCCGTTAGTAGAGTAAAACCACGCTCGTTAGTGCTAGTCACGTTTAACGCAAACGTGCTTATCCAACAGATCGATCTAGTTCGAGAATTCCTACGGAACCACCCTGTCGACGTCATGCTAGTGCAGGAGACGTTCCTGAAAACAAATTCGCGCAGCCCAAACGTGGCCAACTACCGCACAATCAGAAACGATCGTACCTCCGCCAAAGGCGGAGGCACGATCATATATTACAAAAAGTCACTGCACTGCGTGCCGCTCGACAGCCCGCCGCTTACCAACATCGAAGCGTCAATATGTCAAATAAGCATGACAGGCCATCAGCCCGTCATAGTAGCATCAGTTTACCTAAGTCCAACTAAAGACCTATTAGAAAGTGACATTAGGTCACTTCTTGCAACAGGTAGCGCGGTCATTCTGGCCGGCGACCTAAACAGTAAAAATCCCGAATGGCACTCAAGACGTGCCAATACAAGGGGCAGGAAACTAGAACAACTAGCCCACCCCATATCGTGTAACTTCACAGTCATTGCACCAACGACACCCACTAGATTCCCACATTCAGAAAATCACAAAGATAGGCCAGACGTCCTCGACGTGGTGATCTTGAAAGGCGTGACCTTACAGTTGCGTTCAATCGAGGCACTACCAGAGTTAGACTCCGATCACCGTCCAGTCGTCATAGAACTAGGGCCTGACGAGCCACTTCACCGCCCAACCAAAACGATTGTTGACTGGAAGAAATTCCAACAGCAGATCCAGTCCTTAGACTCGACATTTTTAAAAAACATCCCAGACAGTATTGACTCCGTCGATGTTGCGAAAGCGGCCGCGATTAACCTCACGACTCACGTACGCGACACGATAGATGAGTGCTCCAGGGATATTCAAATGCGCCCTAACGAGCGTTATGAACTCCCTGAAGACCTCAAAGACCTTATCACGCGGAAAAATGCAGTCACACGAGCGCACGACGCTTTTCCTTCAAAAGAAAACCGGAGGAAACTCCGAGCCCTTCAGAGGGACGTCAAAACCCGTTTCGAGGAATTCCGTAACTATAGGGACGGCGATTACCTTGGGGAAATCACGCCATCACACACTGCGTTTTGGTCGATGCCGAGATCTCTCAAAGGCTCATCGCCCACGACCATGCCTCCACTGTTACGACCAAATCTTCCACCCGCAATAGACGACTTGGATAAGGCCGAGTGCTTAGCCGACGCACTAGAAACACAATGCTCCCCGAGCAACTACCCGGTACACCCGGACCACCTCCTAAAGGTGGACGGGGCAGTAAATCGTATCAGCTCTATGCCACCAACGGACGAACCACTGACGCCGACGTCAGCCGATGAAATCGAATCGATCGTCAAAGCTTTACAGGTTAAAAAATCTCCCGGTGCGGACCGGATAACAAACAAAGCGGTCAAGCGTTTCCCGCAACAATTCATCGCACTACTAGTGCTAATATACAATGCCCTTCTGGCAGGTTGCTCCTTTCCCGACCAATGGAAAGAAGCCATAGTGATAGGAATCCCAAAACCAGGGAAACCTAGGAATCAGCCAACGAGCTATCGTCCCATCAGCTTACTGAGCACTCTCGGCAAAATATACGAGAGAATCATACTAGCTAGGATCAAGGCCATCATACAGGCCAAACAAATAACAATAAACGAGCAATTCGGCTTTAGAGCCGGACACTCGTGTGTCAATCAGGTCCACCGCTTAACGGAAGACATACTAAAAGGTTTCGCCTTCAGCAAAGCCACCTCCACAGGAGCTCTATTCTTCGACGTAGCGAAAGCATTCGACAAAGTCTAGCACAACGGTTTATTATATAAACTGCAATTACTAGGGTTGCCAGACAGACTCGTGCTCATCATACGAGACTACTTGTCGAATCGCACCTTCCGCTACCGAGTCGAAGGTACCCTGTCCACATCTCGCCCCATCAGGGCTGGAGTCCCTCAGGGCTCCGCGCTATCCCCGATTCTGTACTGCCTTTTCACCAACGACATACCGAACGTCACTAAAAAGGTCAACCTAGCTCTCTTCGCGGACGATACCGCACTATACACCACCTCGGCCTCGACCAAAGTCATCACCACACGACTCCAATCCGCAGCTAACGCACTAGGCGACTGGTTTAGGAAATGGAGGATCGAGGTAAATCCCGACAAAAGCGCAGCAGTACACTTCACTAGAAACCCCGTCTACATCAAGTGGAATCAGGGCAAACCGGGAGACATTAAATTATTTAACCAACCGATACCGTGGAAATCGGAAGCAAAATACCTTGGAGTCACACTAGATAGAAAGTTAAACTTCCACGCTCATATAACCAGAGTCCGAAACAAAGCAGCGTTCGTACTAGGAAGACTGTATATGATACTATGCGGGCGGAGTAAAATGTCTCTTAGAAATAAGACGACACTATACAAAGCCTGCATTCGTCCTATCATGACCTATGCGAGCCCTGTCTTTGCCCACATCAAAGCGTCACAACTAAATAAACTACAGACCATACAAAACCGTTTTCTTCGTATCGCCACAGACTCGCCGTGGTACATACGTAACGTCGACCTACATAAAGACTTCGACATCGATTCGATCGCGAAACACCTGAAAATACTCTCCACGGCGTATTTTGAGAGAGCCAAACGACACAGCAATCCGCTGATAGCACAAGCATGTCAGTACACCTCCCTAAGAGGTAATCTACCCAACAGACTCAGGCGACCTATGCACGTCCTGAACGACAACGACGATAGCTTCACTATCGCAAACGCACCACTAGTAGGGAAAACCACCACACTACACAACTCACACTCACAGCGTTTCCGCCGGCGGAAACGAGGACCCAGATTAGCGACGTCACGGAGGCGGCCGTGACGCCAGTAAATTCTTTCAGTGCTTAAATTCACACCCCACCGACTACGTTCTGAGCCGAGGTGCGATCTCATAGGAGACACCCTCAGGACGAACGTCACTTTCGAGCCCAAGAGGGTTCACCTTAAGGCAGAGTCTTAGCACTCGCCCCAACGTTCGGTGACGCTGTAAAGGCCAGTAGGGCCAACAGCAATACACAACCACAGATAAAAAAAAAGCTAGTCTTGAGTCGATTCCGAGGATCGACTCAAGCAGGGGCTCTAGCTTCCGACAAAACTGTCGGTTTACCCCTCAGGCTTGACTGCCTTTGCTACGCTATTTAGTTAGCTGTACTTGCCCGCTTGTACGCGGTTACGCTGCCTTTCGGCATATTGATTTGGCTGTATATCACTGGCTTGTCTGTTTGCTTAGATTGTGTGTAAATTATTTTAAGACTATTATTATTGTAAATAAAAATCTATTGTTATTTTAAACCTTAATTGTTGTTTCTTAAAATGGGAACCCGACCTCCTGACGATCCGTCCAATTCCGACCACTATCCTACATATAATTAACAGATATCTATACTAATATATAAAGCGGAAGAGTTTGTTTGTTTGTTTGTTTAAACGCGCTAATCTCAGGAACTACTGGTCCGATTTGAAAAATTCTTTTTTTGTTGAATAGTCCATTTATAGAGGAAGGCTATATAACATTACGCTGCGACCAATAAGAGCGCAGCGACAGTGAGAAATGTTGCAAAAACGGGGAAAATTATTCACATTTATGGACTTTCGATGCGTGCGCAGCATAAACGTTTTAAGTTACTCAAAAAATGTGTATAAAAGATATATTCCTCTTTTAATAATAAAAAAAAAGTCCGTGACACTATATGTCTATTTGTTAAGAGTGTGCTAGCAGGCGGGGCGCGGCGGCGGATGAGGGGGAGGCGGGTCAGCCCCGCCGCCGCGCTCGCCACTCTCACCCGCGGTGTAGTTCTGCGAAGTAGCAATGCACATAACGACTTAAAAAAATTAACATTCTTAATAGTTAAATTATTTATCAAAATTAGGTTTTGTTATCAGCTTATTTGCTCATTATTTTTTATCGTTTAAAATCGATTACATTTAAATCATAATCTGCTGTAGTTTTAACTTACGATATAAGATAAAATTTCTATGAACATTCCTTCGTACTTTGCAAGTAAACAATTCAAACGTTTCACAGTATAAATAAGGTATAAAAATTACATTACACACGTAAAAAATTTCAAAATGGCGAGCGATACTTTCACCGATGCAGATTAATCATCACTGAGAAAATAAATTATATAATAAACAAATAAGCAAATAGGTGAATATCGTTTAAAATGACTACACAAATAAATTAGTGGTTCAATATTTCAAGTAATTTCTATTACGTTCAAGCATATTCAACACGGTTGTACTATAATCACCTTATGAAATAATAACACCAAAGGAGAAACAATCTAAATTTCTTATTGTTCGGTTTGTTTATCTTATTACGTTTAAGTTAATATTATTTGTTTTCAACCGTCTTCAAAAAGGAGGAGGTTATCAATTCGTCTGTATTTTTTTTTTTTTATATGTTTGTTACCTCATAACTTTTCACTGGATTTTGATAAATTTTTTTTGTTTGAAAGGTAGTGCTTCCCGTGGGGCCCCATTTTAATTTTATCCTGTTACGATGATGGTATCCCTATGAAAACGATATAAGTCTTAAATGTGCATTATGTATGTGCGCGATAAATAGGTGAATAACTCAAAATTGTGCCAACCAATTTTAATGATTCTTTTTTTATTATAAAGGATATACTTCAAGGGTACTATGGTGAAAGTTTGGTAAGGTTCTGAGCATAGGATCCTTGACAAAGTAACGGTACGGAAGGGAACGGAACAATTCTAAGGAGCACGTTAGCGATACTCGGCCGAATCTTTTAGAAACAAAAATTTTGACAAAAAAAAAACCGACTTCAAAAGAGAAAAAAAGTAATATGCTCTAAAAAGTAAAAAATAATTGCTTATTATTCTACAACTTAATAATCAAGTAACTTATTCTACTTACCAATATGTAGGTACATTCTGTGTTTCCACGCAAGGAGATAAGTATGTACCTACCCACTTTAAATCTAACTTAACACAAACCTATGAATAACAAACAATGATCACAATATTTTTTAGATTTATACTATGTAAAATGAAATTAAAAATATTTAGACTATTTAAAAGTCAGCAAAGTTATTACGATAATATATTATAGTTAAAATTATTGTTATTTTTGGAGGCGGTGTCAGCCAAGGTAGGTTTGTAAATATATGATATACTCCAAATTTGTAAATCTGGTCTATCGATAAATACACTTCTTCTTGATGTTTTTTTAAACCCTATACGTACATAGTGGTCCTATATAATGACAGAAAATTGGAATCAAAATTGAGTGTTTAAGCAAACATGTCTACCGTCAGGTATTACAATTCATGAACTTTTCTCCTAATCCAAGACAAATAAAAGTCATTCAGATTTACTATTACATTTCCTGTTGAACGTTTTGTTTGTTTTGGCAGAGTATGAATTTTGTTTGTGATTTATTTATTTACAATTGACTTTTTCTTTTGTCTTACATCCAGATGCCGATACACCTGCATCGAATTGTTAACAAAAAAAATATTCGCAATCGTACACTATTGTACAATATTTCTTTTATGTTTAAGAAAAGGGTTGTCATAATTGAGCGTATAACAATAAGCAATAAAAACACAGATGTTGGTAATTTATTTAGACAAACTTTACCGGTAATTTTAAGAGGAACTAGAGCAGACATTGTAAGGTCTTGCCTTAAAAGTTCACCGTTATGGAAATTTGTCCATACCTTAAAACTATCTACGAATATGAGAGCACATTTGGGGGGAGGAAGTACAAATTTTCCTTCAAAGTTATTTTTAATAGGAGATGGAAAAGTACCTCATTCTGAAAATAAAATTGAAATTGATCGCGATTTAGGAGAAAAAGTGACTAGCATAGAGGATTGAATATCAAAAGTTTACCCTAATATCGTCGAAATAGAAAATAAAGATTACCAATGGATGTGTCAAAGGGCAATATTGGCGGCGAGAAATAGTAGCGTTGACGAAATTAACGACCTAATTTTAACCAAACTTCCAGGCGATATAACTACCTACACATCTATTGATAATGTAATGGATCAAGAAGATGCTGTCCATTACCCACAAGAGTTTCTCAATTCTTTAAACCCGAGCGGCCTTCCACCACATTCCCTGAAGTTAAAAAATAGGTGCTGCGATAATTTTACTCAGAAATCTTAAACCACCAAATTTATGTAACGGGACCCGCCTTCAAGTAAAATTCCTTCGCAATAACGTGATCGTTGCAACAGTTTTGACTGATCCGGCAGTTGGTCAAACAGTGCTTATACCTCGCATCCCAATGATTCCAAATGATTTACCTTTTAATTTTAAAAGAATTCAATTTCCCATTAAGTTATCTTTTGCCGTAACCATTAATAAATCACAAGGCCAAACATTTAAACACGTAGGAATCGATTTACGTCAAGACTGCTTTTCACACGGCCAACTATATGTCGCGTTGTCAAGATCGGGTTGCGGGCAAAATCAGTATGTTCTTCTACCACAAGAAAATAAAACTAAAAATATAATCTACGCTGAAGTACTGTAAAACATATTATTAAATCTTATTGTCGATTATAATAACAAAAACCAACGTGAGCAATCAAACGATAATCATGATAGTGTTTCCGACAACTACGCGAACGAAGTCGCGGGCACAGCTAGTACTAAATAAAATAATACCTTACATACCTTACAGTAGCACAGGACATTTGCATTATGTGTTGCTGAATATCGTTTAGTGCATAAAAATGAAAAATGATCTCAATTAATCTATGGTAGTTCTTTTGTGTTGCTTTTACTATGTTTGTTGTTCACTTTGTATTGTTTTTACAATTCATGTAAGCAAATAAAATCACTTAAGGTAGTAACAATACGTCACAGAATAAGTAACATATTAGGTTTGTAATGACGCAACGTGACGCAATCCACATGGGCGTGCGGTGACGATTACACTGACGTCGGTCGTCGACGGTGTTCCGTTATGTCCACATCCACGTTGCGGCCGCGCACCCTCCGCCCCGCGCGAAACCTGTTTTTTTTTTTCTTTTTTTTTTTTTTCATAAACACTCCCGAGACTAGCGGTGGTGTGATCGGTCGCAACCGGCGCCTTGCGTCCCGTGCCCCTCAAATGTTTATTTTTTAGTTGATGCTGTCATTGCGTGGCTACAAGGGAGACAGCTGAAAATCAGCAGAGGGATAAAAATCGCTCATAGCCTGAGCTATCTCCTTTTGACTGCACACAAGTGTCATATTCATTATATTTAATTATTTTTTCTTTATTATTATGTTTTTTTTATATCCATTTTTGTATATATTTTTTTTCTTTATATGTGTGTATGTCAATAAATGTTTTTTCTTTCTTTCTAATAGTAATAAATATATAATTGTACGACTGTGAAATATATGAAGTATCAATTATAAATAATTTAACATCTGACCACTGTAGTCAAGTTTTTTTTGGAACACAAAAAAAATATTTCAAAAAAAAAATGCAGGTTAATAACGGCTATTAACATATATTGTTTTTAAGATATTGTGGCGTGTAAATTATCTAATTTAGATCTAACGACACAACATCCAAATGAACAATGAATGAATGAATGAATGAAATGAAATAATACAAAATTAAAGTTTAGTGACTGGGCCACTATTGGTATATATAAAAGTAGAAATAAATTATACGACCTATATGGTATGGTATATGAAGCAGTGGAATCGAAACGTAGCCTTTCTAGAATACGTCAATAAATATTCCAAAATTTTAAAACAGTATGCATTTATGGTAAGTCTTTATACATAAAGAACAAATTCTTAAATTCCGATGATAGAATAAAGACCACATGGGCTGTTATTGGAAGTGTTTTTGGAAAGCCTAAAAAGGAAATGATACCAATCAAATTGAACACAGGTAGTAGATATACAAATTCTGAATTAGAAGTTGCAAATTTATTTGAAATATTTGTTGATAACAGAATTACTAAAATAACATTTCATTTAAAGTCATCTACATAGGTTGCAGCTAGATTATTAAATAATAATGTTTCTAAATGCGTTAATGATTTTTCATTTGAAACAGTTTCTGCAACAGACATCATAAAAGTATTTAAAACCCTCAATATTAAAAAAAAAACTAACGACATTTCGGTAAAATTTATTAATAACATCATATACGATATTGCTCCGTATATAGCAGTACTTTTTAACGAGAGTTTGGTCACAGGTGAATTTCCCAACTTGTTAAAATGTAGTAAAGTTTTACCACTTTTTAAGACTGGAAACAGAAGCGATCCCAGTAATTACAGGCCTATTTCAATACTCCCATCTTTAAGTAAAATATTCGAAAAAAAATATTTTAAATCAACTTCTCGTCCATTTCGGTACAAATACTATTATTCATAGTGAGCAATTCGGTTTTACAAGAGGAAACATATTTACGATGCTTGGGAAAAATCACAGAATGCTATTGGAGTATTCTGTGATTTGTCTAAAGCATTTGATTGTGTAGAACACGAGACGCTTCTGTATAAGCTCAAATACTATGGTATTAAAGGTAAAGCTCTTAATCTCATTGCTTCATATTTAAGTCAAAGAGTCCAGCAAGTTTTCATTAATGGCATAAAGTCTTCTGGATCTACGTTAAAAATGGATCAATTTTGGGTCCCTTTCTATTTCTAGTATATATAAATGATCTTCCTTTTTATGTTAAAGGTATTTGTGACATAGTGTTGTTTGCTGACGATACTTCACTGATTTTTAAGGTAGACAGGAAAAAAACTGACTCAGACGATGTGAACGGTGCATTATCACAGATACATGATTGGTTTACAGTAAATAATTTGGTTTTGAATACTCAAAAACCAAAATGTGTAGTTTTTACCCTACCCAATGTTAGAAAGCAAAATTATAATATATCTTTAAATGGTGGCCGTCTTGATGTACTATGGTAGACGATACTACGGTTTTTTTGGGAATAGCATTGGATTCCAAGCTTGAGTGGAATTTATCGTCCTTTATCGTCATTTATCGTCCCTGATAGGAAGACTCAGCTCCGCAGCATACGCGGTTAGAAAAGTTAGACAACTAACTGATATTGATACCGCTCGTCTAGTATATTTTGATTATTTTTAACATTATTATGTCATATGGCATATTACTTGGGGTAACGCTGCAGATATTGAATCTGTTTTTATTTAACAAAATAAAGCAATCCTGTCTATTTATAATCTTGGAGCTAGAGACTCTCTTCGGGATGTTCTTAACAAAATAGAAATTTACAATGTTGCGTCACAGCATATTTACAACAATATTATGTATATTCACTATAACATTGAATCAGTGATAATGTTATCATTGTATGTGCACATGAAGTAAGGATAAGATCACCGTCCCCTGGCGATATACGCCTCTCGTGGGGTCCTCTTTGTGGACCATGGAAAAAGAGGGCTTTCGTTTTGATTATGGAGACCCTCAAGCCCAGCATTCCCATCCGGTCCACTCTGAGAGCCGTTTCGACCTCGGCCAGGCGAGTCGCCTCTCGAAAGCCTTTAAAACTCGATCAAATCAAATAAATTTTATTCAAGTAAACTTCAAAATGAAGCGTTTTTTTTTTAGTTTATTCATTTAGTCTTAATAAACTTTTTAAATTTTGTAAATGGTAAATTGATTACATTTCCCGGTATCTTATTATATATGCATGTACCATTGCCCAAAAAACGTTCTCTGTACCGTATGTAAATGGAAAGTAGGGGTTACAAGTTTATTCTTATTTCTATTATTAATAGTATGTATATCAGCTTTTATGGAATACTTTTGTATATTATATTATCATAAATATATTGTGAAGCAGCCGTTAATACACCTATTTCTTTAAAATTTTCGCGTAATGATGTCCTAGAGCTAATATTGTAAATAGTTCGGATAGCTCTTTTCTGCAGAATAAATACTATTTCAATATCTGCTGCATTACCCCATAACAACATTCCATATGACATAAGACTGTGAAAATTACTAAAATATACTAGTCTAGCAGTCTAGTACTTATGTAAATGAGTTTTCTAACTGTTTTATTGCATAAATGGCACTACTTAGTTTCACTGCTAGGGCATACAAATGGGTGCCCCACAGAAGTTTGGAGTTAAGGGTTATCTCTAGAAAGACCGTCGACTCGACAAACTCAAGCCTTTCATTCTTCAAAATGACGGCAGAAGAATTTGACTTGATATTTGGCAGAGAAAACAAAATACATTTAGTTTTTTTTGCATTTACTACCAAATTATTTATGTCAAACCAACCAAGAACCCGCGACAGAGCACTGCTTACAACGTCATAGTTGTTTATTTTTCTGTCGAGTTTAAAAACTGGGAATGTATCATCTGCAAACAGTATAATGTCGCAAGTCTTATTTACAAAATAAGGTAAATCATTTATATGTATTAAGAACAGGAGAGGTCCTAAAATTGAACCTTGAGGTACCCCCATTTGCGCCAGAGCGCCATTTGATTTCGCACCGTTAACAACAACCTTCAAAACTCCTTCATTAAGGTAGGAGGAAATAAATTTCAATGCAGGGCCCTTGATTCCATAATATTTAAGTTTTTCTAGAAGAATATCATGCCTAACGAAATCTTTTGATAAGTCACAAAAAACACTAATAGCATTTTGTGACTTCTCCCACGCATCATAAATGTGCTCAACAAATGCTATACCCGCATCAGTAGTCGAGCGACCTTTAGTAAAACCAAACTGTTGAGAATGCAATAGCTTATTCGAGTTAAAGTATAACAATAATTGATTAAGCATGATTTTTCAAAAATTAAGGCAAAATAGAGATCGGTCTATAATTGTTTGGGTTATTTTTATCACCGGACTTAAATAATGGGATTACTTTACTTAATTTTAATAGATCTGGAAAAATACCAGATTGTATACATTTATTAAAGATGATAGCTAAATTGTAACTGATAGATCCCATAGATCACTGTTTTTTTTAAGATTTAATGTTTTAAATTTTTTTAATACATCGTACGGAGTTATACTATATATATAACGTCGAAGAAAATCGGAACAAACTTGTGTCTGAAATCGAGTCTTCGTTAAACAAAGTCTCGAACTGGGGTCGGCTAAACCTAGTCCATTTCAACCCCAAAAAGACGCAAGTTTGCGCGTTAACTGCTAAAAAAACACCATTTGTCGTATCTCCACGATTCGAGAAGATTCCGTTAGCCGCCACAGCTAGTATCGGAATACTTGGCGTCGATGTTTCGAGCCTCGTTCAGTTCCGCGGTCAATTGGAAGGCAAAGCCAAATTGGCATCAAAAAAGCTCGGTGTGCTCAGCAAGGCAAGACAGTATTTCACGTCGGCCCATCGTCTAAGACTATACAAGGCGCAAATTCGGCCTCACATGGAATACTGCTCTCACCTCTGGGCGGGTGCTCCCCAGTACCAGCTCCTTCCATTTGACCATATCCAACGTAGAGCGGCTCGAATTATCGACGATCAAGCCCTCTCCGATCTGCTTGATCCTTTGGCTTTGCGTAGAGATGTTGGATCGTTCTGCATCTTCTACAGAATTTATCACGGGGAATGTTCCGAGGAATTGTTCGGATTAATCCCGGCTGCTGAATTTCACCTTCGGACATCTCGTCAAAATTCCAAATATCACCCGCACCACCTAGATGTCCGAAAATCCACAACAGCGCGATTTTTAAGACACTTTCTGCCTCGCACAACCACTCTGTGGAACCAGCTTTCGAAGACGGTTTTTCCGAACCGATACGACTTGGGAACCTTCAAGAAAAGAGCGTACTCTTTCCTGAAAGGCCGGCAACGCACCTGCAAGCCCCCCGGTGTTGCAGATGTCCATGGGCGGTGGTAGTCACTTTCCATCAGGTGAGCCTCCTGCTCGTTTGCCACCTCTACCATAAAAAAAAAAATACTCTCAAAAGAAAATTATTTCTTGGGAACGTAACACTTAGTAATTATAAGGCGTCATTAGGTGACGCATTAAGTCCTTTAGTAGTATTCAAAGGAATATTAGAGAAATATTCTACGAATTGGTTGACCACATCTAAATCTTCACTTACAATATTCCCTTTTTATATTAAGGGTTAATTGCCCTGCGTCAAACGTCATTCTGCCTGTCTCCGAACTTGTAATATCCCAAGTAGTTTTCATTTTATTTTTAGATTTTAAGATTCTATTTTTAATATGCAACGAACGAGTTGTTTGAAAAACTTGTTTAAATAACTTGGAATATTTTTTAACAAAATTGAGAAATTTACAATTACATTTCTTAAGTTCATATAGCTTATATAATTTATTTAGAATTATATAGATACCGGTAGTGGCCAAGCCTGAGAACTGTATTCGTTTCGTTAGATAAAAATCGTTTAGATAAAAAAAAATTAATTGAAATATTTTATCGAATTCGTTTTCAATTAATTTTATAAGTGAATTATATAAAAAGTTGGGATCATTTAAGCTAAAATCTAAATTTCGAAGGTTACATTGTATAAAGTGAAATATCGATATCGAAAATAACGTATATCGTAATATAAATGACGTCACAATTTGAATCATTTGGTTCGCTCATAACAAATAATGAAACACATATTTAAACAAAAATCTGTATTTCAAATAATAACCAGCAAATTAAAATAAAAGCAATTTTTTTAACAAATAACAAATTCTCAACTCACCAGATATAATTGAACACAACACTGACACCTCTTGTTTGCACGGAAGCTCAAACAAAAATCCATTCCGCCATCTTTATCGGCGCCTTTTAAAAACTAGCTTTGTGCGGCGGAAACACTTTTACATTTGAAAATTCACATTAAAAATCATCAATTCCTATTTGTAAATTCATAATAATTTAATTTATTTGCTACAAAACATTTTAGTTGTTATGCGACTGCTATGCCAACGTTAAATTTTAAATTAATTGGCCAAAAATTATGTTTACGCAAGTAATATTCGTAATAAATTGCAATATGAATTTACAGCAACATAAAACGGGTTAAAAGATCCGATTAACTATACACGACAAATTAATCAATAATTATTTCCTACAACGTGATTTACGTAAACAAAGTAATCGTTAAAAGACTAACTTAAAATAATTAGCTAAGACTAAAAATGCTTTTGCGTCGACGTATATTATGAACTAGCTGTGCCCGCGACTTCGTTCGCGTAGTTGTCGGAAACACTATCATGATTATCGTTTGATTGCTCACGTTGGTTTTTGTTATTATAATCGACAATAAGATTTAATAATATGTTTTACAGTACTTCAGCGTAGATTATATTTTTAGTTTTATTTTCTTGTGGTAGAAGAACATACTGATTTTGCCCGCAACCCGATCTTGACAACGCGA
The DNA here is from genome assembly GCF_037043105.1 of Vanessa tameamea. NCBI lineage: Eukaryota > Metazoa > Arthropoda > Insecta > Lepidoptera > Nymphalidae > Vanessa > Vanessa tameamea. The sequence goes on along the minus strand of NC_087340.1, from coordinate 4,851,264 downwards.
CATATAGTTGGCCGTGTGAAAAGCAGTCTTGACGTAAATCGATTCCTACGTGTTTAAATGTTTGGCCCTGTGATTTATTAATGGTTACGGCAAAAGATAACTTAATGGGAAATTGAATTCTTTTAAAATTAAAAGGTAAATCATTTGGAATCATTGGGATGCGAGGTATAAGCACTGTTTGACCAACTGCCGGACTATTCAAAACTGTTGCAACGATCACGTTATTGCGAAGGAATTTTACTTGAAGGCGGGTCCCGTTACATAAATTTGGTGGTTTAAGATTTCTGAGTAAAATTATCGCAGCACCTATTTTTAACTTCAAGGAATGTGGTGGAAGGCCGCTCGGGTTTAAAGAATTGAGAAACTCTTGTGGGTAATGGACAGCATCTTCTTGATCCATTACATTATCAATAGATGTGTAGGTAGTTATATCGCCTGGAAGTTTGGTTAAAATTAGGTCGTTAATTTCGTCAACGCTACTATTTCTCGCCGCCAATATTGCCCTTTGACACATCCATTGGTAATCTTTATTTTCTATTTCGACGATATTAGGGTAAACTTTTGATATTCAATCCTCTATGCTAGTCACTTTTTCTCCTAAATCGCGATCAATTTCAATTTTATTTTCAGAATGAGGTACTTTTCCATCTCCTATTAAAAATAACTTTGAAGGAAAATTTGTACTTCCTCCCCCCAAATGTGCTCTCATATTCGTAGATAGTTTTAAGGTATGGACAAATTTCCATAACGGTGAACTTTTAAGGCAAGACCTTACAATGTCTGCTCTAGTTCCTCTTAAAATTACCGGTAAAGTTTGTCGAAAATCCCCAGAAAACATAACGGTAATCCCACCCATAATTTTATCACAACTTCTAATATCTCTGAGAGTTCTATCTAGAGCCTCTACATGAGCTCTATGGATCATGGTACATTCGTCCCAGATAATTAAAGAAACGTCTTGTAAAACTTTACCCAGAGGGCCATTTTTGCGAATAGAGCACACGCTATCTTTTTGTAAAGAAACAGTTAGAGGCAGTTTAAAAGTGGAATGAGCTGTGCGTCCACCTGCTAATAAAGTTGCCGCAATTCCTGACGACGCAACTGCCAAGGCTATTTTTCCCTGAGACCTTACTTTTGCTAATATGAAATTAGTAATAAAAGTCTTTCCAGTTCCACCTGGACCATCCAAAAAAAATATTTTTCCTTCGTTAAAACGAATACTGCACATAACACGATTGTACGCCGTCACCTGGTCATTAACTAATTTTGGTTCATTTTCAGTAATATACTCATTTAATTCATTTACATCATACGGCTTCCGTAGTGCTACTTCTAAAGGATCTAAATTATTATGTGAATTATTCCTTTTTGATGCAGGAAGCCCAAAATCAGTCAATGATTTATCTGAAATTTCATGAATTTTATCTTCAATTAAGATAAGTCTATTATTGTATACGTTATCAGTATAGGCTAATGTTATATCCTGATTTTCATTACACATTCTGTTTAATATATCTTCACATAAATCATTGCGAAATTTATTCCATAACTATAAGGGGTAAGATGGCTGGCAAAATATAAGGATGATTTGATTCCCGTTGTCGATTCACCGAAGTTCGGAAATTTTGTAAGGCTAACCTCTGTGAACGTTCAACGCTCGATTCCCTAGCACGATGTTGTTCACTGACCGTTCTTTGATTAGCTAACCTCTGCGTATTGTCTTCAGCTGTTTCATTGCTACGCAAAAGCCGCAGACGCTTTGCATTAGCAGTCTGCCGAGAAAGGTTAGTTCTTTTTCTAGGCATTATAGTGACGAAAAAGATAAAAAAAATGTAGGTATTAAATTTAAACCAAAACGTATCTTGTAATCAATAAAAACAAACATATGGTAAATAATTAAGTACCCGATAATATAATGAAATCTGTATTGAAAAAAAAAAGTATTATAAAGGTTATTTAATTATTTCGATATTTTATCGTAATAAAAAAACCATATATGTTTTAATAAACAAAAACCTAACCAAATCAGAATAATTATGCAGATGACAACCACTTCTAATAAACAAAAATTTTGACAAAAAAAAACCGACTTCAAAAGAGAAAAAAAATAATATGCTCTAAAAAGTAAAAAATAATTGCTTATTATTCTACAACTTAATAATCAAGTAACTTATTCTACTTACCAATATGTAGGTACGTTCTGTGTTTCCACGCAGGGAGATAAGTATGTACCTACCCACTTTAAAACTAACTTAACACAACCTATGAATAACAAACAATGATCACAATATTTTTTAGATTTAAACTATGTAAAATGAAATTTAAAATATTTAGACTATTTAAAAGTCAGCAAAGTTATTACGATAATATATTATAGTTAAAATTATTGTCCTTTATAATAAAAAAAGAATCATTAAAATTGGTTGGCACAATTTTGAGTTATTCACCTATTTATCGCGCACATACATAATGCACATTTAAGACTTATATCGTTTTCATAGGGATACCATCATCGTAACAGGACAAAATTAAAATGGGACCCCACGGGAAGCACTACCTTTCAAACAAAAAAAAAATATCAAAATCCAGTGAAAAGTTATGAGGTAACAGACATATAAAAAACAAAAAAATACAGACGAATTGATAACCTCCTCCTTTTTGAAGTCGGTTGAAAACAAACAATATTAACTTAAACGTAATAAGATAAACAAACCGAACAATAAGAAGTTTAGATTGTTTCTCCTTTGGTGTTATTATTTCATAAGGTGATTATAGTACAACCGTGTTGAATATGCTTGAACGTAATAGAAATTACTTGAAATATTGAACTACTTACTAATTTATTTGTGTAGTCATTTTAAACGATATTCACCTATTTGCTTATTTGCATAATTTATTTTCTCAGTGATGATTAATCTGCATCGGTGAAAGTATCGCTCGCCATTTTGAACTTTTTTACGTGTGTAATGTAATTTTTATACCTTATTTATACCGTGAAACGTTTGAATTGTTTACTTGCAAAGTACGAAGGAATGTTCATTGAAATTTTATCTTATATCGTAAGTTAAAACTACAGCAGATTATGATTTAAATGTAATCGATTTTAAACGATAAAAAATAATGAGCAAATAAGCTGATAACAAAACCTAATTTTGATAAATAATTTAACTATTAAGAATGTTAATTTTTTTAAGTCGTTATGTGCATTGCTACTTCGCAGAACTACACCGCGGGTGAGAGTGGCGAGCGCGGCGGCGGGGCTGACCCGCCTCCCCCTCATCCGCCGCCGCGCCCCGCCTGCTAGCACACTCTTAACAAATAGATATATAGTGTCACGGACTTTTTTTTTATTATTAAAAGAGGAATATATCTTTCATACACATTTTTTGAGTAACTTAAAACGTTTATGCTGCGCACGCATCGAAAGTCCATAAATGTGAATAATTTTCCCCGTTTTTGCAACATTTCTTACTGTCGCTGCAACACTTCTTATTGGTCGCAGCGTAATGTTATATAGCCTAAAGCCTTCCTCTATAAATGGACTATTCAACAAAAAAATAATTTTTCAAATCGGACCAGTAGTTCCTGAGATTAGCGCGTTTAAACAAACAAACAAACAAACAAACAAACAAACTCTTCCGCTTTATATATTAGTACTAGCTGTGCCCGCGACTTCGTTCGCGTAGTTTTCGGAAACACTATTATGATTATCGTTTGATTGCTCACGTTGGTTTTTGTTATTATAATCGTCAATAAGATTTAATAATATGTTTTACAGTACTTCAGCGTAGATTATATTTTTAGTTTTATTTTCTTGTGGTAGAAGAACATACTGATTTTGCCCGCAACCCGATCTTGACAACGCGACATATAGTTGGCCGTGTGAAAAGCAGTCTTGACGTAAATCGATTCATACGTGTTTAAATGTTTGGCCCTGTGATTTATTAATGGTTACGGCAAAAGATAACTTAATGGGAAATTGAATTATTTTAAAATTAAAAGGTAAATCATTTGGAATCATTGGGATGCGAGGTATAAGCACTGTTTGACTAATTGCCGGACCAGTCAAAACTGTTGCAACGATCACGTTATTGCGAAGGAATTTTACTTGAAGGCGGGTCCCGTTACATAAATTTGGTGGTTTAAGATTTCTGAGTAAAATTATCGCAGCACCTATTTTTAACTTCAGGGAATGTGGTGGAAGGCCGCTCGGGTTTAAAGAATTGAGAAACTCTTGTGGGTAATGGACAGCATCTTCTTGATCCATTACATTATCAATAGATGTGTAGGTAGTTATATCGCCTGGAAGTTTGGTTAAAATTAGGTCCTTAATTTCGTCAACGCTACTATTTCTCGCCGCCAATATTGCCCTTTGACACATCCATTGGTAATCTTTATTTTCTATTTCGACGATATTAGGGTAAACTTTTCATATTAAATCCTCTATGCTAGTCACTTTTCTCCTAAATCGCGATCAATTTCAATTTTATTTTCAGAATGAGGTACTTTTCCATCTCCTATTAAAAGTAACTTTGAAGGAAAATTTGTACTTCCTCCCCCCAAATGTGCTCTCATATTCGTAGATAGTTTTAAGGTATGGACAAATTTCCATAACGATGAACTTTTAAGGCAAGACCTTACAATGTCTGCTCTAGTTCCTCTTAAAATTACCGGTAAAGTTTGTCTAAATAAATTACCAACATCTGTGTTTTTATTGCTTATTGTTATACGGTCAATTATGACAACCCTTTTCTTAAACATAAAAGAAATATTGTACAATAGTGTACGATTGCGAATATTTTTTTGTTAACAATTCGATGCAGGTGTATCGACATCTGGATGTAAGACAAAAGAAAAAGTCAATTGTAAATAAATAAATCACAAACAAAATTCATACTCTGCCAAAACAAACAAAACGTTCAACTGGAAATGTAATAGTAAGACTGAATGACTTTTTTTTGTCTTGGATTAGGAGAAAAGTTCATGAATTGTAATACCTGACGGTAGACATGTTTGCTTAAACACTCAATTTTGATTCCAATTTTCTGTCATTATATAGGACCACTATGTACGTATAGGGTTTAAAAAAACATCAAGAAGAAGTGTATTTATCGATAGACCAGATTTACAAATTTGGAGTATATCATATATTTACAAACCTACCTTGGCTGACACCGCCTCCAAAAATAACAATAATTTTAACTATAATATATTATCGTAATAACTTTGCTGACTTTTAAATAGGCTAAATATTTTTAATTTCATTTTACATAGTATAAATCTAAAAAATATTGTGATCATTGTTTGTTATTCATAGGTTTGTGTTAAGTTAGATTTAAAGTGGGTAGGTACATACTTATCTCCTTGCGTGGAAACACAGAACGTACCTACATATTGGTAAATAGAATAAGTTACTTGATTATTAAGTTGTAGAATAATAAGCAATTATTTTTTACTTTTTAGAGCATATTACTTTTTTTCTCTTTTGAAGTCGGTTTTTTTTTTGTCAAAATTTTTGTTTCTAAAAGATTCGGCCGAGTATCGCTAACGTGCTCCTTAGAATTGTTCCGTTCCCTTCCGTACCGTTACTTTGTCAAGGATCCTATGCTCAGAACCTTACCAAACTTTCACCATAGTACCCTTGAAGTATATCCTTTATAATAAAAAAAGAATCATTAAAATTGGTTGGCACAATTTTGAGTTATTCACCTATTTATCGCGCACATACATAATGCACATTTAAGACTTATATCGTTTTCATAGGGATACCATCATCGTAACAGGATAAAATTAAAATGGGGCCCCACGGGAAGCACTACCTTTCAAACAAAAAAAAAATATCAAAATCCAGTGAAAAGTTATGAGGTAACAAACATATAAAAAAAAAATACAGACGAATTGATAACCTCCTCCTTTTTGAAGTCGGTTGAAAACAAATAATATTAACTTAAACGTAATAAGATAAACAAACCGAACAATAAGAAGTTTAGATTTGTTTCTCCTTTGGTGTTATTATTTCATAAGGTGATTATAGTACAACCGTGTTGAATATGCTTGAACGTAATAGAAATTACTTGAAATATTGAACTACTAATTTATTTGTGTAGTCATTTTAAACGATATTCACCTATTTGCTTATTTGCATAATTTATTTTCTCTGTGATGATTAATCTGCATCGGTGAAAGTATCGCTCGCCATTTTGAACTTTTTTACGTGTGTAATGTAATTTTTATACCTTATTTATACCGTGAAACGTTTGAATTGTTTACTTGCAAAGTACGAAGGAATGTTCATTGAAATTTTATCTTATATCGTAAGTTAAAACTACAGCAGATTATGATTTAAATGTAACCGATTTTAAACGATAAAAAATAATGAGCAAACAAGCTGATAACAAAACCTAATTTTGATAAATAATTTAACTATTAAGAATGTTAATTTTTTTAAGTCGTTATGTGCATTGCTACTTCGCAGAACTACACCCGCGGGTGAGAGTGGCGAGCGCGGCGGCGGAGCTGACCCGCCTCCCCCTCATCCGCCGCCGCGCCCCGCCTGCTAGCACACTCTTAACAAATAGACATATAGTGTCACGGACTTTTTTTTTATTATTAAAAGAGGAATATATCTTTCATACACATTTTTTGAGTAACTTTAAACGTTTATGCTGCGCACGCATCGAAAGTCCATAAATGTGAATAATTTTCCCCGTTTTTGCAACATTTCTCACTGTCGCTGCGCTCCTATTGGTCGCAGCGTAATGTTATATAGCCTAAAGCCTTCCTCTATAAATGGACTATTCAACAAAAAAATAATTTTTCAAATCGGACCAGTAGTTCCTGAGATTAGCGCGTTTAAACAAACAAACAAACAAACAAACAAACAAACAAACTCTTCCGCTTTATATATTAGTATAGATAGATAGTTTAAATTAAAATCATAAAACTTTAAGAAATATATAATTATAGTGTTTATTTAAAAAAAAAAAAAAAAAATTACCTTCTAATAAAGGTAAAGATACAAATAATGTATCTATAATATAAAAATGAATCGCAAAATGTGTTGCTAAGCGCATAGCTCAACAACGCCTGGACCAATTTGGCCAATTATTTTTTTAAAATGTTCATTGAGGTTCAAGCATGGTTTTTACGGCGAGAAAAATTCGAATAATTGCCGGAAAAACCCTAAAAATAGCCCTTTTCTTTTTCTCATACAAACGTTTTCCAATTAAAACGTAGAGTCAATTTGAGCTTTATTGCTATTGTATTGTATTAAATTACAAGCACTCACTGATGTTTAAGTGATGTAGGTATGTTCCTAACGTCAAAGAATCAATTTGCACTTTATTACCGCCATACAAAGTTCAAATTCAATCATATCTATCAAAACAGTGTGCGTGTGTGCGTTGAAGCACAGAATACATCGTTGGAGGATTTAATGTCGCATTCCGAAACTCAACATAAGTGATATCACCGACCAAATTGAATAGTTCAATTTGGTCGGTTTCGCGATATTATTTCTTTTGTTTTACTTTAAAATGCATCAGTTTTCACGTCAATACATCAGTCAAACACAAACCGTGTACCAAAAGTGTTTTAATATTTTAAATACATAAAACATTGGTACGGCTTGAAGGATTTAACTCCAAGTCAATTCAATTCAATTCTTAGTTTTGCCGACAGGGCACAGATTATTTTGCCAATGTCACGTAGCATGGAGAAGACACGAAAGATATTGATTGGTACGGTTGAGGAAACAAACTCAATTAAATTTTAAAGACTAGCATAGTAGTAGCAATTTCCTTGTTAATCCTTAACCTAGAACAACACAGACATTAAGGGTTAATAATAAGGTAAATTAAAAATAATTGTTAGTACTCTAAACTATATATTATACTAAAATCTAACACTAAATTGGACTATTCACAACTTAATTTTATTACATTTAATATATTTATATAAAAAAGAGCAAAATGGACTAAACACAAACGTCAACAAACATTCAACATTTATAGGGCGAGGGACTTTAGGAGGGAGAATGTCGTAAATGGGATGAAGAAGTTTAGGGCAAAGGAACAGGATACGGGTTGCAGAATCTTCGTCTAGGCCACATTCACAAGGCGAGTGATCTCGAACTCTTATCTTTGCTAGGTGGGTAGGTGTGCATGAATGGCCGAGGCGTAACCGACAAATAGTGGAAGTGACCCAACGGTCAGCGTGCCTGTGAAATGAAAACCAAGGTCGCCTCGGAATTTCAGGTTGTAACGCCGAATAATACTTACCCTTAACCGATTTTGATGAAATCCAAAAAGAGTTCCAGGATTTATCCATTCGAGCTTTCGCAAGAGTGAGCAAGTCTCTAGCGGAATTGACAAAATGCTCGGATGAATCAGATTGTATAGTAATCTTTGCATATGTGACTCCAAGTCATTACAAATTTAAAAAAAGTTGAAACAACAACAAACTATCAATGTCGATTTGCCGGTGTACAAGTGTTGTTTTTCTTGGATTTTCGGTTACCTACTCTACTGAGTTTGCTTTTGTCAACTGATACACGAAACAAATTCGTGTATCGTGTTCTGTACAGAGTGTTTAGTTACCTATGATCTACTAATTATTGCATGTGACACAATCCATACTTCCATACTTATTTAATATTATATATTATAATTATATAATATTATAAATGCGAAATTAACTCGTCTAAAGAAAGCATTTTGTCTGTCTGTCTCGCTTTCACGCCAAACTACTGGACCGATGTCAATGAAATTTAGTACACAGATAGTCTAGAGTCTGAGAAAGGAGATAGGCTACTTTTTATTTGGAAAAAGTGCTGTAAAGGGTTGAAAAGGGGGATGAAAGGTTGTAAGTTTTTGAAAGAATCATTTTTAGAACTAGAAGCATAAAACTTATACTTTAGGCTGTACACTTATAAACTAACCTATCATGACACCCACTAAGGAGCGAATTCTAGAAATTCTACCCCTACGGGGGTGAAATAAGGGTTGAAAGTTTGTATAGAAGTCCGTCATTATTTAAGATAGAAACATGAAACTTTAGTTTTGGGATACTGGTCAAAAATAGGTAGATACGTATTTAAGCGTTTCTAGATAATCTACCACTAAGGGGGTTAAATAAGGGTTGAAAGTTTTTATGGGTGTGTGTTTTTGGATATTTTACGCCTAAGGAAGGAATAGGTGTTGACATTCCGTATACAGGTTAGTATGGAAGTCCGTCATTTTTGAAGTTAGAAGCAGGTAACTTTATTTTTGAGCTACTGATTAAAAATGAGTAGATATGTATTTAAGCATTTCTGAATATTCTACCCTAAGGGCTGAACACAATACACCAATTTGGTATACAAAGAAGTCTTACATTAAGATAATATTTAAAGATAATTTCTAAATATATTCATATTTTACGCGTGCAACGCCGCGGGTAACAGCTAGTAATCTATAATATAGATATGCCTCCTATAAGACGTAGCAATTTAGGTCGAAGAACCAGAAATGCTACAAATCAAGCTAATTACCGATCTAATCATGCTGCACAAGAACGTGACGACCGAAATGAACGTGAAAGAATATAATATAATCGGATATCACAAACGCGTGAAGTGCGAGCGCGACATTCACCTAATAATCGCGCAAGTTTGAATCGAGCTGCTTTCAGTTACGATGTGTCAATTGACTACAGTAACTACCAATGTGTTGTTATTGGTTCTATGAACTCGGTTTGCTCACATTGTAAGGCATTGAAATATAAAAACGAAGCTAATGGATTGTGTTGCGCAAATGGTAAAGTGAAATTGATACCATTGGAACCACCACCAGAGCCATTGTACTTTTGTCTCTCGTTAGGCATGTTCTTCAGGTTGTAAATGAAACGAACATTAACGTGAGGGTTGTATATTTTGCGTTTCACTGATACGGAGACTGTGTCGCGACTGCCTAAACTTATCTATCACAACTATAAAGAAAAGTATGATGCATTGCTTATCACCTACTTTTGGGAGTGGTGCCGTGTGCAAACGTATGATGCAATTATGTGAATCATTACATGTAGGCACATCACTTCCCCTCCTTTTTAAAAAAATAAAATAAAATAATAGTTATACAATAATAGTTTCAAAGAAAAATCAAAAATAAACATGTAAATTAAAAATAAAATGATTATTTGAATGCCTCTAAAGAAAAATGATATTACAAATTAAGTTAGTCCTTTTTAAATTATATCTAAGTAGTACACATATTTTTTAACAAAAAAAACTTTCACTATGCCTATTTATTTACTACCACTTTCACTACACAATCGCTGTTGTTAGGCCACGGAGTAAACTGGTGTAGCTGGAGGGGTGGCCCGCTCTGTGGCTGGCACGGCCTCCGCGAAGCTCTCGTCTGAAAAACTCGATGTAACTTGTTTTACAGCGCTTTGCCAGAAGATATCAAAATATGATGATTATTGTTCCTCCGATGGTGAACAAAAGCATGTCTAGCTTGCTGTGCGTTATGTCGTGCAGCATACTTGAGGAGGCTTGGTTGCCCACTCCAGTTTGGGCGATGATTATGATGAGTAATAGTGATGATAGTTCCAGGTCATCTGTTTGAGCCGCAGACAATTGGTTGTAATCGAGGGGCGATGGCATCTCAATTTGATCAATGCGGGACAGTGCACCTGCAACTATATTTTCTAACCCTTGATGTGTTGAATTGAGGTGCAAAATTGGCTTATGAAGTCCAGCTGTCGAAGTCGTCTTGGCGTATCACTACTACTCGCAGCTTTCTTGTGTAAGGCGTGCACGAGTGGCTTGTCTTCTGTAAATACAGTAACGTTTTGTCCTTCGATCATGTTCCGAAAGTGTTTGACGGTCATGTAAATGACTAGCAGCTATCTGTCAAATGCGCTGTAACGTTGTCGACATTCACCAAACTTGCATGAGAAAAAACTTAGTGGTTGCCATTTTTCGTCTGCGAATTGTTTTAAAACAGCTCCTGCCTGCGTATATGCGTTTCATGTTCATTAACAGATTTTACTTTACTAACAAAATGGTCTCATGACGCAGGCCTTGTATTAAACGTTAGTAAAACGAAACTTATGTATATCAGCTCCAGCCAAAACAGAAGCACTGTATCTCCAAAACTAATTGCTCATAGCCATACATGTTTGCATCTAAACAAACTAAAGACATGTAGATGTAACTCAGTCGAATTAGTTAATAAATATAAATATCTTGGACTTATAATTGATGATCGCTTTAAGTGGACAGAACACATAAACAACGTATGTGATAAACTACGTACAATGTTGGGTCTCAGTAGCTACGGAAGAACGTGTAAATCACATTTAGACGCAATTTACCACCTTCAAGTGCGACTATTAAAAACCCTTGTACCGTACAAAATTAAAAGTAAGTGCAAAAGTAATTATCATCAACTATTCTCTTATTGTGGAATCATGCCAATACATGATAAACTTAAACATACATTGCTGATACAAAACTACTTTAAACAAGACTTACAAACATTGACTGATATCCCAATAAGAACACGAAATGTAACAAACTCGAAACTTATTGTCCCCCGGTGTAATAATACCTACGGTAGGCAGACTTTAGAATACCTTATACCAACATTATTGAACAGTCTGCCATATAATTTAAAACTGGAAATAAATGTAAAAAACATTAAGAAAAAACTCGATGTATATTTTGCAAATATAAAATAATTAATACAAAACATGGAACACCTGTATACGCTATACTAAACGATGTTGTTCTGAGCAGGTTAATGAATAGTGTTAGCATTTATTACCAATTATTATATTAGCATTTATTATAAATTATTATGTTTTATGCACTTAGTTTTGTTGTAATTTTAAGAGACTGTCAATTGATTATAAACACGTGATTACTCCACTATAACGAATTGTTGTTGTCAGTTGAAATTATAAAATGTGCAGTCAGTCCGTTCGGAACATCGGCAAGTGTAACAAGTGAATTGTGATTCTAAATAAATCTTGAAGTACAAAATTGTGTTTTTCTGGAGACTGGAACAAAGCTCTGAGATTGGTTAAAAGCTCAGAAGTGGGATTGGACCAAAAATTGTGGCAAAATTGCTACGTTATCTTGGTTTAAGACTAAACGCCCATAAAAGTGAGTAGAAACTTATTCTATTTTACTAAGTGATGTTTTAATTTAGATTTAAGTAATTACTTTTAAGGAAGATGAACTTACTTAATAGTACAAATACAAATACTGAATTTGAAACTAGCAATTATATGAAATAATTGATAAGGTCTTTTTTTTTCTCTTTAATATATATATATATATATATATATATTTCTTTCTCTTTCTCTCTTTCTTTACTGATTTAATTTTGTTCTTTGACTTTTCATTTAGTTATTTATTAATTATTGATTTCATGTGTATAATATCATACAAAACAAAAGGGAAACAAATACTTTTCTGGAAATTTGTTTCAGTATAACCATGGAAAAAGAGAAAAGAGCAAGTAAACGCGTAAATAATGTTGAGTCTGAAAGTGATTCGGAATCTTCATTATGTACAAGGCGATCACGACGCCGTAGTCGCGATTCTAGGAAGCGAAAGCGTACTCGAAGAAGTAGAAGGTCGCGACAAAGCAGTCGCCGGGACACACGTAGTCCGGAGCATCGACAGGATTTCGATGTGAATGTGAATCGACCCGCAGGGGACAATGTCGAAGAGGTACCGCCGTCAACGTCAAGACGTCGCGAAAACTCTCCAGGTATTTCCAACTCTAATACCTTAATAACTACATTTCTTGAAATGTTACAATCAATGAAAAATGACGGTAATAGCGAACGATACCCAGTGATGAATGTTATACCAGAGTTCGACCCGTCCAAAAGAAATCAAACTGTAGACACGTGGATTTTGAAAGTAAATGAATGTGCATCTATATATAATTGGTCTGAAAAACAAATAGTATATTATGCTTTGCCTAAATTAGTTGGGTTAGCTCAGAGGTGGTATCAAGGACTACCTAGTTTAATGTATTCATGGACAGAGTGGCAAGACAAATTACGGTTAGCGTTCCCAAGTGACGAAAATTATGCCCAGTTATTAACGGAAATGCTTGCTTGTAAAGCTCGTTTTAATGATTCTTTAGAAGAATATTACTATGATAAGATGGTATTATTACACAGATGTAACATTAGTGGGAAAAATGCAATCGATTGTATATTATTTGGAATCGAAGATAGGTCCGTAAGAACTAGTGCTGAAGCCGCACAGTTTACAGAACCTGATAAGTTATTAGTTTATTTAAGAAACGTAAAAAGTAATAAACGATGTGAAAAACTAATACCAGCAACGCAAGCAAACATTTCCGATAATAAGCGAATAAGAAAATTGCCTCAAAATAATTATGATAATAAATTTACTAAATGTTATAATTGTGGGGATGAAGGACATCCATACTTTCGATGTAAACAACCGATTAAACGATGTGATAGTTGTCGTAGGGTAGGTCACTTATCGGCAGAATGTACATTTCAAAAGGATTCCGTAAACAATAAAACCGTTTTATGTATATCCCAAGTTCAAGATAATATTAGTAAATGGAAACTCACTAAATTGTTTTGTCGATTTCGGTAGCCAATGTACTATGATTAAGGCGTCAGTTGCTAAACGTATTATAGAATCATGGTCAACAAAGGACTTGCCAGTATTACGCGGATTTGGTAATGCGTTAGTGAATTTTCTCGGAAAATTTATTGCTTGTGTTGAAGTAGATTCTGTCAAAGCTAATGTAGAAATACTAGTAGTACCTGATAATTATCTTCAAATTTCTTTATTATTAGGACAAACATTTACAGAACAAGATCACGTAGAAGTATACAAATCAAAGGATAGTTTAAAAATGACGCATAAAAATGATTCTCAACCAGAGAAGATTACTATTTATAATTCAAATTCAGTTGTTGTTAAAGGCGTTACTGAGGTTGATGTTCATTCAATTCCCGTTTATGATGGTAACATATTTATAGAGACCAGTATATGTGGGTTAAAAGACAAGTCGTATGAGATTTTACAATGTATTACAGATTTAATTAAAGGGAGGGGTAAAATCATAATTAAGGGACTTACAGACTCTGGATTTAGTTTAATTGAAAACACTTTACTTGTCCGAGCTGTACCTACTAACGAAATTCAGACTAAATTTATTAATAAAATTGAGAAAACAGAACTATCGAAACCTCATTCTGTTATTGATAAATCAATGATAAAAGTTAATGAAGAATTTTCACAAATAGACGAATTGGTAAACCTATTAAATGAATATAGAGGTTGTTTTGCGTTTACTATCAATGAATTGGGTTGTATAGTCGGGTCCCAAATGAACATCAAACTCAGTGATACCGAATCTGTAGTTTATCGACCGTATCGCTTATCCTATTCAGAACGTCAAATAGTACGCGACATAATTGATGAGTTAAAAGAAACGGGAATAGTTAGAGACTCTACTTCTAATTATGCGTCACCAATTTTGTTAGTTAAGAAGAAAACGGGAGATTATCGATTATGTGTAGATTTTAGATCGTTAAATAGGAAAACGATAAAGGAACACTATCCTTTACCAAGGATAGACGATCAGCTAGATAATTTATCGGGATACAAATATTATACCACCCTTGATCTCGCGTCCGGATATTATCAATTACCTATGGCAGAAGCATCAAAACATTTGACTGCTTTTGTAACACCCGACGGGCATTTTGAATTTAATCGAATGCCCTTCGGTTTAGCAAACGCGCCGTCAAACTTCCAAAGAGTAATAAATAATATTTTAGGCAACGCAAGATTTAAACAAGCATTCGCTTATATGAACGATGTTATTATTCCGTCAAAGTCAATAGAAGAAGGTTTTAATAGGCTTCGTGATACGTTAGATTTATTTAGTAAGGCTGGTTTAACGTTAAAATTATCAAAGTGCAACTTTTTCAAAGAATCTATTGATTATTTAGGTTTTGAAATTAGTGAAAATGGTATAAGACCCGGTACAACGAAAATAGATGCAGTAGATAAATTTCCCGTACCTACAGATCAGCATAAAGTGCGACAATTTATTGGCCTTGCTAGTTTTTTTCGAAGATTTATACGAGGTTTTTCCATAACAGCAAAACCTTTGACACTGCTCTTAAAAAGGGTCAGTAAATGGCAATGGGGTAAAGCCGAGGAAGATGCATTCTTAACCTTAAAAAAAGAATTAGTCCAACGTCCAGTTCTCTCTTTTTATAATCAAAATTTTGAAACACAATTACATACCGATGCTTCTAAAATTGGTGTAGCGGGTATTTTGTTGCAAAGACCGAACAAGGAATCTGCTTTTACAGCCGTAGCTTACTACAGTAGACAGACCTCTCCCGAAGAAGCTCATTTTAGTTCATATGACTTAGAGACCTTAGCTGTTGTAGCCTCCCTACAAAGATTCAGAGTTTATTTATTAGGAATTTCTTTCACAATAGTCACTGATTGTAATTCGTTACGGGCAACACTCGAAAAAAAAGATATGTTGCCAAGAGTAGCGCGTTGGTGGAGTATCATGCAAGAATATAATTTTAATATTATATATAAACCAGGCATTAACATGTCTCATGTAGACGCTCTAAGTCGCAACCCTGTTTCTGACACTCAAACTATGGAAGTTAGAAATATTGATATGAATTGGATAGTTACTGCTCAACAGAGTGACCCAGAAATACAGCGTATAATTGATATTTTAAATGATAAAGAAACTGAGAATATTTTAGAGATAAGAAATAATTTTTTGGTCAAACGCGGATTATTATATAGAAAAACTGATGAAGGAAATCGTTGGGTAGTACCGAAGGGAGTTAGATGGCAAATATTAAAAGCTAATCATGATAACATAGGACACTTTAGTTTTGATAAAACATATGATAAAATTCGTAGTCAATATTGGTTTGCTAAAATGAGAAAATTTATAAAAAAGTACGTAGAATCATGTTTAGAATGTGCTCATACGAAAATTCCAGCTGGTAAAAAGTCAGGTCAATTACATCCTATTGAAAAGGTAGATTGTCCCTTCCATACAGTGCACATCGACCATTTAGGACCATTTGTACGCAGCAAAAATAAAAATTCATATCTACTTCTAATAATTGACGCTTATACAAAATTTATTATATTAGCCCCAATTAGAAGCACTAAATCAATTCATTCCATTAAGGTAATTAAAAATTATTTTCATACATTTGGTGTACCAAAACGATCAATTTCTGACCGAGCTACTTCATTTACCTCCAAAAATTTTAAGAATTTTATTAATTCACTTGGCGTAAAGCACATATTGAATGCGGTGGCTACACCTCGCGCCAACGGCCAAGTGGAGCGCTATAATAGAACTGTTTTAGCAGCGCTTAGTGCTTCTAACCATGGGAAATCTGAAAATTTGTGGGATGAATGTATATCAGAAATTCAATGGGGTCTAAATAATACTATTAATAAGGGAATTGGGAAAACCCCCGCTCAAGTTCTTTTTGGAACAGATTTAATAGGTACGTCTGATTCCTTTATAAATTTAAATGTAAATGATGAAGCAGGCCTAAGTAATAGTAATGACAGTTTAGAGAAAGTAAGAAGTGAAGTAAATAAACATATTAAAGAAAATCAGTATAAACAAAAGTTGCGCTTTGATAAAAGTAGGAAGAAAGTAAGTTACAAAGTAGGTGATTTGGTTAGGATCAAAAGAGATGTCCCTTCAACGGGCAATAGCAGAAAATTAATTTCGAAAATTCGAGGACCATACAGAATTACAGATGTACTGCCTAATGACAGATATATTGTCGAGGATACGCCATTATCACGTAAAGGCAAAAGAAATTTTAAAGGAACGTATTCGGTTGATAATATCCATCCCTGGCTAGTTTTTAATCGAGGTAGAGAAGATTCTAATACTGATACTAGTAATGATAGTGATTAGTATTGAAATGCACTTCAAAATAATTACCATCTCTAAATATGTATTTATTGTGTAAACATATTGTGTCTATGTATATTAAAAAAAAATGTTATAAAGTTATTGTTAAATTAAATTAATCTCTGTTATTAGTTATATAAAATGTTTAAAATGTACAGAATTAATGTATAATATTATTGTAAGTGATTATTGTTATTACTTATTACAAATTAGTTGCGAAAATAAAAATGTTAAGAGTTGTTGTGAATATGAAGAGGTCACAACACCTTAATGTTTATTAATTAGATGATTAAAATAAGAGTTATTTGTGAATATGAAGAGGTTACAATAACAATATTATTAGTGATGGATATGACTATTGATGTTGACATGAAGGGGCAACCACAATAGCATATTTATTATTTGTTGTGAACATGAAGGGGTCACAACAAAATTATTTAATTATTATTAAGATCAAATGAATGTTTTACTTAAAGTTATGAAATGAGTCATATTAATTAGATGAGTAAATTTAAGAGTTATTTGTGAATATGAAGAGGTCACAATAACAATTACTGACAAATATGACTATTTATGTTGACATGAAGGGGCAACCGTAATAGCATATTTGTCGTTTGTTGTGAACATGAAGGGGTCACAACAAAATAAATTAAGTTAAGATTTAGCTATATTGTATTTTAATAATAATTATCTCGAAATATTTAATGTTTTTTTTTTTTTTTGTTGTAAAATTAGTTGATTAGATTTAAGGGTTATTTGTATATGAGGATGTCACAATAACAATTATTGACAAAGTAGACAAGTTTACGGGAGCAAGACAGACTTTTTTAAAAAAAATATAATATTTGAGTTTTAAAATATTTAATTATAATTAAAATTGACACGACCGAACAGAGGTTTATGCTCTAGTCGAATGTTGTTTCCTTTTTACAAAATCATTTCCCAAGACATATGATCCCAAAGCATAGAATGACACAATGACTTACATTCTGCTGATTAAGCATTTACTTCTATTGTCTTCATGCTTTGAGCTAACATAACTCCTCCCCCCTTAAGTTCGAAACCGTCAGAGGCATCTGGATTCTGAAGGTTTCGACCCTTACTTAAGAATTTATCTTTTAACTTTTTTGAAATTAAAATTAAGCACAAAACAAGTAATATTAAGTATATAATTAGGGTCCCTAAACTGACACTATTCACTTTTATTACAGATTCTATTTCACTTTCACTTTCACTTAAACTATTTATCTTGAAAACCGCAGAAAGATATTTTATATCATCCAAATTTATTCCTTTAATATCGATCGGCTCGGCAGAAATAGATATATTTTTATTCTTTATCTCAGGTAAATTAATAATGGGTGTCATCTTGTATACAAATTTTTCCAATATATGTTGAAAATAAAATAACCGGAGATCGCCGAGGATGACCTCACAGCCAGGATCGATTTGTACGAGATAAGTTCCAATCATAGATGTTTTTGTTACATCGTTTCCACACTTATAGGAAATTACTTCTTTATCTCTTGAATATATTATCCAACGAGCAGCAGAAAGACGTTGTGTTTTAATTTTTTCTATAAGAACAACGCGTTGATGACATTGTGTTAGATTACTGTGAAACTGCATCAACTGTTCCATACACGTTATCGCTGAGTAGGGTACGATATTATGTTCAGTGCATATGTACTGGTTATCGCTGAGAATTTCTTGACACGGAGACGCGACCGGCAAGTATTTTGAACCTTTCACCATAAGGAAGGGATATTCGGGAATAATAATAAAAGTTTCGTTTTTAACTTGATCCAAAATAGGTAATGAATACATTTTATAATAATGAAATATACTACTATCTGTGAGAGGGACTTCCATAATAAATGTAATCTGGTTTCCTTTTACATACGCTTTAACACACAATGTTCGTTCTATCTTAATCATATTACTTTCAGTTACAGGATACATTAAACTATGATATTTTTCTATGGAAGTTAATATGTAAAACAATTCTGTTGTATTAATTATAGATTGATGTAGCACAGAAACTTTACTAAAAGCTAAGGCTGTTTCCATCTCCTCGAGCGTTATATATATTGAACGGAAGTTATTAATGAACATGCTATACATACTCAAAATATAAGTGGAATATACTGCATTTTCTTCTTTGGTTGCTATGTCCTTCAACATTAGTTCTACTCGTTTTAAACGTTCGTTAATGATTAAAGAATTGTTATATAAAATTTCTGTACTATTAATAGAATACTCCAACATTTTGGAAACCAGTGTAATTTTGTTATCAAGTAAATTTTGTTTGCCATTAAATTTATTAATAAAATGATCATAGCGAAGCGCGTCTTCGTGATCTAAGTTACCAGTTATTGATTTTATAACAGAACCCAATGGGTTAAGCAAACCTCTACGAAATCTTTTAGTTGGTATAATTTGTTTTACCTTTTCTATAGTTATATCTTTTAAGTATTCTACTTGTATTTTCGTGTTACTAAATTCGTGCATATACGGCGTGTCTGTATTAATTAACTTATTAAAATCACTATATCTATTTATATTAAACTCTAAATCGGCAAATATGGAACTTAAATCTATTATTTTAATAATAACCCATTTATTTTCCTGTTTATAAGCCTGGCCCTGTTTGACGGGTAATAGGCCCGGATTACCTTCAATCTTTTGAAGTCGAAGGGATTGGGTGTTCTTCATCATCGCCAGGGCGATTACGCACCACCTGTGGAGGTCGTTTTATATTTTTAAGCGGGACTTTAGTTTGTCGCTCTCTAATAGTTACGGGTACTACATTACGGGAAGTTTCTCCTCTAACAATTGCCTTTTGATAAGGAGGCTTATCCTTACTTTTTCTCGTGTTAACTACTTTCGCAAATATAGTTTTATCAACGCTTAAATCTATTTCTTGTTCACCACCTCTCCTTTTTCTTTCTTTATCTTTATTTTCGTATATCTTATTGGAAATATATTGATATAGGTATTTTGTGCGTTTTATATGATCTTTAAGTAATTGTTGTATATAAAATTTTTGGAAATCGACATCAAATACATTACTAGAATCGGTATGACCAAATACTACTTCGAAAGGCGTTAAACCAGTGGCACTATGAATAGTGTGGTTGTATGCCATGATAGAGTAAGTCATGACGGAAGCAGCGTCCGTGAACTTATGTTCGTATTTGGCTAATCTATATATCTCTATTAACGTAGAGTGAAACCTTTCTACAATACCTGTAGAATTTGGGTTATTAGGAGTAGTGATATGTAGTTCAATCTTGTACATTTCAGCTAATTCTCTCATTAACTCATTATTAAACTCTGTACCTGGATCAGAAGTTATCTTTTTAGGTACACCGTAATAAGAAAAGTATTTAATTAACGCGCGAACTACTTCTGGGGTGGATCTGCTACTGACTTCTATTGCTTGACCAAGTTTACTAAAAGCGTCTACTAATGTTAAATAATACTTTCCTTCAATGTTAAATAAATCTATAAATATTTCCTGAAACGGGGCATCTTGTGTTTGGGTTAATTGAAGTACGGGGTTAATAGGTCTCCTATCATATTTCATTTTACGACAGAGTTCACATGCGTTTATTAATGCCGTAATGGTTTCCTGCATATTATGCCAAAAATAATTTCGTTTAATCCTAGTCATTGTTTCTTTTATACCGCGGTGACAAGTTTTTCCCTGATGGTATTTTATTACTATTGCTTTTTGTTCAGCCTCGTCTTTAACAAAAATTATGCGTTCGGTACATTCTTTAATGTCTACAGTATCTTTTTTAAATAAGGAAATTATTGTTTTAGCAAAATCTCTCCTATGTTCTGAATGATTGAAATATATAAAGTATTTAATTTTGGGGCGGATATATTCTTTAAGAAATTGTTTTATTAATTCAAAGTTATTTAATGGTAAGAAAACCTCAATTATTTTCTGTTTTGGTCTTGATAAGTCTTTAACTCGAAGTTCGTTTTTAAGCCATGAAAAAACTAATATTTGATTGGGTTTAGTATCGATAGCTTCATGTAAAATTGGAATACCAGAAGTATCACATTCTACATTCGAATGGACAGTCTCCGTAGAGCTAGAATTGGAAGTGTTTTGGTTTTGAGGTTCGATTTCAGTTAAATCTTCAGAACAAACTGATATGGTCGCCTCAGAGTCAGTTACAGTAACAGTTCTAGAGTCATCTGTATTACGTCTCCCGGTTAATTCTAGAATTTGATTAGTTACGTCTTGTAAGTGGTCTTGAAGAAGAGTTTCCTTTTCATCGACATTTACTGCTATAGAAGTATTGTCGTCTGATTATATTGCATTTAATTTTATACGGGAAAGAGCATCTGCATTTGTATTTTGTTTACCTTTCTTATAAATTACTTCAAACGTAACCGTTCTCTTGTAAACGTAACCGCCAACGGGTTAACTTACTATTTGGCTCCTTAAGAGAATATAACCAAGCTAATGGACGGTGATCAGTGTAAATTGTAAACTTTCGGCCATATAAGTATGGTCGGAAATGTTTTATCGCCCAAACTATTGCTAATAGCTCACGCTCAATTGTACTATAACGTGACTCAGAGTCACTAAGTGTTCTACTGGCATAAGCAATAGGATGGTCACTACCTATAGGGCCTTGAGATAGTACTGCGCCTAAAGCTATGGCGGATGCATCTGTAGTAAGTACAAAGGGTTTTTCAAAATCAGGATATTGCAAAAGGGGTGCATTTGTCAATAATTCCTTACATTTTTGGAATGCTTCCAAATACTTGTCATCTATTATTATTTTATTACGTTTTTTTAAACATGACGTCAGAGGCTGTGTAACTCTAGCAAAGTCTTTTATAAAGCGTCTGTAATATCCTATTAATCCAAGAAAACTTTTAATTTCTGTCGTAGTTTTCGGTACTGGGAAATCTAATACTGCTTTTATCTTATCATTGTTAGGTTTTAGCCCGTCCTTGGTAATTGTATGTCCTAAGTAAAGGTCTTCTTTTCGTAGGAATTCTGATTTATCAAGTTGTACCTTTAAATTTGTAGTACGTAATCTGTCAAAAACTATTCTAAGGCTTTTAATATGTTCTTCTAAGCTAGCTGAAAATATAATTATATCGTCAAGGTATACCATGCAATGTATACCCTGTAAACCTTTGAGAACGTTATCCATCGCCCTTTGAAACGTCGCTGGGGCGGTTTTTAAACCAAATGGCATTCTTAAGAACTCAAAATGTCCTGATTGAGTACTAAAAGCGGTTTTTTGTCTGTCAGATTCGTTAATCTCTATTTGGTGATATCCACTAGCTAAGTCTAACGTAGAAAAATACACGCTTTTACCTAACTTATCAAATAAGTCTGTAATATTCGGAAGAGGGTATTTGTCGTCAATAGTTATTTCATTCAGTCGTCGGTAATCTACAACCATTCTATATTTTACTTCCCCAGAGGCATCCATTTTCTTGGGAACAAGATGAACGGGTGCACTCCATGGCGAGTAAGATTCCTGAATTACGTTATTATCTAAAAGAGTCTCTACCTGTCTTTTGATCTCTTCCGTTTGTATAGGGGCTTGTCTATAGGGCTTAATATATATAGGATCCTCATTGCGCGTTCTTATAAAATGTTTAACGTCATTCGTAAATGTCAAAGGTAATTGGTCGCAATAGAAAATATCTTTATATTCTTTACAAAGGGAAAATATTTTATTTTTCTCTTCTTCGTTCATGTGATCTAACCTTAACTTATTTAGATTTTTTAATAGTAATTGATTTTCTCCGAATTCTCTTTCATTTTTCATACAATTGACCTTGCACTCGATATTTTCATACTTTGATACCTCGAATGGGGATTTAATAGTCAATGTCAAAGATTCGTTTAAGGTATTTTGAATAACTGTTTTTGCATAACCATTCACACATTTTACTATCGCACCTGGCATTCTCACGCCCTTACAAAATTCAGTAAAATTAATTATTGCATCACCGGAATGCTGATTTGTTGGTAAGGATACTCTTAATTCAGAACGCGGTGGAAGTTCAAGAATATATTCTTCGTCATTATATATTATAGGAATCCTTGATGAATTTGTTTTCAATATTTTATTTTTTAAGTCGATAACTGCTCCTAACTGTTTTAAGAGGTCGTTACCAATCAATCCATCATATTTTACATCTACATCATACACATAAAATTTTTGAAAATGATTACTATTGAACGTTGGCATTAAAGGAATGTTAATAGTTTCATTATGAGTGCTGGTAGCATGCGTACTTATAACTTCAAATGGTTCATATGAAATAAAATTGTTGAAATAGTAATATGCCTTTTCAGGGCTAATGAAAGAACGCGTACTTCCAGTATCTATCATAAATTTCGCATCTATTTCTGGGATATATATATATGGTAGTTTTAGGTGTTTTTCGCAATTTAACTCTATCGATTCTGTAGATTTGAGGCTACTATTGAAAAATTTTCTACCTTATTTTCATTATCAAGGTCACTAGAACTTTGTTTGGTAGTGTTTTCGTCTGTTTCTTCATTGTAATATGTTATGTCATTATAGTTATTTTCATAGGACTCATTTTCTGAAATGTAGAGGTCAGGGTCGTAATAATTTTCATTGTCATAGTAATTGTAGTCATATGCATAAGTCTCATTAATAGGGAAAGTCGGTTTATTTTGCACTACGGTTCTCATAGATACGTCATTTTGTCCTGTTCCGTCTTGATGTAAGTTAGGCCTATAACCAAACTGTGTTTGAGGTCTATAATTATTACTATTAAAAGGTGGACGGTAACCTAACTGTTGCATAGGTCGGTGTCCATATTGAGGATTAATTCTTGGTGGTGGTATTTGTGGTCCTTTAGCAATTCCGAATCTATATGGAGATAAATTTTGTCTAAAACCTGTAGGCATATGCATATGCTGTCTTTGGTTTACGTGCGGTATTCCGAATTTAAATTGGTGTTGTTGGTTAAAAGGGTAATTCGGCATAGATAAATTCGGTTTATTAGA
Source organism: Vanessa tameamea (assembly GCF_037043105.1). Classification (NCBI taxonomy): domain Eukaryota; kingdom Metazoa; phylum Arthropoda; class Insecta; order Lepidoptera; family Nymphalidae; genus Vanessa; species Vanessa tameamea. The sequence goes on along the minus strand of NC_087340.1, from coordinate 4,827,255 downwards.
AAAATTAAAATTATTATTAGGCTTAAAATATGTTGGTTGATTAAAAGAGTTATTGACCTTTGAATTTGACACTTTACTTCGTTGATTGTATTGTTCGCGAAAGTTCACCTCCTCCAACACAATACTTAACGCACTCTCTAATGTTGTCGGCGATTTTAATCTAACTATTCTGACAATATTCTCTGGTAAATTGTATAAAAATACATTTAGTGAAGTATTATTATAAATAATTATTTTACTCTGCTTAATATCTTCGTTTAATATTTGATTGACTTTTGATAAAAGAATTGAACGTACCGACTGAATTCTATTGCAAAAATCGAGGTAACTTTCTCCCGAATTTATTTTTAAATTTTCTAATTCTATGGCAATACACTCTTCACTTCGCGGGTCTCCAAAGTGTTGAATTAACAAATCTTTAAATTCATCCCATGATATAATATCCTCGCGCTCGCTAATAAGCGACGCGGCCTTATCTACTAAGCGACTAGTGATGCTATGCATAATGTATATATTTTGTGCATCACTGCCTTGAAACTTACTTATTACATATTCGCATTTTCTTATGAATAAGTTTAATTGGCGTTTATCGCCACCAAAAAGTGGAATTAATTTTAAAATTTCGTTAGGGATCAGAGTTATATGATCCATTTCGATTTTATAAAAAAAAATTTAATTAAAATTATTACACACTAACTTAAACTAGCAATATATATATTTATTTTTTAAACAATATAACTAAATGATTTTTTTACTTATTATATATATTTCATTAAACTTTCGTTAAGACAAATTCACTCACAATACAAATTCAAATCCTTAAATAAAATTATATAAGAAAACCAGAAAACGTTATATTAGGAGAAGTCTTATCCCAAAATAACAAAAGGCAAAGGAAGGTGAAAAGTTTTACTCACCAACCGGTCGCCAGCATCGTCTTCGCCTGGACTCCTCACTCACTGTCTTATTTCTTTGGTTCTGGATTGTTTCTTACAGACCTTCAAAATCCTAACTATTCACGGATTTTGACGAAAATTAATTAAGATGAAGGCTGTAATTTATATGAAACAATCCTACCGGCTGCGCCAGACAAGTTTACGGGAGCAAGACAGACTTTTTTAAAAAATATATAATATTTGAGTTTTAAAATATTTAATTATAATTAAAATTGACACGACCGAACAGAGGTTTATGCTCTAGTCGAATGTTGTTTCCTTTTTACAAAATCATTTCCCAAGACATATGATCCCAAAGTATAGAATGACACAATGACTTACATTCTGCTGATTAAGCATTTACTTCTATTGTCTTCATGCTTTGAGCTCACATAACTAAGTATGACTATTTATGTTGACATGAAGGGGCAACCGTAATAGCATATTTGTCATTTGTTGTGAACATGAAGGGGTCACAACAAAATGAGTTATTGCGATATTTTAGCAGTAGTTGTTATGAATTGTTATTTTATTATTATTTTTCTTTTCACGGGACGTGAAATTTATCAGGAAAGGCCGAGCTGTTAGCATTTATTACCAATTATTATATTAGCATTTATTATAAATTATTATGTTTTATGCACTTAGTTTTGTTGTAATTTTAAGAGACTGTCAATTGATTATAAACACGTGATTACTCCACTATAACGAATTGTTGTTGTCAGTTGAAATTATAAAATGTGCAGTCAGTCCGTTCGGAACATCGGCAAGTGTAACAAGTGAATTGTGATTCTAAATAAATCTTGAAGTACAAAATTGTGTTTTTCTGGAGACTGGAACAAAGCTCTGAGATTGGTTAAAAAATAGTCACAGCGTCAATTCACTTATCGCTGTTTTATGAAAAAAATAAACAACTAATTGTAACATTATTTATTTGCTATGTACCTGCTTTTTGTTTCTTTTATATTTTATTTTGTTATTATTGTATAGTTTTAAGTCTATAAGTGTTGACAACGAATACCGATGTGCGGATAAATCCAATAGGGTTTTTGTTACATCGTTTTTAATACAGTACAATATAAATAAAATGTATATTCACTTAAAATAAATAAACAATATAAATGTGTCTTATGTTAATGACGTATCGCTTACTCGAAAACGTTTATGAAGTATTTGCATTCGGCAGTATGAGTTTGACATTACACGCTCGCGTTAAAACCATGATAATCGTTAAGCCACTCGAAATAGACTACACCACAATTTACGAGTATATTTCCATCTCACTTACACGCGCAAAAAAGGTGAGAAAAATATATTCGGCCATTTTTATTGTATTTGACATTTTTCGCAAAGTATTGTCTCTAAAATTTTGAAGGTTTTATTATCTTACTAGCTGTGCCCGCGACTTCGTTCGCGTAGTTGTCTGAAACACTATCATGATTATCGTTTGATTGCTCACGTTGGTTTTTGTTATTATAATCGTCAATAAGATTTAATAATATGTTTTACAGTACTTTAGCGTAGATTATATTTTTAGTTTTATTTTCTTGGGGTAGAAGAACATACTGATTTTGCCCGCAACCCGATCTTGACAACGCGACATATAGTTGGGCGTGTGAAAAGCAGTCTTGACGTAAATCGATTCCTACGTGTTTAAATGTTTGGCCCTGTGATTTATTAATGGTTACGGCAAAAGATAACTTAATGGGAAATTGAATTATTTTAAAATTAAAAGGTAAATCATTTGGAATCATTGGGATGCGAGGTATAAGCACTGTTTGACCAACTGCCGGACCAGTCAAAACTGTTGCAACGATCACGTTATTGCGAAGGAATTTTACTTGAAGGCGGGTCCCGTTACATAAATTTGGTGGTTTAAGATTTCTGAGTAAAATTATCGCAGCACCTATTTTTAACTTCAGGGAATGTGGTGGAAGGCCGCTCGGGTTTAAAGAATTGAGAAACTCTTGCGGGTAATGGACAGCATCTTCTTGATCCATTACATTATCAATAGATGTGTAGGTAGTTATATCGCCTGGAAGTTTGGTTAAAATTAGGTCGTTAATTTCGTCAACGCTACTATTTCTCGCCGCCAATATTGCCCTTTGACACATCCATTGGTAATCTTTATTTTCTATTTCGACGATATTAGGGTAAACTTTTGATATTAAATCCTCTATGCTAGTCACTTTTTCTCCTAAATCGCGATCAATTTCAATTTTATTTTCAGAATGAGGTACTTTTCCATCTCCTATTAGAAGTAACTTTGAAGGAAAATTTGTACTTCCTCCCCCCAAATGTGCTCTCATATTCGTAGATAGTTTTAAGGTATGGACAAATTTCCATAACGGTGAACTTTTAAGGCAAGACCTTACAATGTCTGCTCTAGTTCCTCTTAAAATTACCGGTAAAGTATGTCTAAATAAATTACCAACATCTGTGTTTTTATTGCTTATTGTTATACGGTCAATTATGACAACCCTTTTCTTAAACATAAAAGAAATATTGTACAATAGTGTACGATTGCGAATATTTTTTTTGTTAACAATTCGATGCAGGTGTATCGACATCTGGATGTAAGACAAAAGAAAAAGTCAATTGTAAATAAATAAATCACAAACAAAATTCATACTCTGCCAAAACAAACAAAACGTTCAACAGGAAATGTAATAGTAAATCTGAATGACTTTTCTTTGTCTTGGATTAGGAGAAAAGTTCATGAATTGTAATACCTGACGGTAGACATGTTTGCTTAAACACTCAATTTTGATTCCAATTTTCTGTCATTATATAGGACCACTATGTACGTATAGGGTTTAAAAAAACATCAAGAAGAAGTGTATTTATCGATAGACCAGATTTACAAATTTGGAGTATATCATATATTTACAAACCTACCTTGGCTGACACCGCCTCCAAAAATAACAATAATTTTAACTATAATATATTATCGTAATAACTTTGCTGACTTTTAAATAGTCTAAATATTTTTAATTTCATTTTACATAGTATAAATCTAAAAAATATTGTGATCATTGTTTGTTATTCATAGGTTTGTGTTAAGTTAGATTTAAAGTGGGTAGGTACATACTTATCTCCTTGCGTGGAAACACAGAACGTACCTACATATTGGTAAGTAGAATAAGTTACTTGATTATTAAGTTGTAGAATAATAAGCAATTATTTTTTACTTTTTAGAGCATATTATTTTTTTTCTCTTTTGAAGTCGGTTTTTTTTTGTCAAAATTTTTGTTTCTAAAAGATTCGGCCGAGTATCGCTAACGTGCTCCTTAGAATTGTTCCGTTCCCTTCCGTACCGTTACTTTGTCATGGATCCTATGCTCAGAACCTTACCAAACTTTCACCATAGTACCCTTGAAGTATATCCTTTATAATAAAAAAAGAATCATTAAAATTGGTTGGCACAATTTTGAGTTATTCACCTATTTATCGCGCACATACATAATGCACATTTAAGACTGTCACGAGTGACAGTGTCAGCTGATTATCTCTCTAAGTTTATTATAGTTAATAACTATTAATACATAGTTTTACGTGACAATAAGTGTATTATAGTACTTATAATAACAACTATTATTCGTGGAAGTGTTATTGTGCAAAGATTTATACCTATTAATTAAAAACAGAAAAAAATTCATGCAGTGTACGGACGATCAGCTGTTTTCTTAACATACCCACCAATACATGTTAATATAAAACTTTATGACTATAAATAAAAAACTTTTTATATAAAGAAAAACATTTATTAAAAACACAAGTGAATAGTGCTACATAAAAATATAATTATTACTATATGAACTTTGGATTAGTACATAAAACATTTAAAATACAATTTCAATAGTTAGTGTTAAGTGCAATTTAGTAAACAATCTGAGTGTTTTCATTTAAAAAGTAGTTGTAATTGAATATTTTTTTTTTTTTTTACAATGACAAATAAATGCAATCTGTGTGGTAAATTCGTAGCAACGGTAGATAGTGCTAAATGTTCTCGTTGTACAAGCACGTACCATCGAGCCTGCGTTAACATAAGCCCGAAAGGTTTGGCGCCGACAAAATGGCAATGTCGTGACTGCAAGGGGAAGACTAAACCTCTTAATAACTCCCCAGACCCCCCCGTGCCAGAAATGAGTGAGGATACTTTTGTTGACGCTAGCATGACGACGGACGGCTCACAGACTCTCGTCAAGGAAATTAGATTGCTGCGAACTGAACTTTCAACGTTTGGGCGAGAGATGGCGCAATTTAGGCAAGAGCTTACGCACATCAATACTGTAATAAATGACTTCAACACACGGGTTGATAAGATAGAGGAGAGACTTTCAACGTTAGAATTACGTATTGCCGATTGTCCGAATGCCTCTGTGGTTTCCGCGGACCAAGATATAATAACGCAACTACGACAAGAACTAAACGAAAAAGAGCAAGAAAATCTTTTAAATGACGTTGTTATACAGGGCCTAGCAGAAAAGCCAGCGGAAAATACAGTTCAGATTGTCAGCTTGGTGGCGTCCAAAATCGGTATTACGCTGGATGACAAGGATATAGTCTCAGCTGAGCGAGCGGGGCCCCGCCGCGGTCTCAATGAAGGCGAGGAGCGACCGCACCCCCGGCCGCTCATTGTGCGCCTCACTAGACGTGCGGTGCGCGATCAGCTACTACGGGCGACACGAGTACGTCGTACTGTGGACTCGACGGGCATTATTGAAGGACAGCCGCGACGTTTTTATATTAATGAACGTCTGACAAGAACGAACGCCAAGCTATTCTTTAAGGCTCGCGAAGAAGGTCGACGCAAGGCGTGGAAGTTCATCTGGACAAACGCAGGTCGTATCTTTGTTCGAAAAGATGCCAACTCCATGGCTCATCGTATACGTTCTGAAAATGATATTACGAAATTTTTTGGAGTCGATTAAATTGGAAACTCATGTATACTGGCACTCATAATGTATTCTTAATTTTAATTTTTACATTAGCTAAATGTTATATTTCATATTTTGTCTTTCTTAGCAAGTATGTACAACTTAGTCAACATCTTGCAAAAATCTGTAGAAAAGTTATAATAATATTTGTTATTATTTTAGAAAATTATATTATATTCTTTTGTTATTTTTATATCACAATACTGTGTCGAATAGGAGTGTGCAACTGTGGTATAATGATAGGGTATTGTTTTGTTGCTATATATTTGTTTTTAACTCATATATTTTTAATAACTTATACAACTACAATTTATAAATATACATATATACATAAATACTTATTATATAAAAAATATTACTATTCTATTAAAACTTACAATTTTACTAATGTTTATAAGTATAGTATACTTTTATTTTAGAACATGCAAATTATATGACATCTACCATATCTTTACAATATATATAAAAACTAAAAAGTATAATTGGTTGTATATTGAAATATTTAAAAAATATCCTAAATGTTGCAATGTTGAATAATAAGAAACTAAAAATTGGCTTCCTAAATAAGGGTTCATTAAGAACTAGGCATGAGGAGTTTATCGTAGCTGTACAAAAACATGAAGTTGACATAATGGCAGTTAATGAGACTTGGTTGAGACCAGACGAAGAGGGCTGCGCCCCGGTTGTGCCTGGCTATAGCTTGCATCACATACCACGACCTGCATCCACTAAGCGCGAACGTGGAGGAGGAGTCGGGTTTTACATTAAGCGTGGTATCTCAGCACACTTTCTCAATCACCCGGCTACTATAAATGTGGAGCAAATGTGGCTTAGTGTAAAAATTAACAGTAAGGTCATCATAATAGGCACAGCGTATAGACCCCAGTGGCTAAGCCCGCAAACTTTTATTGACGCCTTAACCGAAACGTTTGGCTCACTTAAATATTATGATAGTATTATATTGATTGGTGATTTTAATATAGATTATCTCAACAAAAATTCAATAGGGTTTACAGCGTTGGTTAATTTTCTTTCGTTTACTGGTCTAACTCAACATATAACCGAACCTACTCATTCTACGGCGGGCGCAAATACCTTGCTCGACTTATTTTGTACCGACTCACTTAACATTCAGACTAATGTAGACCACATATCCGACCTTAGTCACCATGCATTCATAACCGGTATGCTTAACATTAAAGTAGAAAAATCTCGACCACTTAAAATAACTACTAGGAGCTTAAAAAACATCAATAGAGAATTACTTAGTGCGTACCTAGAAAATATAGATTGGGATTTTCTAGCTGGGCTAGAAAACGTCAATGACTTAGTTACTGAGTTTACAGGTGTTATTATTGAAGTCTTTGATCTAATAGCTCCCATAAAGATGAAGAACGTAAATGAGCAACATTATCCTTGGATTACAGATAATATAAAATTAATGATGAATTTACGTAACGAAGCTCATACACAGGCTAAGCTCTCGAATAATGAGGTTCATAGGGAATATTATAAAATGTTAAAAAAATTAGTCGAGGAAACGATACAAAATGAAAAGAAAGTTTACATAAAAATATTTATTAACAATTACGCGAAAAATTCCCCCATCATGTGGAAAAATTTGAAAAAACATGTTAGAATTAAAAGTAAAAAAACTTTGCAATTGCCAGAAAAATTTAATGATCCGGAGTCAATTAATTCGTTCTTTCTGAATATTCCCGGGTCACAAAATGCACCATTATCTGCCATTTCATATTTTGATTTACATTCATTTAATGATGACTTGAATTTTAAATTAAAGCTAGTAAGCGAAGAAATGGTCTTGAAGGAGCTGCATAGTTTAAAGTCAAATGCTATAGGGAGGGACGGCATATCTCTGGATATGATATTATTGTCTCTTCCCTATACACTCAGAATTATAACGTGCATAATAAATAAATCCATAATGACTCATATATTTCCTGACATGTGGAAAGAGTCAGTAATTCGACCTATCCCCAAAAATAATAACCCTGTTAGCTTAAAAGATCTTCGACCTATAAGCATTCTACCATGTCTCTCTAAGGTTCTCGAAAAAGTAGTATGTCGTCAATTAACAGAATATCTAGAATTAAATCGAATACTACCTGAAGAGCAATCTGGGTTTAGAAAAGGTCGCAGCACAACTACCGCTCTGGCCTGTGTTGCTGACGACATACTTACAGCTCAAGACGAAGGAAAAGGCACTATTCTCGTTATGCTAGATTACTCCCGCGCATTTGACTGTAGTAATATTCCTCTGCTATTGTCCAAGTTAAAATATTATGGTTTTGATCATACATCTCTAAATTGGTTTTCCAGTTACCTTATTGATAGAAAACAGAGAGTTGAATTGAAGTGTGAAGATGGGAGGCCTTTAATCTCAGGCTGCTCCTCAGTTAAAAGAGGAGTGCCACAAGGCTCAATTCTAGGCCCACTGCTTTTTATATTATACAGCTCGGACATTACGAAGTGTATTAAACATTGCAATTATCACATATATGCCGATGATGTTCAGCTGTATATTTCCTTTAAACCTTCAGAGACAGATAACGCGCTAGAAAAGCTTAATGAAGATCTTAGTAATATCTCAAACTGGTCTGAGTCCAATACATTAGTGCTGAATCCAAGTAAAACTAAATATATGTTACTGGGTACCCCTAATCAAATTAAAAAAATATCTGTTAAAACCCTCAACATACAAATGAAGGGTGAAAATATTCAGAGAGTTTCTGAAGCAAAAAATTTGGGTGTCTTAATGGACGAGAATCTACGCTTTGAAAACTACTATTCTGAAATTGTCCGCAATTGCTATTACCGTTTAAAGATTCTGTATCGTATCCGTGACTCACTGAGTACTGATTTGCGTATTACATTGTGTGAGAGTTTGGTTTTGTCTAAGTTGAATTACGCTGATGCACTTACTGGACCAAGACTACTTGCAAGAACTAAAAACGTAACACAACGTGTTCAAAATGCTTGCGCTCGATATTGTTTTCACATACCCCCACGCACTCACGTCACGTCATTTTTGAATAATTCTGGTTGTTTAAAGATGGAAAGCCGTAGAAAATTACATTTAGCAACACTTTTATTTGGCATTATAAAAAATAAGGAACCCTTGTACCTTTACAAAAAACTGCGATGGGCGAGAGACGAAAATACCTCGTATGGTACCAGGGCGACCACATACATGCTCAAACAGCATAAGCACAGCTCCGCTAGTTTTCGAGGCAGTTTCCGGTACTCCGCGAGCAAAATCTGGAACAACTTGCCACCGCCTATCCGTAGCCTGCAAAACATTAATAATTTTAAAATAAAATTCAAGACCCATCTGCTAAATTTACAAAAGCAGACATAGATCTTGTCTATACAATATAATTTGATAAACTACTTGCCTATCGGTTATGGCCATCTTGCATTACGGAAGTTGCTCCTTAGGTACTTGAACACGGATGCCGGATTGCCTCGACTCGCCTATGATATTTCACTCCCTGAAAATACATACAAAAATACGATTACATTAATAATATGCATATTTCAAAGTAAATAATGTATAACACAGATTAAATTTTATATATAATTAACAGATATACTAAATAAAATAATACCTTGTAAGGTAAACATACCTTACAGTAGCACAGGACATTTGCATTATGTGTAGCTGAATATCGTTTAGTGCATAAAAATGAAAAATGATCTCAATTAAACCTATGGTAGTTCTTTTGTGTTGCTTTTACTATGTTTGTTGTTCACTTTGTATTGTTTTTACAATTCATGTAAGCAAATAAAATCACTTTAAGGTAGTAACAACACGTCACAGAATAAGTAACATATTAGGTTTGTAATGACGCAACGTGACGCAATCCACATGGGCGTGCGGTGACGATTACACTGACGTCGGTCGTCGACGGTGTTCCGTTATGTCCACATCCACGTTGCGGCCGCGCACACCCCGCCCCGCGCGAAACCTGTTTTTTTTTCATAAACACTCCCGAGACTAGCGGTGGTGTGATCGGCCGCAACCTGCGCCTTGCGTCCCGTGCCCCTCAAATGTTTTTCTTTTTTTTTTTTTCAAGTTGATACTGTCATTGCGTGGCTACAAGGGAGACAGCTGAAAATCAGCAGAGGGATAAAAATCTCTCATAGCCTGAGCTGTCTCCTTTTGACTGCACACAAGTGTCATATTAATTATATTTAATTATTTTTTCTTTATTATTATATTGTTTTTATATCCATTTTTGTATATATATATTTTTTTTCTTTATATGTGTGTATGTCAATAAATGTTTTTTCTTTCTTTTCTTTCTTTCTTTCTTTTCATAAGGATACCATCATCGTAACAGGATAAAATTAAAATGGGGCCCCACGGGAAGCACTACCTTTCAAACAAAAAAAAATTATCAAAATCCAGTGAAAAGTTATGAGGTAACAGACATATAAAAAAAAAAATACAGACGAATTGATAACCTCCTCCTTTTTGAAGTCGGTTGAAAACAAACAATATTAATTTAAACGTAATAAGATAAACAAACCGAACAATAAGAAGTTTAGATTGTTTCTCCTTTGGTATTATTATTTCATAAGGTGATTATAGTACAACCGTGTTGAATATGCTTGAACGTAATAGAAATTACTTGAAATATTGAACTACTAATTTATTTGTGTAGTCATTTTAAACGATATTCACCTATTTGCTTATTTGCATAATTTATTTTCTCAGTGATGATTAATCTGCATTGGTGAAAGTATCGCTCGCCATTTTGAACTTTTTTACGTGTGTAATGTAATTTTTATACCTTATTTATACCGTGAAACGTTTGAAATGTTTACTTGCAAAGTACGAAGGAATGTTCATTGAAATTTTATCTTATATCGTAAGTTAAAACTACAGCAGATTATGATTTAAATGTAACCGATTTTAAACGATAAAAAATAATGAGCAAATAAGCTGATAACAAAACCTAATTTTGATAAATAATTTAACTATTAAGAATGTTAATTTTTTTAAGTCGTTATGTGCATTGCTACTTCGCAGAACTACACCTGCGGGTGAGAGTGGCGAGCGCGGCGGCGGGGCTGACCCGCCTCCCCCTCATCCGCCGCCGCGCCCCGCCTGCTAGCACACTCTTAACAAATAGACATATAGTGTCACGGACTTTTTTTTTATTATTAAAAGAGGAACATATCTTTCATACACATTTTTTGAGTAACTTAAAACGTTTATGCTGCGCACGCATCGAAAGTCCATAAATGTGAATAATTTTCCCCGTTTTTGCAACATTTCTCACTGTCGCTGCGCTCCTATTGGTCGCAGCGTAATGTTATATAGCCTAAAGCCTTCCTCTATAATTGGACTATTCAACAAAAAAAGAATTTTTCAAATCGGACCAGTAGTTCCTGAGATTAGCGCGTTTAAACAAACAAACAAACAAACAAACTCTTCCGCTTTATATATTAGTATATAGATTTTACAATGTTTATTTTATTAAAAGAAATAAAAATTGTGAATGTATTAATTTGTAAGTGTTTTAGTAGTGGTGAAAAAAGAAGAAATTACATTGAAACATGATTGGCTTAAAGATTAATTTATCGGAGTTCGAAATTATTATAAAATTCATCAAGAGGTATGTAAACATAAATTTATTATTACGCTTAATATACAATACGTAATAATTGTAAGGACCGTAAATTTATAATAGAGATTAGACGCGTTTTAAAAACTTATAACAGTGTATATTGTTTTTAATATAGAGGAATTTGAGTTAAACTGTAACTAACCTAACCTACAAGTATTGTAAATTTAATTTCCTTACAATTTTACGTTGATATACTTATACATATTTAAATTGTTGTTCTAATTTGTTTATAAACTTTAATTTGAAACTCATCTTAGGCTTACATCGTGTTTAATTGCGATGTGTCTTGTGTGTTAATTTAAACAAACAAACATAGATTCATTTTATAGATAATATCCTCTTTTTTGTGTGAAAAATTCCATAATAAATCAAACTTAACCAATTCAAACTTATGTTTAAATGATTATGTTATATTGAGAATACCCAAATGATGTTTGCGTTTCAGTATATTATAATAATAACCATATCTAATTATCATTAAATATATAGACCAATATTTCTATTATTAGATTATAATTATTCTATGATCGTGATTATTTTATATGTTTGTGAATGTTTAAATACAAAAATATTGTTTGTGATTACAGTTCCAAAGAAGAAATACAAATCTAGATACTACTACAAATACATCCATGCTGCATTTTCCAGTGTGATGCTACATCTTGTGACTATTCCCTGCCTATTTTAGTTAAAATATAATTTTACGTTTAAATTTCTTATATTTAAATATCGGTTTGGCTCGTGATCTCGTCTAGTTAGTTAGGATCCATATAACGTTGATTTTGTGTAATACCCGTGTTCTTTTAGAGCGTCAGAGATTACAAGTTCAATCGACTATAGAGGAGTCAAATAAAACCAGGTTTATATTTTAAATGCGTTTTCAATATAAATATTTTGTTTAATTAATTTGAATAAAAATAATCGAATATATGAGATACCGGTCCCATTTCCTTTAACACCTCTTACGAGTAGCTGAAGGATGTCGCTCCTTCCCATCTTTATATATTTAACTGTTTTGAAAAATATAAAAGGGGGAGGAGGTTGAAATGGCCCCGCGCCCGCCATCAACTGTAGATTCCAACCATAGATCGGCGAACCTTCCTCGAGCATAGGAAGTGCAATTTTATAGTGTGCCAACACTTTGTTAAATAATATATGAACTAGAACTAAAGTCCAGCAGGTATCACAATCGTAGCTGAGGTGTATAAGATAATATACAAATATAGACTAATAGTCTTATAAGTAAACTAGACCGTAGTCCAACGGATAGCACAGTAATAACTGCGTTATTCAAATCGACGATTAGATTTATAAATAAATCAACAAACTAGACCGTGGTCCGGTGGTTTTCACAGTAATAACTGCGGTGTTTATAAAGTAGCCAATGTTACAAAATAATAGTAAAAATAGGGATCAATGTCCCATAAATAGTCAATCAGTCATAGCTGAGGAAATCTGTAGTAAATAGTTTAAACCCTGGATTATCATTGCATTAAATCACTGTTTCTCATACCAGTTCAAGTGCAAGACCATCAGGCGGCCTAATGCAAGCAAAACGTTATTCGTTGCTATATCCACTGTCGCAGAGTGTCGTTTTATCGTAAGACTAAGTATTAATTCCAACCATAGTGGAATAATATTCAATGAAACTCATAGATTACCGCGTAGGAATCATTTAAGTGGATTTAACATAATTTGTTATATTTTCTACCGTAGTAGGTTATAAAGTATGAATATATATATCATATATCATAAACGTATAATCGTATTCCTCTTATAACTTGTGACTTATATCTAAGACTTATAACTAAATCAAACGTTTTCTTAACTAGCTTAATATATAAACCTTATATACGCTTCGCGTATTACATAACATATACATAATCAGCCTGTAAATTTCCCACTGCTGGGCTAAGGCCTCCTCTCCCGTTGAGGAGAAGGTATGGAGCATATTCCACCACGCTGCTCCAATGCGGGTTGGTGGAATACACATGTGACAGAATTTCGTTGAAATTAGACACATGCAGGTTTCCTCACGATGTTTTCCTTCACCGCCGAGCACGAGATGAATTATAAACAAATTAAGCACATGTAAATTCAGTGGTGCCTGCCTGGGTTTGAACCCGAAATCATCGGTTAAGATGCACGCGTTCTAACCACTGGGCCATCTCGGCTCTTTAATTATTACTTATTATGGCTCGCGTATTACGTTTTACTTAAATCTATAACTATACAGTGGATATGCTTAACTCTAGCATACAACAGGCACACACCCGATAGTCGATTACCTAAACCAGCTTAGAACTCAGATCATTATTTGCACGTGATAACCAACTTTAAAGAGATATACGCAGCCTTATTACTAAACTAGGTGCCCTACTACAATGTCTCTTATAATATCCTTAACATTGAGCTAAGGAGGCGTCCCTAAAAGGACGAACATTTTGCTACAAACGACACCTCTCACATAAAGAGATTAGTGCGCCATATATGTATAGTTGCCAGCCTGGATGAAATCCATTATTTGGGTCCTTCACTGCATGAACGTATCACTTCAGCATTATTTCAGCCTCCGCAACGCCCTGCAACATTCGGTCGTGATTCTGGTACTACCGATTGATGAGAGACATCGATAACGACATCGTAACGTCAACCAGCCATAGCTCAGTACCACATAGTACATACACTACTCTAGTAACCCGGTAAGACAGAGTGAGGGACATTACCATATCGTTATACAGTAACCTCTAACCCCGAAACTATCTCACGAAGGCAGCCTCATTGGTAATAGAAGGAAGGACACTACCGTATCGCCAAAGACGTTATACAGTAACCTCAAACCCCGCAACTGCATCACCTCAGCAAATTCAAGACGACATCGCCACGAGGGACACTAATGCAGCGACTCTCGGTCGAGCCACACAGCCTCGGACCACGCGTCGAATCATCAAGAATCCACCAGAGTAAATTCAGTACAGTACTCGTGCGCGATCATTTTGCATGTGCATAGTACCAATATAATATCAAGGCTTTGTTATTCAACAATAAAAATCTTAAAACATCAACATCATTAGATCGTTGTCGTCGTGATCGTACCAGACAGCTATACCAAACTTGGATCTGTTTACTGATAATATTTAAAGAGTTTTATAACGACCGCTTTACGAACTTACGTCCGTCGATCGACACAGTTTTACATGAAGAGTATTGATTTCGACCGCTATACGGACTTGCATCCGTCGATCGTCACAGTTTTACATTATAATATCGCTACAACTTGCTTCGCTTACGGTTCACAAGAATCTGCAACATGGAAGACAAAGTTGACAAGCAATATGTTTAGTTATTTTAAACAAATTAATTATTATTGAAAGAAGTTCAAGAATTATTTATAGCCTTATTGCTATTTGTTAATATACTTGATTTACATTTCATAATTAATAGTCATCGAGGTTACCCTCTACTATCAGTATGTATCGCCCAGTACATACGTATTTTTAATTAGATATTCTCGTAAGTCGGCTACCATCAAACCGTTTCTATATCATATTAATTTCATTATTATACTTTATACGAGGTAAACCCCGTCCTTCTTTATATCGCTTTTATAAAATAAATATTATGTCTCATCGAGAACACTCATTCATATGACGGCCTGCCATACCGTCATTCGTAATAATCATTTGTATTACTTATAGGTAAAGTGCACGAAGCACATTCTCATTATAATTATATTTTGCCATGCATCCACCATTGATATATGAGTAGGCACTACACCCGACACACGGATCTGCGCCACTCCCATATTTCAGAATAATCAACCATAGCTAGCAGCCTCGCAGTATAACCCGCGCAGCTGCACCGCCCAGTATCATTTCTTATTATACCATTTGATATGCATTATTGCACGCGGCCGATGCGGCGAGCGCATCACTCCACGCGTCTAATTTGAACCGAGCTGACAAGCATCATACCCTATATATGCATTGCAGCGAGTATGACATTCGGCGCGGGTCAGTTTAAAATCTCTGAATACACGAACGATCCCTTGAATACACGAACAATCTTTAGATATACTATCAACTCCTTGAATACACGAACGATCCCTTGAATACGCGAACATATCTTTAGATATACTATCAATTCTTTGAATACACGAACGATCCCTTGAATACGCGAACATATCTTCAGATATACTATCAATTCTTTGAATACACGAACGATCCCTTGAATACGCGAACATATCTTCAGATATACTATCAATTCTTTGAATACACGAACGATCCCTTGAATACGCGAACATATCTTCAGATATACTAGCAATTCTTTGAATACACGAACGATCCCTTGAATACGCGAACATATCTTCAGATATACTATCAATTCGTTGAATACACGAACGATCCCTTGAATACGCGAACATATCTTTAGATATACTATCAATTCTTTGAATACACGAACGATCCCTTGAATACGCGAACATATCTTCAGATATACTATCAACTCCTTGAATACACGAACGATCCCTTGAATACATGAACATATCTTTAGATATGCAATCTCATGAATTTATTTGTATGTATGTTTTTATGTTCCTATATATATATGTATCCATGTTTTTATGATTCTATATATGTATGTATGTTTTTATGTTCCTATATATATATATGTATCCATGTTTTTATGATTCTATATATGTATGTATGTAAACTCTCTAAAACGACTCGACCAATTTTGATTAAATTTTAATATGTGCTTAACTGGGTCTACGGCGGCTTATATTGAATCCAGTAGGTGGCGCTGCGACCGATGATATGTTTAATAAAAAAAAAAATGTTTTAAAATAACATTAATTCATTCTCACCTATATATGTAAATAGTATAGTATAGTCCGTTACAATCTGTAACTTCAAGAACCTTTGTAAAAATATAGTTTAAAACAAATAATAATTACTTTCATAACTTGTGTTTTATTTTTCCTAAAATATAATTATATGTACTACATACATAAACTTTTTATTTCAATTAAACAATAAAGGGTTAATAGTTTTAATTATCTGTTTTAATATACCCAATTATTAAAAAAGTATAAATAACAACAAGTATTTTACTAAGCAATAAGTGTGTTTTTGAAGTTGATTATTTATTAGAGTATTGTTAACAAGTAGCACATAGGCGCTCAGCTATTGTGGCATATAATAACTATTCTCAATTTTATTTATCTTAGAGATTTATTTGCCAATACGTTATTTCTATAATTCATTAATATTAATAATTTCGTTAATCATCATAGTAATAAATTACGCTGTGAACAATAATTTAACCTTACTAGTTTGTAAATTGACTTCCGATTATTTTTGTATAACGAAGGTAGTACGCGCCAAAGGAGCACATTCGGTTGTTTTAATAATTCCGGCGACAACGTTACGCTGTCCGAATATTAATAATTAAAATGTACCAATTATTGTACTGTGTTTTATTTTCATAAAACCTAGAAAACCCACAAGTGTTAACAGTATTCATAACAAATCACAATAGTGAAGAGTATTTATATATATGTATAGATGTTTCTTATATAATGATGCAAATTTTTTAAATCATTCTTAATTCAATTTCATTTTATAAAATCATAGGAAATAATATATATTCAATAAAGAGACAAATCCACTTTTTAGTATATTTATTGTTTGAATTAAATAAATAGGAAATTATGTAGAGATGTAGATTGCAGTTCAATGCATGGTCACTTTTTTTGGTTTTTGGATGTTGTCTGAACCGAATCATTATTAACCCTTTTGTTGATAATGTATCTGTGGAGATACATCAGAATTTAAAAAAAATAGTGGCATCCATTTTGAACGCAAACTAATCATTTGTATGTGAATTTTTTTTTTTTTTATATTAGAGGTGGCAAACGAGCAGGAGGCTCACCTGATGGAAAGTGACTACCACCGCCCACGGACATCTGCAACACCGGGGGGCTTGCAGGTGCGTTGCCGGCCTTTCAGGAAAGAGTACGCTCTTTTCTTGAAGGTTCCTAAGTCGTATCGGTTCGGAAAAACCGCCGGCGAAAGCTGGTTACACAGAGTGGTTGTGCGAGGCAGAAAGTGTCTTAAAAATCGCGCTGTTGTGGATTTCGGACATCTAGGTGGTGCGGGTGATATTTGGAATTTTGACGAGATGTCCGAAGGTGAAATTCAGCAGCCGGGATTAATCCGAACAATTCCTCGGAACATTCCCCGTGATAAATTCTGTAGAAGATGCAGAGCGATCCAACATCTCTACGCAAAGCCAAAGGATCAAGCAGATCGGAGAGGGCTTGATCGTCGATAATTCGAGCCGCTCTACGTTGGATATGGTCAAATGGAAGGAGCTGGTACTGGGGAGCACCCGCCCTGAGGTGAGAGCAGTATTCCATGTGAGGCCGAATTTGCGCCTTGTATAGTCTTAGACGATGGGCCGACGTGAAATACTGTCTTGCCTTGCTGAGCACACCGAGCTTTTTTGATGCCAATTTGGCTTTGCCTTCCAATTGACCGCGGAACTGAACGAGGCTCGAAACATCGACGCCAAGTATTCCGATACTAGCTGTGGCGGCTAACGGAATGTTCTCGAATCGTGGAGATACGACAAATGGTGTTTTTTTAGCAGTTAACGCGCAAACTTGCGTCTTTTTGGGGTTGAAATGGACTAGGTTTAGCTGACCCCAGTTCGAGACTTTGTTTAACGAAGACTCGATTTCAGACACAAGTTTGTTCCGGTTTTCTTCGACGTTTTCCCGAGAAATATTAACACGACCGGTGTATGAGGTGTCTACGGTGCTGTCGTCTGCATAGCAGTGAATGTTACTGATTTGCAACATGTCATTGATATGCAGAAGAAACAGAGTGGGTGAAAGAACGCAGCCTTGTGGAACACCAGCATTGACGAATTTTAAGTCGGAGCATGCACCGTCGACAACGACCTTGATGCTCCGATCTGCCAAAAAACTGGTAATTCAATTGAGTAATTTCCCGGGAAGCCCATATGAAGGAAGCTTCGAAAGAAGCGCTTTGTGCCACACGCGATCGGAGGCCTTCGCTATGTCCAGACTGGCTGCTAATACCTCCCCCTTACTCTCAACTGCTTCCGCCCATTTATGAGTCAGGTAAACTAGAAGATCACCGGCTGAGCGACCCCGACGGAAACCGTACTGGCGGTCGCTAATCAGCTGGTACTCCTCTAGGTACCGCAGGAGCTGGCAGTTAATAATGGACTCCATTACCTTGGAGAACAAGGAGGGGATGGCTATTGGCCTATAATTGGACGGGTCTGAGCGGTTGCCCTTTTTAGGGATCGGATGCACCAAAGCAGTCTTCCGGGAGTTCGGGACGACGCCGAATGCATAGGATTGCCGGAAAAGACGCGTTAAGACCGGTGCCAACTCGGGAGCACAAGTCCGTAGCACGATTGGAGGGATGCCATCGGGTCCACTCGACTTATGAATATCCAAGGAAAGAAGTGCTTTACGAACTGCACTTAGCCGAAATGTAACCTCCGGCATCGTGGTATCACACCGCGGGATTGTCGGTGGTGACTTTCCTCGGTCATCTAGAGTCGAGTTCGCCGTGAAGAGAGAGCCTAAAAGATCAGCTTTCTCCTTTGCGGTATGGGCCAATGACTCACCGTCTCTGTGCAAAGATGGAAAAGAGGGCTGACAGAAATTCCCTAAGACAGCCTTAGCGAGAGACCAGAACGCACGTGTTCCTGAAGGGAGGCGCACCAGTCTCTCGCCAATTCTGCCAATGTACTCCGTCTTCGCCCTAGCAATTACGTTTTTGAAGGACCTAGAGGCAGAGTTATATTCCTTTCTGAATGCGCTGGTATTTACATCACGAGACGCCGATGCGTTAGCCCAGTCTTGGTAGCATTCCCATTTTCGGCGTGAAGCCGTTTTGCAGAAACGACCAAACCAGGGATGGGACTTGCCACCAATGGGGACAGCAGAATACGGAATGAACAGTTCTATACCCTGAAGTACCACATCGGCGACAGAGTTAGCAACAACGCTCGGATCATCCGGCGAGAAACAAACCTGCCCCCATGGGTAGGATGCAAAGAAGGACCGCATCCCATCCCAATCTGCTGACTTGTAGTGCCACACTCGGCGGCAGCCCACAAAACGAGGTCGTGAGTACCGCGCCACCGGCACTGTACTCCGGACGACACAGTGGTCCGACGAGCCCAGAGAGGGATCGACGATAACCTGGTAGCCATCCGGATGGGAAGTCAGCAGAAGATCCAACAGGGAAGGTATATGATCCTCCACGTCCGCTATTCGCGTTGGCGAGGTGACCAGTTGTGTCAAATCGTATGCTAAAGCGAAGTCGAGAACAGATCTACCCGCATGATCGGTAGTGCGTGATCCAAGCCATTCGGCATGGTGGGCATTAAAATCGCCAAGAATTACGATCTCTGCGGATGGGATCTGCTGCAGCACGGAATCTGTAGCCACTTGGACGTGCTCAACCAGTCGGTCGGTTTCGGCATTACCGCTATGGGACCTATAAAGGCACGCGTAGATTCGCGGATGGTCGTCGCAGTCTACACGGAGCCAGATAATCGATAGGTCCTGCTCTTCAAGGCTGCCGAGGCGTCGAGAGCAGATATCATCTCTGACGTAAACGCACACCCCAGCTCGTGGTACAAAGGAATGTTCCAATTTGTACCCGGGGTAAGAAAGAAATGTCGTATCGGCAGGAGAGGATATCTGGGTCTCGGTAAGAAAGAGCAAGGCCGGCTTCGCCGTCTCAAGGTGACAGTGAACAGCGTTCAAGTTGGAGTTGAGTCCCCTTATGTTGCAGAAGTCCACAGTGTGGGTGGTAGGGGTTGCCTTATGATGCCTGCTCCGCTTGCTCCGAACAGTGGCGAGCGCAAAATTGCCCCCCCCCAGGATTCGGAGGGCAGCCTGGGCATCCCTGCTCAGGTGGTGTACGTCCTGAGCATGGATGCCCAGAGAGGGATTCTCCACCGCAGTCGCTGATGGTACCCTCCTGGGGTAATGAAACCAAATTCTGCACAACCATTATGTTTTGGGGGGGAGGGGGATCAGGCCTCCGGGACTCTCACATACCGGACGAAACGCGGTAGTATAGCTACCACTTTACGCCGATTTTGAGCGAGAGAGTGGTACTTCCCCGGGCGTGCCGGCCCATTCGGCTGCAACCCAAACGTATGCAGTGTGGTACTACCGCTATTATAAACAGACTAGCTTCTGGCCCGAATTCGTCCGCGCAGATTTCGGATTTGTGATAGGATTGCGTATCTCAAGCGGAAATCAAAATAACCCATAAAGATACAAAATATATATTTTTTAAATAAATGGAAGTAAGAAGATGAATTTTTTAAACTTTGCGATAATTATGAAAACTTTATAACACTATACAGATCATGGATGTGATGTAAATAGTTATATTATGACTTGATTTTTGATTTTGTAAACTTATTTACCGACAATTTTTTTCTATACTTATAATTAAGGAGTATATCGACCGATTCTGTAGGTGTACATTGAATATTTTTTGAAAATTCAAAGCTATATTTAATATGTTTAATAGCGGTCGCCAGCGGCTCCGCCTGCGTGGATATCGGTTACCGCTGCAAAAAGCCTACCCAGGAAAGACACAGTTAGCAAAATGATTCCCAGGTCAATTCACAGACACCGACACTAACATCGACGACGCAGTCATTATCCGCAGGCTGCATAGGTGAGCCGAGATGGCCCAGTGGTTAGAACACGTGCATCTTAACCGATGATTTCGGGTTCAAACCCAGGCAAGCACCACTGAACATTCATGTGCTTAATTTGTGGTTACAATTTATCTCGTACTCGGCGGTAAAGGAAACCATCGTGAGGAAACCTGCATGTGTCGAATTTCAACGAAATTCTGTCACATGTGTATTCCACCAACCGGCATTGGCGCAGCGTGGTGGAACATGAGCCGAGATGGCCCAGCGGTTAGAACGCGTGCATCTTAACCGATGATTTCGGGTTCAAACCCAGGCAGGCACCACTGAATTTTCATGTGCTTAATTTGTGTTTATAATTCATTTCATGCTCGGCGGTGAAGGAAAACATCGTGAGGAAACCTGCACGTGGCTAATTTCAACGAAATTCTGCCACATGTGTATTCCACCAACCCGCATTGGAGCAGCGTGGTGGAATATGCTACAAACCTTCTCCTCAAAGGGAAAGGAGGCCTTAGCCCAGCAGTGGGAAATTTGCAGGCTGCTAATGTAATGTAATGTAAAAAAAAATGTGGAATATGCTCCATATCTTCGCCTCGAAGGGAGAGGAGGCCCTTCGGCCAGCAGTGGGAAATTTACAGGCTGTTAATGTAATGTAATGTGCATAGATTGTCTTTATGTGGATGTTAAAGTTGTTAATAATGAAAATATTTAAATGTAATTAATACTAAGTTTTCACTTCTGCCGGCAGTCCCGGAATGCAACCTGTTGTTTTAGGATAAATAACTAAAGCGATTATTGTAGAGCTTCTCTATATACTATTTCTAGGTTTTGTATATCATGTATAGATTCCGATTTATTTTCCAAATACAATTTAATATATGAGTCTATATCATTCGCTCCTCGAAGCCCGTCATTTTCACTCCAAACGAAAAGTTAACAATTATCTCTTGCGCGATCACAAGCTGTGAAGTAGTACCCATTCAACTTGGACTTGTAACAGAATATAATCAGTTTTGCACATAAGAAGAGGCAAAACCAAAGTTAAAGAAATCAAAGTTAATTAAATAATTCATAATTTGGGAAAAGTCATAACGTCATTAAATATCGACGTTACATTGCAGATAATTTTATAACACAAAATGTTTTTAATAATTTGAAAAGCGTCACAAAACAAACAGTGACACTTTTGGGATCGCAGTATACAAACAATATTTAATTAATGGTACCAGAAAACTGGCCTTAAACAAAAAATTACGTTTTATTACTTATGTGAATCCTAAGATTCCCGAAGCATGAGAGTCGAAAGCTGACAGTAAACTTAAAATGACGGTTTAACACTCAAAATAATTGTATTTTATAAACAACGACATGTACTTATCCGTTTACTGTCGTTGTAGGAATAGACGGAAGAGAGGAGTTCGTTTAGTGACAATCCGCAACTACTGCTTTCTTGATCAACGGCTGCAAATTAAGACACAAGAATCGAAGCAAAATGTAAATTCCGCGCTCAGCAACTAGAAGGTGTTAAAATATAAATTTTCTTAAATTTCGTTTAGTGACGGTATTGGAATATTTTTTTTTTTTTTTATGTCATAGGTGGCAAACGAGCAGGAGGCTCACCTGATGGAAAGTGATTTCCACCGCCCATGGACATCTGCAACACCGGGGGGCTTGCAGGTGCGTTGCCGGCCTTTCAGGAAAGAGTACGCTCTTTTCTTGAAGGTTTCTAAGTCGTATCGGTTCGGAAAAACCGCCGGCGAAAGCTGGTTCCACAGAGTGGTTGTGCGAGGCAGAAAGTGTCTTAAAAATCGCGCTGTTGTGGATTTTCGGACATCTAGATGGTGCGGGTGATATTTGGAATTTTGACGAGATGTCCGAAGGTGAAATTCAGCAGCCGGGATTAATCCGAACAATTCCTCGGAACATTCCTCGTGATAAATTCTGTAGAAGATGCAGAGCGATCCAACATCTCTACGCAAAGCCAAAGGATCAAGCAGATCGGAAAGGGCTTGATCGTCGATAATTCGAGCCGCTCTACGTTGGATACGGTCAAATGGAAGGAGCTGGTACTGGGGAGCACCCGCCCAGAGGTGAGAGCAGTATTCCATGTGAGGCCGAATTTGCGCCTTGTATTGTCTTAGACGATGGGCCGACGTGAAATACTGTCTTGCCTTGCTGAGCACACCGAGCTTTTTTAAGGCCAATTTGGCTTTGCCTTCCAATTGACCGCGGAACTGAATGAGGCTCGTAACATCGACGCCAAGTATTCCGATACTAGCTGTGGCGGCTAACGGAATGTTCTCGAATTGTGGAGATACGACAAATGGTGTTTTTTTAGCAGTTAACGCGCAAACTTGCGTCTTTTTGGGGTTGAAATGGACTAAGTTTAGCCGACCCCAGTTCGAGACTTTGTTTAACGAAGACTCGATTTCAGACACAAGTTTGTTCCGGTTTTCTTCGACGTTTTCACGAGAAATATTAACACGGCCGGTGTATGAGGTGTCTACGGTGCTGTCGTCTGCATAGCAGTGAATGTTACTGATTTGCAACAAGTCATTGATATGCAGAAGAAACAGAGCGGGTGATAGAACGCAGCCCTGTGGAACACCAGCATTGACGAATTTTAAGTCGGAGCATGCACCGTCGACAACGACCTTGATGCTCCGATCCGCCAAAAAACTGGTAATCCAATTGAGTAACTTCCCGGGAAGCCCATAGGAAGGAAGCTTCGAAAGAAGCGCTTTGTGCCACACGCGATCGAAGGCCTTGGCTATGTCCAGACTGGCTGCTAATGCCTCCCCTTGCTCTCAACTGCTTCCGCCCACCTATGAGTAAGGTAAACTAGAAAATCACCGGCTGAGCGACCCCGACGGAAACCGTACTGGCGGCGGTAAGTGTGCGATTTGATGTTAAATTATTTTCAGGTAACAAAATATACTGATTGTCGGGAGCCCCGGCCCGTGATAGGGCAACGTAAAGTTGCCCATGCGTAAAACATTCTTTTCGTAAATCTATTCCTACTAATTTGAATGTTTGGCCCTAGGATATTTTTATCGTTAGTGCGAAAGATTTTTTTACTGGAAATTGGAGCCTTTTGAAGGGTATAGGCAAATCAGTAGGAATCATGGGTATTCTTGGTATATGAGCTAATTCACCAGCTGCAGGGCCGGTGATAATAATCTTCGCTACTATTAAATTATCTTTTAGCTCCTTTATAAGAAGTCTCGTGCAATTACACATGTTGGGGGGGGGCTTAAATTTCTGAGAAGCATTATCGGCGTGCCAACTTTTAACGACAGTTCATGAGGTGGTAGCCCAGCGGGGTTAAGAGAATTATAGCACTTAACTTCACCCGGTACTTTCTGCATAATTAAATTGTTTATTTCGTTGACTTTTTCATTCCTGGGAGAAATTATTTTGATAAGGATTAATAGCATTAGTAAAATAAATGCATTTAAATGTAGTCCAAATATATTCAAGATTTTTAAATAAAAAAATGGTTGTTGTGCCTCACTCGACATAGATAGATATAATGTGTCGCGGATTTTTTTTTGTAGATATTTATAAGATCTACAATTAATTTGAATATTTTATGGTTCTATCTTTTATAGTTAAGGCAGCGTATGCAAAATAAGTAACTTTTTTGGTTGATTTTTTACACCTTGATTCTGAAAAACCCAAATATCTTACGGAACCCTATTTTTTTCAAAATAAAATTTAGCCTATGTTACTCGTGGATAATGTAGCTTTCGAATGCTGAAAGATTTTTTTAAATCGGTCCAGTAGTGTCTGAGCCTATTCATTACAACCAAACAAACAAAGTTTTTCTCTTTATACTATTAGTATAGATAAGAACTTTTTAAAACTGATTAATGATAACCGTGACACTGGTGTAGGTACGTATTTTTCATTATGATTTTATTTTGAAGTTAAGTTTTTTTTAGTTATTCTTATATTGTGTAGGTGTACCCTTAGTACGAGTTTGACAGTACCCCTAGTACGAGTTTGACAGTTAACTATAAAGTATTTTACTTTCGGTTTACTTCCATACAAATCCTATCAGCGCCCCAAGCGAAAACGGAGAGGAACTAAAATCGGTAGTACGAGTTTTATAACTAACTTTATCGACTTTGACGTCGAAATAATGCGCGGTTTTCGACATTTTGGTAGTACGAGTTACACTTTTTTCACAGATTTACGCATGTAAATTGACGTTTTCGTCAATTTCTTATCGAGTTTGAACTCACTTGATTTATTTTGGTGAGAGCAAGTGAAACTTCATTTTGAAAATTAACTATTAAGCGTGTGAGGCAATATTATCCGGCAACGCACCTGCAAGCCCCCTGGTGTTGCAGATGTCCATGGGCGGTGGTAGTCACTTTCCATCAGGTGAGCCTCCTGCTAGTTTGCCACCTATACTATATAAAAAAAAAAAAATTATGCTTGAAGACTAGCTACAACCGTTATGGTAACCTTTTATAACAATAAAAATTAACGAAATTGAATTCTGCGGTGAAATTTATCTTTAATTAGCCGTACGTATTTTAAACTAACCTATTTTCTTGAGAAAAAAGTTAATAAGTATTTGTGTTAACATGTGAAGAAAAAATGAATAATAAATATCAATTTATTTTAAATATATTTACAAATAAGATATAAACGCAAGGTTAAACTTAAAATTTATTTTTAAATGGCATCCTAACACGTTATTTAATTTCATTGAAATAAATGATAATTGTGTAAAATAATTTAATTTAACTATCAAATGTCATTAAATTGCTTAAAGTAGAGAACAAAATATTAAAACAAAAGATGTAATTGTGATATGTATATTGTTTAAATAAGTATTTTCAAAAACAATAAAAATACTACCCAAATTAGGGCAGCCACTCAAAAGATCTCATCCAAAAACTTGCTAGTGGCAGGAGACGTGAATGCTTGGAGCCACTGGTGGGGCAGCAACTCCGAAAACCATCGCGGAGAGGAACTTCACGCCTTCATCACAGAAATGGACCTCCACATCCTAAACACCGGCAACGTACCGACCTTCGAAACATATCGAGGAGAAAGGTTTTACACGAGCTGTGTGGACGTGATACTGACCAGCCAATCCCTGGTAGACAGAATGGAGGACTGGAGAGTGGATAGAAGTCTCATAACATCAGACCACAATGCGATTACCTTCACCCTGCGCTTAGAGAAAGCCCTAATACCCTTGAAGCCTATCTCCACGCGCAGATATAATACCAAGAAGGCAAAATGGTCGGACTTCTCCACTTTTTTCAGAACTAAGCTTGTCGACAGTGGATTCACACTGGAACGTGTCTCGAACCTCACAAGATCTGAGGAACTGGAGGAGATGTTAAACATCTATACGTCGATTATCCACGAGTCGTGTGAAGACACGATTCCGAAATTAAAGCCGTGGAATGGCAATCCTAGACCACCATGGTGGTCAGCCATCCTGGAAGACCTAAAAAAGGATGTGCTTCGGAAAAAACGCCGAATACGTAATGCTGCACCCAGTAGGAAACAACTCACAGTCGAAGAATACGTACAGGCCCGGGAAAATTACAAAAGGAAAGCGTGCGAAGCAACTACTCAAAGCTGGAAGGAGTTTTGCTCGACCCAGGACCGAGAAAGCGTCTGGGACGGTGTCTACAGAGTAATAAGGAAGACCTCGAGAAGACGGGACGATATACTGCTGAGGAACTCAGCTGGTGAAACACTGTCACCAGATCAGTCAGCAAAGCTTCTCGCAGAAAAGTTCTATCCAGATGACTCTGTCCATACCGAAACAGAACAGCAAAAGTCCGTGAGGAAGATCACAGAAGACATAACTCCAGCGGAGATTAAAGACCTATCGAACGATGACCCACCTTTCATAACCGCAGAGCTAGAATTGGTTCTTTCGAGTCTCAATCCAAAGAAAGCTCCAGGTCCGGATGGGCTAACGTCCGATATCTGCACCGCAGCAATAGACTGTAACAGGGAAGTATTCCTAGCATTAGCAAACAAGTGCTTTTCGCTATCGTACTTCCCCAAACAGTGGAAAGCTGCCCATGTATGCATTCTTCGCAAACCAGGAAAAGAGGATTACACCCACCCTAAGTCCTACAGACCAATCGGATTATTACCAATCCTTGGTAAGGTAGTAGAAAAACTTATGGTGGGCAGGCTTCAATGGCGCCTGCTCCCCACTTTGCACCCGAGCCAATATGGATTCATGCCCCAGCGAGGAACGGAAGACGCTCTCTACGACCTAATCGGCTATATACAGGAGGAAGTAAGATCAAAGAAATTAATACTTCTGGTATCACTCGATATAGAAGGCGCTTTCGACAATGCATGGTGGCCAGCCCTTAAGAAACAGATGGTACGTAAACATTGCCCACGCAACTTGTATTCCTTGGTGGCATCCTATTTACAGGATCGGAGGATAAAAGTCAACTATGCCAGAGCGACCTGTGAGAAGGGAACCATGATGGGATGTGTCCAAGGATCCATCGGCGGACCGACCTTCTGGAACCTCATCCTGGATTCGCTATTACAAAAAATGGCAACAATGGGGGTTCACTGCCAAGCCTTCGCAGACGAT
This sequence comes from Vanessa tameamea, assembly GCF_037043105.1. Classification (NCBI taxonomy): domain Eukaryota; kingdom Metazoa; phylum Arthropoda; class Insecta; order Lepidoptera; family Nymphalidae; genus Vanessa; species Vanessa tameamea. The sequence continues at coordinate 4,799,396 of NC_087340.1, read as the reverse complement.
GTAGTCCTTGTATTCTCCAATCACGATACCAGCAGGTTGCAGACTACAGTTAATTCCACCTTAGCGGCCGTACAAGAGTGGGGCGTCGAAAACAAACTGAATTTCGCAGCCCACAAGACCAACGCGATGCTTATCACCAAAAATTCGACGCTCCAGTGATCCATATGTCCGGTACCCAGCTGAGTCTAGTAACCGAGATCAAGTTGCTGGGTCTCATAATAGACTCCAAACTCACTTTTAACGCACATGTGGCCGCTACCTGTAAAAAAGCGGCAGAAATTTACAAACAACTAGCATGTGCGGCAAGGGTGACATGGGGTCTCAATGGAGAAATAGAACCATCTACGTGGCGGTTATAGAGCCTATCGTCCTGTACGCGGCAAGCGTATGGTCTACCGCAGCAGAGAAGTTGACGCTAAGGAATAAATTAAACTCGCTGCAAAGAGGTTTCGCCCTAAAGATTTGCAAGGCGTATAGGACAGTATCTCTCACATCGGCACTAGCCCTAGCAGGACTACTCCCCCTTGATCTCCGCGTCCGAGAGGCTGCCACCCTATTCAAGATAAAAAAAGGCTACAGCGTGGATGTCCTACCACCTGGACGTGAACTGGAGCGCAGGGTGGGTCCTCTGCAAAACCCCCACCCATCGTTACTCGAAACAACTGAGTATGTGCGCCTTGAGAGCCTGGATTCACAAACCCTTGAAGAACACCATATAGTCGGCCCTCTTATATTCACCGACGACAGCAAGATAGAAGGGAAAGTCGGTGCGGCTCTAACATGGTGGGATCAAGGGAGAGAATCCAGATACTCCAAGTTCCGTCTGGAACCGCACAACACGGTCTTCCAATCGGAAATGTATGCACTCTTCAGAGCAATCAAATTGGTCAAGAAATCGAAGCAACGCTCTACAAACATCTTGAGCGACTCGAGATCCTCGCTTGACCTACTAAGATGTCCATTGGTAACTCATCCTTTGGCCCTTGAGGATGAAGGAGTGCATACGAGAAATCCAAGAGGAGGGAAAAACTGTGTGGTTTTTCTGGTTACGAGCCCACGTAGGAACGCCGGGCAATGAGAGAGCGGACGAGCTAGCCAAAAAAGCAGCTCTCACAAAAAAGACGGCTCCTGACTACGATAAAGTCCCAATATCGTATGTCAGGAGGCAGATACGAGAGGAAACTGTCAAAAGGTGGCAGTTACGCTATGACTCCTCACAAACCGGGTCAGTCACTAAATTATTCTTACCAGACATAAAGAAGGCCAAAAAATTGGTAAGAACATCGGTACTAACACTAACCGTCCGTCAAGTCCGACACTCAAATTCTGACCGGCCACGGAGGGTTCGCGGCGTACCTCCACCGATTTAAAATCAAAGATAGCCCTTCTTGCGTCTGCGACCCCAAATGCGAGGAAACAATCCTCCACATAATCCTAGAATGCCCAAGATTCGGCCTAGGAAGACAGGAACTGGAAAGCCAGATTCAAACCAGACTGGACCAGTCTTCTCTCCAAAGCATCATGGAGAAGGAGGATACAAGAACACCTTTCCTTGGATTCGCCAGAAAAGCCGCCCAAGTAGCTGCAAAAAGAAAATAATTCGTCCGCTGCACCATCTTTAACCCTCCCACAACCACAAATTCAAAACACAATACCCTCAACAGCACAGACCACACCACAAAGCACACAACACAAAACTCAAAATGCAAACCCGATGCCGATTTCCCAGCAAAGCCAAACCCGGGCCACCGATAGCACCCTTAGGCAAAAACTACAGGCTCTCCCACATACTCTACGGAGATTGCTCGTAAAGAGAGACCAGCCCATCACGTCCAACCAGCCCACTCAATACACCGCGTTCCCGGAGCTGTTGCAAAACGTGGGTGAACGTGGTACACCGGGCATCAAAATCAAAGGTGTGGCTTTCTTTATGAGTGGAGATACTGAGAGGGTGGGCATTGGATTCTGTTGCCCGGAGGGCTCAGATCGCTTGACTGTGTCTCCTGGAATAGCCTTACTCATTAAAGGGAGCACTTCCAAAGTTAGCATCAAGCGGACCACCATCGACGCGCTAACAACGCAAATGCCGGATGCTTTGACCTGTCGACTGATGCGAGTACGAAACAAAGTAGTCGCACTCTTCGAACGGGAAGAAGAAGCCCCCTTTGCAATGGCGTGCACAATGCTCTCGAAGATGGGCGAGGAGGACCACGGAGGGCACCCAAGTACGATAAGCGTGGACGCCATGAGAGTCGGCTTTTAAACAGGTGACATTGCTGTCCGCTTTGGCTGCCTGTTAGCCTCGAAAAAACATGAGGTTATCGCATATGAGGACAGGGGGGAAGACCTAGGTTTCCTGAAACCCGAGGTCCCAACAACATTCCCCACTGTAAAGCCAGCCACCATCGAGTCCCAATTAAGCGGATCTGAGCGCTTGCAGTTAAAAATAGCGGCGCAGAGAGCAGCCCAGGCCCCGAAGTGGCGTCGAGACAGACGGCCGAGCCCTGGACCTACAGTGACTGCGGTGACGTGCTTAATCCGCGATCTGGTATCTCCAAAAAATAAGACGTCGCACTCACCCCAATCAGACCCCGGCCCGTCGGTTTCATCGAACCGACAGGCGCAGTCAATGAGGGAATTCCTGATGGTCAACGATCCGGGAAAGCCCAAAACAACACGCACCCATTTAACAAGGGCCGATAAGGGTCAAGTAATACCACCAAAGCTGAGACCAGCGTCAAACCCTCGAGACCATGCAGTGAATGCTTTCTTAGAGTTCCGGGCTATTGTAACGGCCACCCGTAAGGTCCACTTAGCCACCTGTAAAAAGATCATGCAGACCTACCGAGGCGGTAACTAAAAGCTGCTGGAGGTAGAGCTTGAAGAAATCGAGGCGGCCATATACAATAACGACACATCCCAAGTTATTAAATGGAAAATGTCGGGGCGGTACATGGCTGCTTACAGCGCTGCAGAAGGATTCGTGGGCCTGGTTGAAGATGAGGGGCGAAAAGACGCATTCCCAAGGTTCCTCACACCAACAGGAGACCCAGTGGTAGTAGTGGTCAGATGCACGAGAGTAATGCTAGACGACAGGATACTCGCGATGGCAAAGTCCATCTCAGAAGGTCCGGGGGTCGACGCACCTCTCGTGGGTTGGGAACTGCCACATATATCGTGGATAAACGGGGTACCAGGATGTGGAAAGACGACTTACATTGTCAGCAATTTCGATGAGGACAAAGAAGTGGTAGTCACCTCCACAATCGAAGCCGCCAAAGACCTGAAAGAACAACTTACACACCGATTTGGCGAAAAAGCTAAATCAAGGGTACGAACTATGGCATCAGTGCTAGTAAACGGGTTCAACGAGACCATAAAATGTAATCGTCTTACGGTCGACGAAGCCCTCATGAACCACTTCGGAGCCATAGTAATGGCGGCACAGCTGTCCGGAGCTAGCGAGGTGGTCCTCATCGGAGATATCAACCAGTTGCCTTATATCGACAGAGAAAATCTGTTCGAAATGAGGTACTGCCGACCAAGCCTGACAACAAATATCACCCGTGAGTTATCCTGTACGCACCGAAACCCCCTGGACGTCGCATACGCCATTAGCGAGGTCTACCGTAACATCTACTCTGCAAGCCCCATCGTCCACTCCCTCAAAATGGAGAGATTCACTGACGCCAACATACCATCTGACCAAACCAAAACCCTATATCTGGCCCATACGCAGGAGGAAAAGAAACTCCTGATGGACCAGGGATACGGAAAAGGTGAAGGGTCAAACGTCATGACCATCCATGAATCTCAGGGACAGACCTACGGCGACGTTATCATAGTCCAGTCGAAGAATGTGAGGCTCCGTATACATGCAAGTGTTCCTCACGCAGTTGTGGCAATCACTAGACACACTAACACCTGTGTCTATTACACGGACGATGGTAGCGACGCTATCGGCAGATTCATCGGTCGAGCGGCGGGTGTTTCAGAAAAGACCATCCTAGAGCACAGCCTTAAAACATCTATACATAAACGCGACATCAGAGTCGCCGAGGCTGTGCTCTCTCTGATCGAGCACGGAGCAGGGCCCGCTGGATTGTAGTAATTAGGATTAAAAAAAAAAAATAAATAAATAAAAAAAAAAATCACCATATACAGTATTTTTATATATTATATATTATCATATATTATTTAGTATGGACTATTTATATATAATTTTAAATTGAAAAAAATATATATATATATATATATATGTCAGTGTGGGCCACGTCTTCCAAGAAGACGACAAGGTCGAAGTCCAGTGAAGATCTGCTGATGTTCTGTAAAAATATAAAATAACGCCACAATTTTTAAAAATAAAATGTAAAAAAAGGCACGGGCAACTGTGAGCCCGTGGATGTTGTAAAGTAAATAAAAAAATAAAAATACTTTACTTTTTTTGTTATATTCATTGGTTTATGGCAGTTGAGAATGCTTTGAAGATATGATGGGGATCATGCATAGTATTATTAATTAACTATTCTACTTAACTTCTTCAGTTAGGAGCAGATACGCTATTAATCCTTAACTTCGCAGATTTTTTTTTTAATATTAAAATAATATTCATACCACTTGACTTTTAAGGCCCAAGGATGTCTAGAAAAATAAAAAAAAAATCTAATGAGGATAGTTTAAAAAAAATCACATGTATCTTGTGGGATACATTGCCAAGAGCATTAATAATAATACTACGCTAACAATGTATCTCAGATCACTACAGATACATTGCCATATTAACGATGACTTGATTATAAATTTCATCATTCTCCTGCCCTTATCCCAACTCTACTTGGGGTCGGCGCAGCATGTCTTCTTCTTCCATACTTCTCTGTCGGACGTCATCTCACTAGTAACATTCTTTCTAACCATATCGTCTTTCACACAATCCATCCATCGTTTCTTGGGTCTTCCCCTACCTCTATATCCATCCACATCCATTTTCCAAACCTTTTTCACAACATGGTCCTCTTTCCTCCGCATAACATGCCCATACCAAGACAGCCGGTTTCCGGATAGCTTCTCGGTTACCGGTGCCACTTTCAAACTTCCTCTTATGTACTCATTCCTTACTCTATCCATTCGCGTAACACCACACATTCCTCTCAGCATTCTCATCTCCGCCACATGCAATTGTCTTTCAGTCATCCCTTTTATAGCCCAACACTCTGATCCATTTGATCTGATCCACTTGATTATAAATTTATTTATACGAAAATCATTATAATTAAATAGCGTTTATTATCAGTAGTTTTTTATTTTATTTATTTTTATTATCAGTAGTCTACTATTTGGATTGAACCTTCTATTGCAAAAAAATAAAACAAAATCACATTAATTTTGGAAATTTATATTATGGAAATTAAAAAAACTGTTTCGATCAGGTAATAGACAAAGCCTCATACCACATTTAATGCACATAACAGTCGTTTGGCCTTTGATGCAAAGCTTGCAACGTCCTTTGGGCCCAAAAGAAGGTAAATTAAGAAAGAAGGTAAATAAAGTCCAAAAGAAGGTAGATTGTATCCATCATATTTTACGTTAGGAGTTGGCCTTAGGCTACTGGGTGTTTTTTTTTTGGTGCTGGTGGTAGAGAATCACAATTTTCAAATGGTTTCTGGCGCCCAGAATGTTAAAGCTCTTGTATAATATGATGCCAGAACTTCTTTAAACTCACATGTTTTACGTTATTTATGACAGTATGCCTGCGATATAAAATCCAGCTATTGTTCACGCACATGTCTAAAATTTGGGAAAATATGGGTAAGAACCATCGGTGGTTTTTCATCTCCGTTCTGTACAAAGGTCGACACCACCCATATGGGCTCTGTAGTGCTTTATTATATTGGGACAGGAGATAGCCGCTCTCTGTTTTAAATCCTTATTGTACCGCTGTAAACAAGTGTTTCCGAAACTACTTGCAACAGTGACCACTTTGTTGTCATGCCATTTTACAACACACACTTTGTCTATGTTGCAAACCACTCGTGAATAAGATCCTTGACCTTTCTTCTTGAGGGCTTTATCAGATAACAGTTTCTGTTCTGCACCACGTAGTCGATTCGATCTGATTGTTTCTAAAGAAAATATTCCTATATCATATCGCAGTACGTGAATAAACTCTAAGCTGGTGAAAAAGTTATCAAAATAAATAACTGAACATGCTGGATCAGGAATAGTTCTACACAGTAATAGGACGACTTTTGCCCCAAAGCCCAAACTTAACTTTTCTGGAGAAAATTCATGATATATTAGTGTCTTCGCCGCCATAAACCAGAAAATCGTAAATAAAGCCCGAAACTCCCGCTCTAACAAATACTTTGTACCCCCATTTGCGAAGCTTGCTTTTTATATACTGTTTTCGATTACCGGCTTTTTTGCCTTTATATGGCGCCATCATTTCATTAATACTAAACCTTGTTTCATGAGGTACTTTCAAAAATTGGTACGAACTTTTTCAATGAGGGGCCTAACTTTAAAATATCGGTCACCGTCATCAAGTAAGATATCGTTAAAGTGAATGTGTACCGTCGTGTCTGTTGAAGTTTTTTGAGTGGCATTACATCAGCTATTTGTGAAAATCTAAATTCTTGGGACCAATAGTCAATATAGGCCATATTTACGATTCCCATGATCAAATTAATTGCGATAAAATCTCTGATAGATTTAGAGAGCGACCAATTGTTTGAGTTGAATATAAATTACTTTGCTGTGTAATCATATCAATGATGTCATCATCAAAAAAATAACAAAAATATTCTAGACATATTGATCGTGTATTCTTTATATTCGATGGTGATGGTGAGGCTGCTACTATTGCTGGGGATGACTCAGGTGTTTCAGGTACTATTCGGTTCAATTTTGGACTTTTATTTATAACAAATCTTACCGTGGTGACTGGTGAAGGAGGTATAATCGAGTGAAGAGAATCTTGAGAGAATAAAAGTTTTGGTTTCATTGATATCGGAGGGCAGTTAGCAGTAATTTGGGGCATACTGAGATTGTAATCATCGCCAGAAAGAATGTGAACATTTTCAAAAGAGAAAGGACGACGGAGCAGGTGACGATTCAGTGCTGTCACGTTTTTGAAAGTTAAAATTCTCGACCTCATTACTAGAATCTGAACTTTCTTCATCATTTGATGATTGATGGTGTTTTGGTACCATCGCAAGTATTTTGCTAGCTCTTGAAACTCTTGAAAACATAATTGTACTTATAACCAATAGAAAATAAGTTAAACATGCATAAGCATATGAACAGTTAATCAGCTTGGCAGTGTTGTGCACATACATATACAACAATATTCTGTATAAGTTGTTAGTGAAGCGGGCAGTGTGCACCAGGAGATATATGTCAAATAAACACAAAATTGCTACGCACTGGGCAGTGTGCACGATAAGATTAATCCATTTAAAACGTCAGTAAATATATCGAATCAGGGCTGCAGCCCAAAAGTGGTCCAAAATTTTTTTTTATGTTTTTTATCATTAACGGATGATGTCCCATGTAAATTTATGGCAGGGGACGCCATGGAACCCCATAATAAAATAAAAAACTCACCATAACGAATAATGCAGATATGAAAGGCCAGGCGATGAGTGAGGGACATGGCACTTCAGACGTGCATACACACACACACACACAAACACACCGGCACGCTGGCACGCCCGCACGCCCGCACGCACACACGTCATTCATAATCGGAGTTGATGTCATCAAAGAAATTTCTGCGGAACATGGCGGAACAATAATTCCGCGATGTACCCGTCCATAAAATATATACGACGACCGTACTTGGAGATCGCCGCACGAGCATCATGCCATGTACGCTCAATGTTTTGGGTGAATGCACCGGAATCGGGATCAACAAAGTTGATGCTGTGATTCACTGTTAAATGTTTATATCCTTCTGTTTCAAGACAATTGTATGCCTTCCAACAGTCGGACATAATCGTGGTCCCCGGCCGATTTTTTTTCACTGCTAATAGTGTTTCCGCACTCCGATGTGGAACGAGCTCCATAAAAATGTCTTTGGACCCACGCTCGATTCCACCGAACATCCACTCTCCATCGATAATGTGACCCCGGTTATATTTTCTTTTGCCAAATTTGGCTTCGTCGATTTTGACCATTGTGTCTTTATCGCCGATCAAAGGTGCCGAGCTATTCATCACCCAATGTTCCAATACTTCCTTTTGGTATTCCTAGTGGTAGTGCCACACTGCATACCTTTGGGTTGCAGCCGAATGGGCCGGCACGCCCGGGGAAGTACCACTCTCTCGCTCAAAATCGGCGTAAAGTGGTAGCTATGCTACCGCGTTTCGTCCGGTATGTGAGAGTCCCGGAGGCCTGATCCCCCTCCCCCCCAAAACATAATGGTTGTGCAGAATTTGTTTTCATTACCCCAGGAGGGTACCATCAGCGACTGCGGTGGAGAATCCCTCTCTGGGCATCCATACTCAGGACGTACACCACCTGAGCAGGGATGCCCAGGCTGCCCTCCGAATTCTGGGGGGGGCAATTTTGCGCTCGCCACTGTTCGGAGCAAGCGGAGCAGGCATCATAAGGCAACCCCTACCACCCACACTGTGAACTTCTGCAACATAAGGGGACTCAACTCCAACTTGAACGCCGTTCACTTTCACCTTGAGACGGCGAAGCCGGCCTTGCTCTTTCTTACCGAGACCCAGATATCCTCTCCTGCCGATACGACATTTCTTTCTTACCCCGGGTACAAATTGGAACATTCCTTTGTACCACGAGCTGGGGTGTGCGTTTACGTCAGAGATGATATCTGCTCTCGACGCCTCGGCAGCCTTGAAGAGCAGGACCTATCGAATATCTGGCTCCGTGTAGACTGCGACGACCATCCGCGAATCTACGCGTGCCTTTATAGGTCCCATAGCGGTAATGCCGAAACCGACCGACTGGTTGAGCACGTCCAAGGGGCTACAGATTCCGTGCTGCAGCAGATCCCATCCGCAGAGATCGTAATTCTTGGCGATTTTAATGCCCACCATGCCGAATGGCTTGGATCACGCACTACCGATCATGCGGGTAGATCTGTTCTCGACTTCGCTTTAGCATACGATTTGACACAACTGGTCACCTCGCCAACGCGAATACCAGACGTGGAGGATCATATACCTTCCCTGTTGGATCTTCTGCTGACTTCCCATCCGGATGGCTACCAGGTTATCGTCGATCCCCCTCTGGGCTCGTCGGACCACTGTCTCGTCCGGAGTACAGTGCCGGTGGCGCGGTACTCACGACCTCGTTTCGTGGGCTGCCGCCGAGTGTGGCACTACAAGTCAGCAGATTGGGATGGGATGCGGTCCTTCTTTGCATCCTACCCATGAGGGCAGGTTTGTTTCTCGCCGGATGATCCGAGCGTTGTTGCTGACTCTGTCGCCGATGTGGTACTTCAGGGTATGGAACTGTTCATTCCGTATTCTGCTGTCCCCATTGGTGGCAAGTCCCAGCCCTGGTTTGGTCGTTTCTGCAAAACAGCTTCACGCCGAAAATGGGAACGCTACCAAGACTGGGCTAACGCATCGGCGTCTCGTGATGTAAATACCAGCGCATTCAGAAAGGAATGTAACTCAGCCTCTAGGTCCTTCAAAAACGTAATTGCTAGGGCGAAGACGGAGTACATTGGCAGAATTGGCGAGAGACTGGTGCGCCTCCCTTCAGGAACACGTGCGTTCTGGTCTCTCGCTAAGGCTGTCTTAGGGAATTTCTGTCAGCCCTCTTTTCCATCTTTGCACAGGGACGGTGAGTACCTTAATAAATCCCTTAGTAAATCCTTCAAGCCGTACCAATGTTTTATGTATTTAAAATAGGGATATTAAATATTAAAACACTTTTGGTAACGCGGTTTGTGTTTGACTGATGTATTGACGTGAAAACTGATGCATTTTAAAGTAGAATAAAAGAAATAATATCGCGAAGCCGACCAAATTGAACTATTCAATTTGGTCGGTGATATCACTTATGTTGAGTTTCGGAATGCGACATTAAATCCTCCAACGATGTATTCTGTGCTTCAACGCACACACGCACACTGTTTTGATAGATATGATTGAATTTGAACTTTGTATGGCGGTAATAAAGTGCAAATTGATTCTTTGACGTTAGGAACATACCTACATCACTTAAACATCAGTGAGTGCTTGTAATTTAATACAATACAATAGCAATAAAGCTCAAATTGACTCTACGTTTTAATTAGAAAATGTTTGTATAAGAAAAAGAAAAGGGCTGTTTTTAGGGTTTTTCCGGCAATTATTCGAATTTTTCTCGCCGTAAAAACCATGCTTGAACCTCAACGAACATTTTAAAAAAATAATTGGCCAAATTGGTCCAGGCGTTGTTGAGCTATGCGCTTAGCAACACATTTTGCGATTCATTTTTATATTATAGATACATTATTTGTATCTTTACCTTTATTAGAAGGTAATTTTTTTTCTTTTTTTTTTAAATAAACACTATAATAACATATTTCTTAAAGTTTTATGATTTTAATTTAATATTATTATATTTTAGAATAGTAATAGCTTTTTTAGATAAAATACCTATATATTTTACTCATTTATGATTACCTAAAGCTCATGTGGAAGCTCCTATTTCGGGTTCTATGATTTTAGCTGCTATTATGTTCAAGTTAGGGGGTTGTTGGATTTAGAAAAGTATATTAGTTAAATGTATTATGTTGCATGTTTACTCCGTAATAAACATTTATCGAAGGCACACGTGTTTTCATTGACGAGAAATCAACCTAGCAAATTAAACCCTATTATTTTGAACATATGGTAGATTATCGAGCCGGTTTGCAACAATCAAGATAAGAATCACTGTCTCGTCGGAACCCTTTGTCTTAGCGATTCCTTAGAAAAAAGGTGCGTTTTAACAAGTAAACAACTTTATTAAGAAAAAATACATTAATTGCGATTTTAAACTTTATTAGTGGGAGTCGCAGCTGAACCTCTGCGCGAGGTAGTTGTGTGCACTTAATTATTTACAATTACTGTCATCGGGCCTATTGTTTACATCGTATTAACAACCGAACCTAAACGCCGAACCGGTTTTGCGATAAGCGAAGTCCGTTCAACAATAATGCGACTTGTTTACGTTGACGATGGATGATACTAATGAAGTATTAAATAATAATGATGACTGTGACAAATTAAGTTTATCAGATCGAAGTATGAATGAAGAGGATATGGATAATACAAACATCGCGGATCAAGTACTGATTTTAAAGAGACGGGAAGAAGGTGAACCATTAAGAGCGAGTAAGCGCGACAGAGAAGAGAATAAGGACATTGAAGAGGAAGGTTGTGAATGTGAAGAGGAGTGGATAACAGTTAGTAAAAGTAAAGAAAAAAAAATGAAGGCTGAGAAGATGGAAATATATATCTCATGTAACGATAAATTGCCTAAGCAATTTGAATTAGCACGTACACTCAAAATTCTTAAAATATTAGAAATTAATAAAATAAAATACTTATCTCCCTATAAGATTAAAGTAGAATGTGAAAGTGAGCATTGTATGTTAAAGTTAATATATTGTCAGGAACTAATTGAAAAGGGATGGAAATTCCAGAAAGCATTTGAAGTAAACTTCTCTTATGGTGTTATTAAAAATGTAGACGGTGACTTATCGGAGGAGGAGATTTTAAGCAACATTGTATGCACCGACCCGGCAATTTTGACATCTGTACGTCGACTTTCATGTCTTAACGAAGATGGAAAATGGGTTCCGAGTGAAACAGTACGTTTGTGCTTTAAAAACTCTTATTTACCTCCCTTTGTGTCAGTATATGGTTTAAGAATTAAAGTAGAACCATTTGTGTTCCCGGTTTCACAATGTTCTAAGTGTTGGAAATTCGGGCACACATCAAAAAGATGTCCTACTGATAAAGTAATATGCCCTAAATGTGGTGAGGAACACGAAAATTGCACTACAGTGGACTATAAATGTGTGAACTGTGGAGGTCTACACATGGCGTTAAACAAAACTTGCCCTATTTTCATAAAAGAAAAAAAAATCCGCCAAATTATGTCTGATTTTAACGTTACTTATAGAAAAGCTCGTACTATGTATGTTTCGGACCCACCGCCTCAAGTAAAGAAAAAAGATAATCTTGACACTATTAATAATATTTTTAATGACGATGATAAATTTCTTAAAAGAGATATTGCTGTAGTTGAACAGTCTATGAAGTCGAATTCTTCTTGTGAAGAATCTTTGGATGTGCCTTCTTATTCGAGCGTGTTAAAAAACAAGAAAGTATTAAATTCAGCGAATAAATCAGCTTCACTTAAAACCCGTAAGGGTAAAATGGCAGTCAGAGAAGATGTGGAAGACTATTTATCGGATCTAAATATTGATACTAAGTCTGAGGGTGAAAAAGAGAAGAAATCTCAAAAGGCATCTAGAGATGTCACTTTTTGGGAGCTCTTAATGAGATTAAAAGAAATTATATTTTTGAAACAAGGGTCTTTAAAATCTAAAGTTCAGAATGTCATTAAATGCTGTATTGATTGGGTGATGTTGATCGTCGTAGAAAATATTGCGGGATGGCCAGTTTTAGCGAAGATTTTAGAATTCCTAAATTCAAATATATATAATGATTAAAAATTCAAAAATTAATTTAAATATTATTCAGTGGAATGCGCAAAGTCTTAGACCAAAATTGTTAACATTCAATAATTTATTAATACAAGAGAAAGTCCATATTGCTTCTATTAGTGAAACTTGGTTAGAACCTGATAGTTATTTAAAGGTTAAAGATTATACAAAATCCCTTTGTGACCGTGACGACTCTTTTGGGGGAGTCGCAGTTCTACTTCATAAATCGGTAAAAGGTAAGAAGATAAGGGTTGAAATTAACAATACAAATATACAAATTGTATGTAGCGAACTTTACAATTGCGGAATAATAAAAAATCTAATATCTGTGTATTGCCCTCCATCCATCACAACACGAACTCAAGATTGGGAACAATTTTTTTCTATGTCGTGTAAAAATACAATTATTGTTGGTGATTTTAACGCGCACCATACGAATTGGTCTCGGAAAACTGATACTAGGGGATCTCAAATTGTTGATGCATTAACTAATACGCAATTTGTTTCATTAAACGATTGTACTCCGACACGTATTAAGTTGGTTCAGGGCGTGGTTTATCAATATTCTCCTGACATTGTATTTGCATCTACCGATATTGCGCTTACACTTAAATATAAAGTCTTAAAAGAGACTTTAGGAAGCGATCACTGTTTCATTAAAATTTCTAAGCGTATCGAAGCCATTCTAAAGCCCATAATAAAACGAAATTACAAGAAAGCGGATTGGGATTCATATACAGAACTGTTGAACAAAATATTCTATAATTTCTCTGTACCCGACGATCTGCAAAGGGCGTACGACACATTCACTGACTATATGAATATCTCAGCAGATTTATACATTCCTAATTTTAATATAAATCAGAATCCTTCCACAAATTTCGTTCCTAGGCCCTTTGGGGACACCAAGTTATCTCAAGTTGTTGCTGAACGCCGTTTGGCCCTCTCAATTTTTAGACGAAATTCCACACCTGTAAACTTAAATAGATTAAAAGAAAGAATTCGTCTTGCACAAGCCCAGTTTCGAATTTCTAAGGATTTAAGTTGGCATGATTTTTGTTCGTCACTATCATACTCCACATCCATAAATGAATGAATTTTATCGTTTATTTCATATTTTTTCACATTTTTTCACACTTTAATTTTTCTATAATAATTTCGCTAAGTCCAATCCGTTACGTAGTATTAGATTTTTTCATATAAAATTTTTGTTCGATTTTGCCCGTAATTTTTCGTGAATCCTACTCGGATCCACCCCCAGATCATCGCCCCGCACTCGCTTTCTCGATTTCCACTCGGGAAATCGAAAAAGACACCCACCCTCAAAACCGAGGTTACCTAAGCGATCGTAACACGGTCTCCTTACAGGCTTGCTATCTTCTAAAATCTTAGAGATATCGCATTTTCCCACTGCACATTTTCGTTTTATTATTGTTTATTCTTACTAATTTTATCGTTTATTTCATATTTTTTCACATTTTTTCACACTTTAATTTTTCTATAATAATTTCGCTAAGTCCAATCCGTTACGTAGTATTAGATTTTTTCATATAAAATTTTTGTTCGATTTTGCCCATAATTTTTCGTGAATCCTACTCGGATCCACCCCCAGATCATCGCCCCGCACTCGCTTTCTCGATTTCCACTCGGGAAATCGAAAAAAAAAAGCAGAAGCAGTCCAAAAACAATAGGGCAACTCCGGCTGCAACGGTCCCACCGGCAGCTAGGACGCCTGTCCCTTCAGCTCAGGCTGGTGCGGGGCAGGAGGAAAGTTGGGCCACTGTTGTCCGGAAAGGGAAAAAGGATAAGAAACCTTCCCCACCAGTGGCAAGCAAGCTCACAGCCACCCCGGCGGTAACATCAAAAAAGGGCAAAATATCCATGCCCCGCACCGCTGCCGTCATCATCTCTCTGCAGCCTGAGGCAGAAGAGAAGGGAGTGACGTACGCCCAGGTGCTAGAGAAGGCCGAGCAGAGCGTCGACCTGGCGCAGCTGGGCATAGGGGAGGGCATCAAGATCCGCCGCGCTGCCACCGGTGCTAGGGTGCCAAGTCGCAGAGTCAAGAGCAGGCTGGGCGACTGGCGGATAAGCTCCGCGTCGCGCTGGATGGAGTGGCCAACGTCGTTCTACCCGTGAGGATGACCGAATTGAGGATCACGGGGCTGGACGACTCCGTCACAAAGACCAAGTTGGCCGCAGCAAAAGCCAGAGTTGGCAATTGCCCCGTTGACTCTGTCCGGGTCGGGGCTGTCGGCACAGGTCCTGCGGGAGTGGGCATGGCTAAAGTGAGGTGCCCAACGGCGGCGGCTAAGACCCTAGCCAACAGCGGCAGGTTTCTAGTGGGATGGAGCTCTGCTAGGGTCAGGGTACTGGAGCAGCAACCTCTTCGCTGTTTCCGGTGCTTTGGCCTCGGGCACACGAGAGCCCTCTGCCCGTCAAAAGTTGATAGGAGCTCGCTGTGCTACAGCTGCGGAGGTGCGGGACACCTGGCACCGTCGTGCTCTGCAACAGCCCACTGCGCAGTCTGTGCAGAGGCTGGGAGGCCCTCAGGGCACTCGATGGGAGGAAGGGACTGCAACCCTCCCCACACGAAAGGCAAGGCGGTCCAAGGAACCAGGACCGCCCCAAGCGAATGTAGCCGTCAGGCCTTGGAGGAAGCTCAACGAACCAAAAGATGCACGGACAACTGAGCTTCCTCCAAACGAATGTAAACCACTGCGCCGGAGCGCAGGACCTGCTGCTGCAGTCCATGGCGGAGTGGCAGATAGACCTGGCGGTGGCCTGCGAGCCCTACTACGTCCCTCCCCTACCTCACTGGCTGGGGGACTCGGACGGCACCGTGGCGGTCCTCACGAGGAGCGGAACGGGGCCCTCCCTCTCACTCATTGAGAGGGGCTCGGGCTACGTAGTGGTGGGGTGGGGGGAGTACGTCGTCGTCGGTACGTACTTCTCCCCTAACCGCAGCCTGGCTGAGTTCGAGACCTATCTCGGCTTAGTCAGAGCTGCGGTGGCCAGGCAGTCGCCGAAACCGATACTGGTTCTCGGCGACTTAAACGCGAAGTCGCGTGCCTGGGGCAACCCCGCCACGAATCCACGAGGGAGGGCCGTCCAGGTGTGGGCCCTGCTCTCCGACCTGTCCCTTCTCAACAGGGGGCAGGTTCACACCTGCGTGCGACATCAGGGGGGTTCCGTGGTGGACGTTTCGTTCGCCACCCCTGTCGTAGCACGCAGAGTGGTCGACTGGAGAGTGGAGGAGGAGGTGGAGACTCTATCGGATCACCGGTACATCCGATTCGAGATCTCCACCTCTCGCAGGCCGGCGGAACCCCAGAGGGTGCCGACTACGCTGCCGAGGTGGTCTCTCGGTCAGGTCGATCGAGAGCTAGTCAAGGAGGCCGACATCGTGCAGCGGTGGGGTTCCGCGGGGAGGACGGAGGGCGCCAGCGCAGAGGAGCTGGCGGGCCGCATGCGCAGTTCACTCAAGGAGGTCTGCGATGCGGCCATGCCTCGGACCCGGCGCAGGGTTCCGCGCCGGCACGTCTATTGGTGGTCGCCCGAAATCGCCGACCTTCGAGCGACGTGCTGCCGTGCGCGGAGGGCCTACGTCCGCTGTCGAAGACGCAACGGCCTCGACACGGACCTGGAGGGACAGATGCTGGACGCTTATTGACGCCTATTTACAGTTGAAAAAAGTTCTGCAGCTGGCGATAAGCAAGGCCAAGGAGAAGGCCAGGGAGGAGCTTCTGGCGGGTCTCAATCGAGACCCGTGGGGGCGCCCGTACCGCGGCGTACGCGGGAAGTTCCGCACTCAAGGCGCCCCCGTCACTGAGACGCTGCCGCCGGAACTCCTACTGCGCCTGGTCGGGGAACTCTTTCCCCATCCAGGCGAGCATGTCCCTCCGCAGATGGCGCCCCGCTCCGTGATCGAAGACGCAGTGGCTCCACCACTGATCACGGAGCGGGAGATGGAGATGGCCCTCGGCCGCTTGAGGGCCAAGAACACGGCGTCCGGACGGGGTTCCAGGGCGTGTTCTGTGCGACGCCCTGGAATTCCTGGGTGCAAGGCTTCGGGAGCTGTTCGACGAGTGTCTGTGCAGCGGGCAGTTTCCGGCAGTTTCCGGCAGCCCAATTCTGTGGAACGTCGGTTTCGACTGGCTCCTGCGAGCTCCCGTCCTTCCCGGGATGGGGGTGTTGTGCTACGCTGACGACACCCTCGTCACGGTGACTGGGCGGGATTTTCGGGAGGCGGCTCGCCTCGCCGAGGTCGGAACGGCTCTCACCGTGGACCGTATGGGAATGCTGGGCTTGAGGGTCTCCATATCCAAAACGGAGGCCCTCCTCTTCCACGGTCCACGGAAAGGACCCCCACGAGGGGCGAGTATCACCGTCCAGGGGACGGTGATCAAGGTGCAGGCCCAGATGAAGTATCCTGGACGGTCGATGGAGCTTCGGGCAGCATTTTGTCCATCTCGGCCCGAGGCTCATCAACGCCGCCGCCGCTCTCGGCCGCCTCCTTCCGAATGTGGGGGGGCCGGGATCGCTATGCCGGCGTCTCTACTCCGGCGTAGTGAGGTCGATGGCGCTGTACGGTGCCCCGATCTGGGTCGACGCCCTCACCGCTGACAACCGGGCCCTGCTGCGAAAGCCGCAGAGGGACATAGCGGTGAGAGGCGTCAGAGGGTACCGTAAGGTGTCGTAGGCTGCGGCGACACTTCTCGCGGGCGATCCGCCCTGGGAGCTCCAGGCGGAGGTGCTCGCGGAAGTGTACCGGTTCCGGGTCGAGGCGAGGAACAGCGGCGACCGTCCAGGGTCGGCGGAGGTCGGGCGGATCAGGGCTCTAGCCCAGCGAGCCCTGATCGCTCGATGGCAGGAGGACCTGGGGTCACCCACGGCGGGCCTGGCGACAGTGGAGGCGATCCGCCCCCACTTGAGTCGCTGGGTCGAGAGGAAGAAGGGCACACTCACCTTCAGGATGACGCAGGTACTTACCGGGCACGGATGCTTCGGTAAGTACCTGCACGGGATAGCGCGGCGGGAGGTGTCACCCTCCTGCCACGAGTGTGGTGCGCCAGTCGACACGGCGCTCCACACCCTGAGTGAGTGTGCTGCGTGGGGGCCCCAGAGGCACACCCTTGCGGCGACTATGGGCGGAGACCTCTCGCTGCCGAGCATCGTCAACGAAATGCTCGGTAGCGAGTCGTGTTGGTCGGAGATGCGCTCCTTCTGCGAAAACGTGATGTCGCAGAAGGAAGCCGCGGAGCGGGAGCGGGAAGAGGATGCCGCTGCAGACCCGCTCCGCCGAAGACGACCGGGGAGGAGGAAGAAGCGCTACGCGCATCTTCTCCCCCCGCCTCAATAGGCGTCGCAGGGACTAGGGGGGGTCTCAGTACCCCGAGAACCCCCTCTAGGTGTTGGAGGCCCGCATAGGCGGGCCGACCGTCAGGGCGTCACGGTAGCATGCGCAAGCGATCCCGTGGCGCCCGCCGAAAGACGGAGAGGGTACCGCTGGTTTTTTAGTGGGTAAACCCGGCGCACCTGGGCGCACTCGGCGTCCAGGGCTCCGGGGAGTCCCACCCCCCCCCCCCCCTTCCATCACGTGGGGGAAGCGCGTAACGCGTTTTTCCAGCGAGAAAAAAAAAAAAAAAAAGTCTTGTGTCTGTAAAATTTTTCACATCATTTTATGCAATAGATTAGAATGGTTTTGTGAGAAAAATCGCTTATTTTCAAATAATACTACCGGTTTTAGAAAAGCACATTCAACTTATAACAATTTGGGAAATTTTGTAAACAACATTTTAATTGGATTTTCTAAAAAGCAGTGTACTCTTGCGTGTTATGTTAACATTGATAATGCCTACAACAATTTAGATATCACATCGTTGCTTTGCATAATGGACCGAATTGGAGTGGGCTTAAATTTATGCTCGTACTTGTGGAATGTCATAAATGATAGAAAAATAATTATGCAGTCGGGTGATATATATATTTCTAGACATACGAGTTGTGGCATAGCTCAAGGAGATCCACTGTCACCTCTTTTATTTAATACTAGCTGTGCCCGCGACTTCGTTCGCGTAGTTGTCGGAAACACTATCATGATTATCGTTTGATTGCTCACGTTGGTTTTTGTTATTATAATCGTCAATAAGATTTAATAATATGTTTTACAGTGCTTTAGCGTAGATTATATTTTTAGTTTTATTTTCTTGTGGTAGAAGAACATACTGATTTTGCCCGCAACCCGATCTTGACAACGCGACATATAGTTGGCCGTGTGAAAAGCAGTCTTGACGTAAATCGATTCCTACGTGTTTAAATGTTTGGCCCTGTGATTTATTAATGGTTACGGCAAAAGATAACTTAATGGGAAATTGAATTCTTTTAAAATTAAAAGGTAAATCATTTGGAATCATTGGGATGCGAGGTATAAGCACTGTTTGACCAACTGCCGGACCAGTCAAAACTGTTGCAACGATCACGTTATTGCGAAGGAATTTTACTTGAAGGCGGGTCCCGTTACATAAATTTGGTGGTTTAAGATTTCTGAGTAAAATTATCGCAGCACCTATTTTTAACTTCAGGGAATGTGGTGGAAGGCCGCTCGGGTTTAAAGAATTGAGAAACTCTTGCGGGTAATGGACAGCATCTTCTTGATCCATTACATTATCAATAGATGTGTAGGTAGTTATATCGCCTGGAAGTTTGGTTAAAATTAGGTCGTTAATTTCGTCAACGCTACTATTTCTCGCCGCCAATATTGCCCTTTGACACATCCATTGGTAATCTTTATTTTCTATTTCGACGATATTAGGGTAAACTTTTGATATTAAATCCTCTATGCTAGTCACTTTTTCTCCTAAATCGCGATCAATTTCAATTTTATTTTCAGAATGAGGTACTTTTCCATCTCCTATTAAAAGTAACTTTGAAGGAAAATTTGTACTTCCTCCCCCCAAATGTGCTCTCATATTCGTAGATAGTTTTAAGGTATGGACAAATTTCCATAACGGTGAACTTTTAAGGCAAGACCTTACAATGTCTGCTCTAGTTCCTCTTAAAATTACCGGTAAAGTTTGTCTAAATAAATTACCAACATCTGTGTTTTTATTGCTTATTGTTATACGGTCAATTATGACAACCCTTTTCTTAAACATAAAAGAAATATTGTACAATAGTGTACGATTGCGAATATTTTTTTTGTTAACAATTCGATGCAGGTGTATCGACATCTGGATGTAAGACAAAAGAAAAAGTCAATTGTAAATAAATAAATCACAAACAAAATTCATACTCTGCCAAAACAAACAAAACGTTCAACAGGAAATGTAATAGTAAATCTGAATGACTTTTCTTTGTCTTGGATTAGGAGAAAAGTTCATGAATTGTAATACCTGACGGTAGACATGTTTGCTTAAACACTCAATTTTGATTCCAATTTTCTGTCATTATATAGGACCACTATGTACGTATAGGGTTTAAAAAAACATCAAGAAGAAGTGTATTTATCGAAAGACCAGATTTACAAATTTGGAGTATATCATATATTTACAAACCTACCTTGGCTGACACCGCCTCCAAAAATAACAATAATTTTAAGTATAATATATTATCGTAATAACTTTGCTGACTTTTAAATAGTCTAAATATTTTTAATTTCATTTTACATAGTATAAATCTAAAAAATATTGTGATCATTGTTTGTTATTCATAGGTTTGTGTTAAGTTAGATTTAAAGTGGGTAGGTACATACTTATCTCCTTGCGTGGAAACACAGAACGTATCTACATATTGGTAAGTAGAATAAGTTACTTGATTATTAAGTTGTAGAATAATAAGCAATTATTTTTTACTTTTTAGAGCATATGATTTTTTTTCTCTTTTGAAGTCGGTTTTTTTTTGTCAAAATTTTTGTTTCTAAAAGATTCGGCCGAGTATCGCTAACGTGCTCCTTAGAATTGTTCCGTTCCCTTCCGTACCGTTACTTTGTCATGGATCCTATGCTCAGAACCTTACCAAACTTTCACCATAGTACCCTTGAAGTATATCCTTTATAATATAAAAAGAATCATTAAAATTGGTTGGCACAATTTTGAGTTATTCACCTATTTATCGCGCACATACATAATGCACATTTAAGACTTATATCGTTTTCATAAGGATACCATCATCGTAACAAGATAAAATTAAAATGGGGCCCCACGGGAAGCACTACCTTTCAAACAAAAAAAAATTATCAAAATCCAGTGAAAAGTTATGAGGTAACAGACATATAAAAAAAAAATACAGACGAATTGATAACCTCCTCCTTTTTGAAGTCGGTTGAAAACAAACAATATTAACTTAAACGTAATAAGATAAACAAACCGAACAGTAAGAAGTTTAGATTGTTTCTCCTTTGGTGTTATTATTTCATAAGGTGATTATAGTACAACCGTGTTGAATATGCTTGAACGTAATAGAAATTACTTGAAATATTGAACTACTAATTTATTTGTGTAGTCATTTTAACGATATTCACCTATTTGCTTATTTGCATAATTTATTTTCTCAGTGATGATTAATCTGCATCGGTGAAAGTATCGCTCGCCATTTTGAACTTTTTTACGTGTGTAATGTAATTTTTATACCTTATTTATACCGTGAAACGTTTGAATTGTTTACTTGCAAAGTACGAAGGAATGTTCATTGAAATTTTATCTTATATCGTAAGTTAAAACTACAGCAGATTATGATTTAAATGTAACCGATTTTAAACGATAAAAAATAATGAGCAAATAAGCTGATAACAAAACCTAATTTTGATAAATAATTTAACTATTAAGAATGTTAATTTTTTTAAGTCGTTATGTGCATTGCTACTTCGCAGAACTACACCCGCGGGTGAGAGTGGCGAGCGCGGCGGCGGGGCTGACCCGCCTCCCCCTCAGCCGCCGCCGCGCCCCGCCTGCTAGCACACTCTTAACAAATAGACATATAGTGTCACGGACTTTTTTTTTATTATTAAAAGAGGAATATATCTTTCATACACATTTTTTGAGTAACTTAAAACGTTTATGCTGCGCACGCATCGAAAGTCCATAAATGTGAATAATTTTCCCCGTTTTTGCAACATTTCTCACTGTCGCTGCGCTCCTATTGGTCGCAGCGTAATGTTATATAGCCTAAAGCCTTCCTCTATAATTGGACTATTCAACAAAAAAAGAATTTTTCAAATCGGACCAGTAGTTCCTGAGATTAGCGCGTTTAAACAAACAAACAAACAAACTCTTCCGCTTTATATATTAGTACTAGCTGTGCCCGCGACTTCGTTCGCGTAGTTGTCGGAAACACTATCATGATTATCGTTTGATTGCTCACGTTGGTTTTTGTTATTATAATCGTCAATAAGATTTAATAATATGTTTTACAGTACTTTAGCGTAGATTATATTTTTAGTTTTATTTTCTTGTGGTAGAAGAACATACTGATTTTGCCCGCAACCCGATCTTGACAACGCGACATATAGTTGGCCGTGTGAAAAGCAGTCTTGACGTAAATCGATTCCTACGTGTTTAAATGTTTGGCCCTGTGATTTATTAATGGTTACGGCAAAAGATAACTTAATGGGAAATTGAATTCTTTTAAAATTAAAAGGTAAATCATTTGGAATCATTGGGATGCGAGGTATAAGCACTGTTTGACCAACTGCCGGACCAGTCAAAACTGTTGCAACGATCACGTTATTGCGAAGGAATTTTACTTGAAGGCGGGTCCCGTTACATAAATTTGGTGGTTTAAGATTTCTGAGTAAAATTATCGCAGCACCTATTTTTAACTTCAGGGAATGTGGTGGAAGGCCGCTCGGGTTTAAAGAATTGAGAAACTCTTGTGGGTAATGGACAGCATCTTCTTGATCCATTACATTATCAATAGATGTGTAGGTAGTTATATCGCCTGGAAGTTTGGTTAAAATTAGGTCGTTAATTTCGTCAACGCTACTATTTCTCGCCGCCAATATTGCCCTTTGACACATCCATTGGTAATCTTTATTTTCTATTTCGACGATATTAGGATTAGATGATTTAGATAGATTAGAGGATTTAATATCAAAAGTTTACCACTTTTGATATTAAATCCTCTATGCTAGTCACTTTTTCTCCTAAATCGCGATCAATTTCAATTTTATTTTCAGAATGAGGTACTTTTCCATCTCCTATTAAAAGTAACTTTGAAGGAAAATTTGTACTTCCTCCCCCCAAATGTGCTCTCATATTCGTAGATAGTTTTAAGGTATGGACAAATTTCCATAACGGTGAACTTTTAAGGCAAGACCTTACAATGTCTGCTCTAGTTCCTCTTAAAATTACCGGTAAAGTTTGTCTAAATAAATTACCAACATCTGTGTTTTTATTGCTTATTGTTATACGGTCAATTATGACAACCCTTTTCTTAAACATAAAAGAAATATTGTACAATAGTGTACGATTGCGAATATTTTTTTTGTTAACAATTCGATGCAGGTGTATCGACATCTGGATGTAAGACAAAAGAAAAAGTCAATTGTAAATAAATAAATCACAAACAAAATTCATACTCTGCCAAAACAAACAAAACGTTCAACAGGAAATGTAATAGTAAATCTGAATGACTTTTCTTTGTCTTGGATTAGGAGAAAAGTTCATGAATTGTAATACCTGACGGTAGACATGTTTGCTTAAACACTCAATTTTGATTCCAATTTTCTGTCATTATATAGGACCACTATGTACGTATAGGGTTTAAAAAAACATCAAGAAGAAGTGTATTTATCGATAGACCAGATTTACAAATTTGGAGTATATCATATATTTACAAACCTACCTTGGCTGACACCGCCTCCAAAAATAACAATAATTTTAACTATAATATATTATCGTAATAACTTTGCTGACTTTTAAATAGTCTAAATATTTTTAATTTCATTTTACATAGTTTAAATCTAAAAAATATTGTGATCATTGTTTGTTATTCATAGGTTTGTGTTAAGTTAGATTTAAAGTGGGTAGGTACATACTTATCTCCCTGCGTGGAAACACAGAACGTACCTACATATTGGTAAGTAGAATAAGTTACTTGATTATTAAGTTGTAGAATAATAAGCAATTATTTTTTACTTTTTAGAGCATATTATTTTATTTCTCTTTTGAAGTCGGTTTTTTTTTGTCAAAATTTTTGTTTCTAAAAGATTCGGCCGAGTATCGCTAACGTGCTCCTTAGAATTGTTCCGTTCCCTTCCGTACCGTTACTTTGTCATGCTCAGAACCTTACCAAACTTTCACCATAGTACCCTTGAAGTATATCCTTTATAAAAAGAATCATTAAAATTGGTTGGCACAATTTTGAGTTATTCACCTATTTATCACGCACATACATAATGCACATTTAAGACTTATATCGTTTTCATAAGGATACCATCATCGTAACAGGATAAAATTAAAATGGGGCCCCACGGGGAGCACTACCTTTCAAACAAAAAAAATTTACGCACGCATCGAAAGTCCATAAATGTGAATAATTTTCCCCGTTTTTGCAACATTTCTCACTGTCGCTGCGCTCCTATTGGTCGCAGCGTAATGTTATATAGCCTAAAGCCTTCCTCTATAATTGGACTATTCAACAAAAAAAGAATTTTTCAAATCGGACCAGTAGTTCCTGAAATTAGCGCGTTTAAACAAACAAACAAACAAACAAACTCTTCCGCTTTATATATTAGTATAGATAGATAGCAACAGCCGATATTTGTAAAACTATAGTAGAAGTTGATATTAGTCAGTATGCCGATGACTTTGTCCTGTATACTACTAATGACGACGTATCTATTGCTAACCTTAAATTACAAAATTCTATAAACAAATTTAATGATATGGTTGCTCTATTGGGACTTCAGATTTCTACGGCTAAATCTAAAATTTGTATATTCAAAAGATATCATAGGAACGAATTGATTCAAATAAAAATAAACAGTCAAGTATTGCAAGTGGTTACCAATATACAATATCTTGGAGTATGGTTAGACAAGACTCTCAAATGGAGTAGACACATCAAAGAAATTAATGAAAAAATTATGAAATATATTAACATATTTAAAATCTTAGTTGGACCAGGTTGGGGAATTCATCCATCTCTATTGAGACGTTTATATATTTCACTCATACGAAGTCGATTGGATTATGCATGTTTTTTGTATGATAATTGCAGTAACACCCAACTAAAAAAATTAGATAAATCACAAAATTTATTTATGCGTGTCATTGGTGGTTTCATAAAGTCCACCCCTATCCACGTTATGCAAAGCGAACTTAATTTACCACCATTATATGTTCGAAGACGTTTTTTAGCTGAAAAGTTTTGGTTAAAATGTAAATCGGTTACAAACAATAAAACTATGAATATTTTAATTGAATTATTTGCATTATGTCAGAATAATTATTATTGGCAAAATAAAAAACTGCCCCTTCTTGTTTATGTTCACGGTCACTTCGAGGATATTTCAATTTATACAAGTAAAGAACTAGAAATTTTTGCCTTAGAAACTTGGGTAAGCAATATAGATTTATCTCAGCACGTTAAAATTGATATAGAAGGTATAGATGAACCTAAGCATAACTATCATCAGTCGGTAATACTTGAAAAATGTGAAAGATTTTTGTGTAGAAATTATTCGAAATTTTATAAAATTTATACAGATGGATCTAAGGATGCTCTGGGCGAAGGTGCGGCGTTTTTTGATTATCAGACTAAAAAGAGCATTCGATTAAAAATTAACTATAAAATTATGTCTATCATGTACTTAGAGCTGATAGCTATTTTGGAATCACTATCTTATATTAATTCTATTGGTTTAAATAATTTTGTAATATTGTCTGATTCGAAAAGTGCATTACAACATTTGGCTCGATGCACCTCGACTTATCGAGGTACACCGATAGCCTTTGCGGTAATTAACTCTATTCTTAAATTAAAAAGTAATAGTAAGAACATAGTCCTGCAGTGGATACCTGCTCATATTGGCCTACCTGGAAATGAGATTGTTGACGCATTAGCCAAACAAGCATCCACCGAAGGAATTTTAGTTGAATATAAGCCTTATTTTACAGACATTCTACACGATACTAAAGTTCGATGCAAGCATCTATGGAAAGAGTTTTTTGACGAGCGTTCTCTAACAAAAGGCATCTGGTATAAAACAATCCAACCAGAACCTTCAGGATATACTTGGATTGATGGAGCTAATATGAGCAGGTGTGATATTGTAACAGCCCTTCGACTTCGGTCCGGACACATCCCGTTAAATAAGTTTGCGTATATGATGGGTAAGACAACATCACCAAATTGTGACGAATGTGGAATAGTGGAAGATGTTGTACATGTAATCAGTGAGTGTGTTCGGATTGAGGCGGAAAGATTAGAATTTTTGCATAAGAATAATTTTGCATATGAAGTAGGTTATTACAATAGTGTCCTCGCAGCTCTATCTTCGGGCGCGGCTAAAGCAATGATCAAATTAATATCTAAATGTATTAAACGTAGATAGTTAAACAATCTGTTAATGTATACAATTTAGTATTTAATTTTGTTATTTCTTTTAGCTTTTATAAATTGGTTTAACAATTGTGAAACTGTAGAACTATGAGGGTGACATTTTCTAGTTAGAAAAAACCCTCCTTAAAAATAAAGAAATAAAAAAAAAAAAAAAACTTTATTAGTGAAGTATTAAAAAAGAAGTTTATTGAAGATGAGTGTTACAACTCAACAATTACTTTATATTTTAGAAGAAAATGCTTGTTCATTACAGAAGACACAGAATAATCTCAAGAAATGTCCGAAACAATGCTTAACTAAGGGTTATACTGGAGGAAGAATAAAGTGTAGCGAGGAATATTGGAAGTCATTTAAAGAAACACACCAGGAATTGATTAAATGCACTCCTAAGGATAAACGAATGGAGATTTCATATTTTGTGAACTAAGATTTTTATATAATTGTAGATTTATATGTTTGTATGCAATGTGATCTACGGGACATGTTAAACTCAAAACAGCAAGTTGGTTATTCGAGTGAAATTAATGAATCATTACTCCTCACTACCTCAAGTAAAATTACCTACTATTCAGTTACCTACGTTTACGGGTGCGTATGAAAATAGGCCCACTTTCCACGATTTGTTTTCTTCTTTGATGGAGAATAATTTAACATTAAGCAAGGTTCAGAAGTTACATTATTTGAAAGCTAGTCTATCCGGTGAAGCAGAAGGCTTGTTAAAATATATAAATATAACGGAAAATAATAATGATCAAGCTTGGAATATACTAAAAAAATCGTTATGGAAATAAGAAAATTATAATTAACTCCTTTTAAAAAAAAAATGTTTAATCAACGAAAATGTAATGTCCAAACAGCGAACCAGATTAAGAGTTTATTAGATGTTACGACTGACTGTTTGAATAGTCTTCAAAATCTACATATATCAATTGATACGTGGGATCCGATGACAATTTATTTAGTTGTGCAACGGTTAGACCCTGAAACACATAGAACCTGGGAGAAATATACGTATAATCAAGATTCAAATATTTTACCTACCTGGAACGATTTAAAAAGATTTCTAGAATCAAAATTCCGGACGTTGGAGTTGATCATGCCTGCGACATCTTCCGCAAGAGAGGTTAAAATTGTTCGAGAGAAAAATTATCATGTTATGTCCGTATTGCCATTATCATTTAAATGTTGTATTTTGTGTATACAAGAACACGCATTGTACAATTGTGAGGAGTTCAGGAATAGGTAAACAGAAGCCAGAAATGACTTGGCAAGAAACAAAAAATTATGTTATAATTACTTAAATCCTGGGCATACCATCTTCAAGTGTCGCCTTCGTACAACTTGTAGATTATGTAATCGTCGTCATCACACTTTACTACATGAACAAAAAAATGTAAAACAGGCAGACGTAGTATAAACACATCACAATCAGGATGAAAATGAACGCGAAGAACACGAATGAAATCCTTATGCAGATATTACAATATCCTCGCATTTACTGACAAGGAGATCCACAGCATTGCTTGCGACCGCACTGGTATCTGTAAGAGATGAATATGGACATACGACAATATTGCGTGCTTTAATTGATCAGGGTTCTCAAGCTAATTTTATTAGTGAATGCGCTTCACAATTGTTAACTTTGAAACGAATGCCTATTAAAGGAACGATTACCGGGGTTGGGTCAACGAATACATCAGTTAATTACAAAGTTAGTTTAGCGATCCTTTCAAGTTATGATAGGAATTATAAGCTTGTAATTGACGCGTACATCATCAACACAAGACTGACTACTCAACTAACCATCTTGGACGATTAATTCCTTACGTAACTGGCCGTATTTAAGGGGACTTGAACTCGCTGATCCAAACTTCGATCAATCAAGTCGAGTCGACATGTCGAAGAGTACGCCAACATTCTGAAAAATGATATAATTAGAGGGCCTGCAGGTTCGCCCTGCGCCCAAAACACAAGTTTAGGATGGATTCTCTTTGGAACTATGGAGAATGAGAAGGAATCTTTAGATAATGTAATTGTAATGCACCATAGTATTAATATCGATGACATGCTGCAAACTTTGTGGGAATTAGAGCCAGATGTTCAGAAGAAACTAACTAGTGATGAAGAAAAATGCGAGAAACTACCATTCAAGACAGAGAACCCTAAATCATTGAAGGGAAATATAAGAGACATCGCAGCAAGGAGGCTAAAACAGTTAGAAAAACGATTCAAAACAGATATTGAATTAAAACAAGAATTCATTCAAAGGTTATTGAAGAATATTTAAAACTTAATCATATGGAAGAAATGCCGGAAACTGAAATATACAAACCCTCAGTTAATTTACCGCGTCATGCCGTTATAAAAGAGACAAGTGAAACAACAATAGTTAGAGTAGTTTTCGATGCTTCTTCAGCTGGAAATAATAATATCGCACGTCACAAACAATAGGATATTATCTTCATAAACAGTGTTCCGAGATAATCGCGTTTAAAAGTTCAAAAAATCATAGCTGCGGATCCAAGAGTTCCAATATCCTAATTTATACCTTGTTTTAAAGTTACATTCTTCTACTTTATATTGAATAAGTTTAGTGAGTGTAACATTAGTAATTTTACTTTTATTGGCACTGGTATAGCACTGGGGGAAGATGATACTTTATAAACAGTTCACTTGGCTCAGATGTTTCTCTTACGACTGTCTTGCTTAGCCAAAATTAACAATAGTTTGATAATTGTCAAGTAGTAATTAATAATGATACCTTATTAAAGAGTAGAAAATGTTTAATTTTAATACTATAAGTGAGAAATTAATATAATGAAATTACTGATTCAAACCGAAAAAGGTTTATTAAAAATAAAGTAACATCAGGTAAGAATTAAAAAAAACTATAATTAACAATTAAACAAAAAAATAACACAACAATAAAATCTAAATTTTTGTAACAATCAAAATCTACGTAAAAATTGAATTTGTTTCTTAAACATTAGACATAATTGCTATTCAAACTTTAAAAAAATTGTGGAATTTAATATTAAAATATTAATTATAATCACACTGAAATATAATCTGCACAAAAAATATTATAAAGATAGTAATACATTTTCCTACCATCATGGTACAACAACAGGCTTAAGATACATATTTAAATGGCTATTTTGGCATGATTCAATTTCCCAATTATTAGACGTAATTATATTAAAAACAAATAGGAGCATTTAAATAAAATATGTATTAATCATATTTTTTTCAAGCTATCAGACTTATAAGTTATTATTATAGGTTTTAATATTATATAAAATTACCATAAGCTCTTCTCATACTAATATCGTTATCAATGGCATTTCAAGTCTCAAAATCAGCTAAAAGTTATCATACAAATACAAAATAATCTACATTATGTATTACAAGGATTTGTAGAAATCATAGTAGATTTGCGGAATGTGCCGTTTTTCAATTAGCTTTAAAATATCCTGCTTTTTTTTCTCACTGACTGGCATTTTTGCAGAATAAGCTTTTTCCAGACTTTCTGGAATAGCGAATACAGTTTTCTGCTGTCTTGTATTACATTTTCTTATTTCTATTCGCTTAAAATCTTCATCGGCATAGGATGTTTTTACATGAAAAGCCAGAGGATCATCTTTTCTAACTTGTATTATTTTTATATCTGTTAATTTTACTTGACAGTTGTCAGTTGATTTAGAATAGTTATTTTCAATTTTATCGCACATTGTTTTAATATCGTAGAAGTCGTTAAAAGCTAGCTCTTGAACTGCAAAGTAAGGTGGATTTTTCTTTGCAGTTTTTATTATACTTACATATTCTTGAGGGCTATAAATAGGACCAGACTTCAGTGATCTATTGATACATTTTTCTGTGGTAGAGTGAAAAGCGTCACCTTCCATTTGAGTATGTCTTAATTTTTGTAGATTTGCGTTAAGCTCTTGCTTCCCTCTAAATATTGACCCTGATGTAGTGGCTCTCTATACGTAGTATTGACTGAATAAATCTACGAACTTCGTCGGTTTCTAGCGTCAATTTTACATGTTTGGAATGTTTGCCTCTTAAATCCTCAGTAACAAATCGACCCTCATTCGTTTTTTGTCGAACTGTTAATATTGTTTTATCATTTATGTCTAAAGTAGACTTGAAAAACAGTTTGCAAACACGAATTTTTCGGTCTTCAATATTAAAATAAAAAGCGTTATTGAAAGAACGCGACGGTTTTTCATTTTCACAGTTTACGCAACGTCCGCAACGCAAACAGTTTAAAAAACGTCCGACGAACAAGAGCCATACTCGCATGTTTGTTGGCTACCCGATGACTCTGATGCACACGATTGAGGACGGTGCTGCGTATTATTTTCGGGGATAAAGTTGGGTCGCGTAAATCGTCACCTCGATCTCGATCGATCGATCATCTCGAATTCGATTCGGGTGTTCTTTGGCGATCGTAGATTGCCCTCATTATCATTTCAGCCATCTTACTTCGTTTCATAGTTTGTAAGTAATGCTAAAATTTAAAAGAAAAGTATAAATAAACATCAAACTAAATGGTAACATTTCATTTGTAACTCCGTCACTGAGCGTCAATCTCAAGTAATAAAGTATTATCTTATACAAATTGGGAGCTATAAAGTATCAATTTGAATTAACTTCGTAAACAATAACAAAAAAATTAATATTTAACAGGCAATAGGGTATTATTTTAAAATGATATTGCAAATTCATATTATATTTAACAACAACTCAATCGGTGGAAACTTCGCTGGATAATGTGATATTTAAATTGTATTATGTAATCAGATTATATTTTATATCTGTTTGTTTCCCAAATATTAAATAAATAAATAAATAAATAAATAAACCAATAGGGTGTTAAGTCAATATAATACTGTATAAAATAATCACATTTCAAGTTTTTGCTCCGTAATTCACAACGATCAGGTAGTAACTTAAACTAAATACGTTTGAGGCGTACGAACGCTGAGCGGCAACTGATTCAAGTAAGATGCGACCGTTTTGATTGTTTCGGGTATGGCGGCAGTGAGCAGTCAATAAAGAAATGTGTTGTCATATCTCAGAAACTATTTGACCTAGAAATATCATTGTCTTACCAATTTATAAAGAAAAAAATGTAGTTTTCGAAACGCAAATAAAAAAAAAACGCGTTTTTAGACATAATACCCTTTTATTTGTGATGTGCGATATATCTTTAAATAATGAATTATTAGTTGGACTACAGCTTCAGGATGATATGAGATCGCTGGTATTGAGGTGGAGACTAAATAAAATTGCATTTGTGGCTGACATAAAAATGTATCGCCAAATATTGGTCAGTAAGGAAGATTTAGATTATTAAAGACTTCTTTGGCGAAAAAATTATACCGACAAAATCAAGGATTGTCGTTTATTAAGAGTTACGTTCGGTACAGCATCTGCTCCGTACTTAGCAGTAAAAACACTACAACAATTAGCAGAAGACGAAGGTTCAAACCACCCAATTGCAGCTGAAACAATTAAGCAAGATTTTTTCATGGATGATTTAATGTCAGGTCAAGATAATGTTGAAGAAGCAATACGAGTGGCTGAGAGTATTTGTGATATTTTGGAGAAGGGAGGATTCAAACTAAAGAAATGGTCATCAAATAATAAAGATTTTATGAAAAAAATCTCTAATGAAGATAAAAATACATTAATAAAAATAGATATAGATAATAAAACAATAAGAACAATAGGTTTGTATTGGGATACAAGTAAAGATACATTTCAATATAAACTAAATCTACCTACTGTACCTAAAGTCATATCTAAAAGAACAATATTATCTGAAATACAAAAGCAGTTTGATCCGTTACGATGGTTAACCCCTTTGATGATATCTGCAAAAATAAGTATCCAAAAATTGTGGCTCACACTTGTGAAATGGGATGACGATGTTGGTCCTGAAATAAGAAAAGAATGGTTAGATTTAAGAGAAAGTTTTAAACATTTAAAAGATATAAAGATAAAAAGATGCTTAAGTACTACTAAGGTTAATATAAGTGATGTATCTATACATAGTTACTGTGATTCATCTATAAATGCATATGCGACAGTTGTCTACCTGAGAGTCCCCTCTGAATATGGACAATATAAAGTTACACTATTTGCAGCGAAAACTCGTGTTGCACCAGTCAAACAAAACTCACTACCACGACTGGAACTTTGTGGCGCTGTCCTACTTTCAAAAATACTGAAACAAATAAGTATCGCAACACGTATACCTGTCAGTCAAATATTTTCCTGGGCCGATTCAACCATAGTTTTGTCGTGGCTACAAGGTGATCCTGCTAGATGGCAAACTTTCGCACGAAACCGAGTGATTACTACTATACTGGATAATATTGGAAACAAATGGTTTCACGTGAATTCTGATGAAAATCCTGCTGATGTTGCCTCAAGGGGAATAACTTTACCTGAATTAAAAAAGCATAAACTGTGGTGGAACGGTCCGACGTGGCTACAAGAAAAGGAAATTAATTTCAAAAAACCCTGTGGCACCTTAACAAACCTAGAAGTAAAAAAACATATATTAGAAATGAACGAATGAATTTTTCTAAGACTATCTACGATCTTTACTGAACTATACTTATTCCTCCTGAACTATACTGCTCCTAGTGGTAGTGCCACACTGCATACCTTTGGGTTGCAGCCGAATGGGCCGGCACGCCCGGGGAAGTACCACTCTCTCACTCAAAATCGGCGTAAAGTGGTAGCTATGCTACCGCGTTTCGTCCGGTGTGTGAGAGTCCCGGAGGCCCGATCCCCCTCCCCCCCAAAACATAATGGTTGTGCAGAATTTGGTTTCATTACCCCAGGAGGGTACCATCAGCGACTGCGGTGGAGAATCCCTCTCTGGGCATCCATGCTCAGGACGTACACCACCTGAGCCAGGCTGCCCTCCGAATTCTGGGGGGGGCAATTTTGCGCTCGCCACTATTCGGGGCAAGCGGAGCAGGCATCATAAGACAACCCCTACCACCCACACTGTGGACTTCTGCAACATAAGGGGACTCAACTCCAACTTGAACGCCGTTCACTTTCACCTTGAGACGGCGAAGCCGGCCTTGCTCTTTCTTACCGAGACCCAGATATCCTCTCCTGTCGATACGACATTTCTTTCTTACCCCGGGTACAAATTGGAACATTCCTTTGTACCACGAGCTGGGGTGTGCGTTTACGTCAGAGATGATATCTGCTCTCGACGCCTCGGCAGCCTTGAAGGGCAAGACCTATCGATTATCTGGCTCCGTGTAGACTGCGACGACCACCCGCGAATCTACGCGTGCCTTTATAGGTCCCATAGCGGTAATGCCGAAACCGAACGACTGGTTGAGCACGTCCAAGTGGATACAGATTCCGTGCTGCAGCAGATCCCATCCACAGAGATCGTAATTCTTGGCGATTTTAATGCCCACCATGCCGAATGGCTTGGATCACGCACTACCGATCATGCGGGTAGATCTGTTCTCGACTTCGCTTTAGCATACGATTTGACACAACTGGTCACCTCGCCAACGCGAATACCAGACGTGGAGGATCATATACCTTCCCTGTTGGAACTTCTGCTGACTTCCCATCCGAATGGCTACCAGGTTATCGTCGATCCCCCTCTGGGCTCGTCGGACCACTGTCTCGTCCGGAGTACAGTGCCGGTGGCGCGGTACTCACGACCTCGTTTCGTGGGCTGCCGCCGAGTGTGGCACTACAAGTCAGCAGATTGGGATGGAATGCGGTCCTTCTTTGCATCCTACCCATGGGGGCAGGTTTGTTTCTCGCCGGATGATCCGAGCGTTGTTGCTGACTCTGTCGCCGATGTGGTACTTCAGGGTATGGAACTGTTCATTCCGTATTCTGCGGTCCCCATCGGTGGCAAGTCCCAGCCCTGGTTTGGTCGTTTCTGCAAAACGGCTTCACGCCGAAAATGGGAACGCTACCAAGACTGGGCTAACGCATCTGCGTCTCGTGATGTAAACACCAGCGCATTCAGAAAGGAATATAACTCTGCCTCTAGGTCCTTCAAAAACGTGATTGCTAAGGCGAAGACGGAGTACATTGGCAGAATTGGCGAGAGACTGGTGCGCCTCCCTTCAGGAACACGTGCGTTTTGGTCTCTTGCTAAGGCTGTCTTAGGGAATTTTTGTCAGCCCTCTTTTCCATCTTTGCACAGAGACGGTGAGTCATTGGCCCATACCGCGAAGGAGAAAGCTGATCTTTTAGGCTCTCTCTTCGCGGCGAACTCGACTCTAGATGACCGAGGAAAGTCACCACCAACAATCCCGCGGTGTGATACCACGATGCCGGAGGTTACATTCCGGCAAAGTGCAGTTCGTAAAGCACTTCTTTCCTTGGATATTCATAAGTCGAGTGGACCCGATGGCATCCCTCCAATCGTGCTACGGACTTGTGCTCCCGAGTTGGCACCGGTCTTAACGCGTCTTTTCCAGCAATCCTATGCATTCGGTGTCGTCCCGAACTCCTGGAAGACTGCTTTGGTGCATCCGATCCCTAAAAAGGGCAACCTCTCAGACCCGTCCAATTATAGGCCTATAGCCATCACCTCCTTGTTCTCCAAGGTAATGGAGTCCATTATTAACTGCCAGCTCCTGTGGTACCTAGAGGAGTACCAGCTGATTAGCGACCGCCAGTACGGTTTCCGTCGGGGTCGCTCAGCCGGTGATCTTCTAGTTTACCTGACTCATAAATGGGCGGAAGCAGTTGAGAGCAAGGGGGAGGCATTAGCAGCCAGTCTGGACATAGCGAAGGCCTTCGATCGCGTGTGGCACAAAGCGCTTCTTTCGAAGCTTCCTTCCTATGGGCTTCCCGGGAAATTATGCAACTGGATTACCAGTTTTTTGGCAGATCGGAGCATCAAGGTCGTTGTCGACGGTGCATGCTCCGACTTAAAATTCGTCAATGCTGGTGTTCCACAAGACTGCGTTCTTTCACCCACTCTATTTCTTCTGCATATCAATGACATGTTGCAAATCAGTAACATTCACTGCTATGCAGACGACAGCACCGTAGACACCACATACACCGGCCGTGTTAATATTTCTCGGGAAAACGTCGAAGAAAACCGGAACAAACTTGTGTCTGAAATCGAGTCTTCGTTAAACAAAGTCTCGAACTGGGGTCGGCTAAACCTAGTCCATTTCAACCCTAAAAAGACGCAAGTTTGCGCGTTAACTGCTAAAAAAACACCATTTGTCGTATCTCCACGATTCGAGAACATTCCGTTAGCCGCCACAGCTAGTATCGGAATACTTGGCGTCGATGTTTCGAGCCTCGTTCAGTTCCGCGGTCAATTGGAAGGCAAAGCCAAATTGGCATCAAAAAAGCTCGGTGTGCTCAGCAAGGCAAGACAGTATTTCATGTCGGCTCATCGTCTAAGACTATACAAGGCGCAAATTCGGCCTCACATGGAATACTGCTCTCACCTCTGGGCGGGTGCTCCCCAGCTCCTTCCATTTGACCATATCCAACGTAGAGCGGCTCGAATTATCGACGATCAAGCCCTCTCCGATCTGCTTGATCCTTTGGCTTTGCGTAGAGATGTTGGATCGCTCTGCATCTTCTACAGAATTTATCACGGGAAATGTTCCGAGGAATTGTTCGGATTAATCCCGGCTGCTGAATTTCACCTTCGGACATCTTGTCAAAATTCCAAATATCACCCGCACCACCTAGATGTCCGAAAATCCACAACAGCGCGATTTTTAAGACACTTTCTGCCTCGCACAACCACTCTGTTGAACCAGCTTTCGCCGGCGGTTTTTCCGAACCGATACGACTTAGGAACCTTCAAGAAAAGAGCGTACTCTTTCCTGAAAGGCCGGCAACGCACCTGCAAGCCCCCCGGTGTTGCAGATGTCCATGGGCGGTGGTAGTCACTTTCCATCAGGTGAGCCTCCTGCTCGTTTGCCACCTCTAACATAAAAAAAAAAAAAAAAATTCACAACGCCTGTTATTTTTAACGAGACAAAAAAGTAGAATTACTTCACTGCTATTTATTCTCCAACATGCCACTCAAACGCACACCGCCTGCAACCCCTACAGGCCTAAACGTAACCAGCTTGAGTCAGAGTTTGGATTCGACTCCAGGACTTGCACTCGCGCCGAACTTAAGTATTATAGATCAGGGCAACATAAATATAAGAAAGCGTAAGAGAGATGACGTTTCGAGTGTGAGTGTATTTATGGAGGAAATTCGTGGTCTGCTTGCCGAATCAAATCGGGAAAATAGTAGTAAGTTTTCGACACTCTAGTCAAAGCTGGAGGAATTGATTAATCAAAACAACATTATGTCTACGATTGAGTTTGTGTCAAAAAAATACGACGAGCTGAAAATAAAACTGGACGAGGCATCGAACGAACGAAAGGCTGATCGACAATATATCCAACAACTGGAGTCAAAGATTGAAACTTTGGAGCGTTCGATGTACTCAACAAGACTGGAGCTTAAAAATATCCCGAAAAAAGAAAAAGAAGGCAAAGACGATCCCTGCAATATCGTTGTAAAAACTTGCAATGTTGTTGGCGTTCCCGTTCAGCAACAAGATATAAAAGATATTTTTCGAACGAGGAGTAAGTCGGACAAACCGGGTACAGTCGTTGTTGATCTTGTGAGCGCTATTACGAAGGACAAAATAATTAGAAAAACCCGCGAGTACAACCGAAACAATAGCTCAAATAAAATAAATACAAAACACCTTTCAATAGAAGGTCCTGAGAAACCAATTTATCTATCCGAGTGTTTAACGCCACGAGGGTATCATCTGTATCGTCTCGCTCGCAACTTTGCGAGTGATAATGGATACAAATATTGTTGGACTTCTTTTGGAAAAGTATACCTCCGCAGAGAAACAAACGAACGGTACATTCTCGTTGATTCTGATGAAGTACTGTCAAAATTGCGGCAAGAAAAGTGACTAGTATTATCTTGTGTGTGGATCATTTGACTCAACACTTTTGTACATAACGATTAGTAATTGTTTTTTATTTATGCACTTATATTTAGGTACATTTATATTATTTATTTTTATGATAGTTTTGCGCAAAATTTGTTTTACTTTAACTGCACTTGTGCCGTATATGCACATAGGTATTAAAGTAAACAATTGATAAAGCTTACATGTTCTATTGTGCTATAATCATGTGTGCTGTATCAAAGGTATATATATGTATAATATACATATATATTATTTCTAAATATATTTATTATATATATATTTATATTTATTTAGTATGAGTATTAATAATATTGATCTGAATATTGACTCAGACGATGATAACACTTTTGTATCACTTTCCTCTTCGGCTGACAGTTTTCATAGTACTTACATCCCGCTTTCCTCTTCTCTTGATTCAACCTTCTCTCTTTTCCCAAAAAGTTTTAATGTTGTTCATTTGAATGCGCAGAGTATTCCAGCTCACTATCCTGATCTCTTATCTTCCTTTGGCAACTCTAATATTCACGCTATCCTTATCTCCGAAACATTCCTCAAGCCATCTCTTCCTTCTTCCTCCTTCTCATTACCTAACTTTCATCTTATCCGCAATGATCGAACTGGAAAAGGAGGCGGAGGAGTTGCTATTTATTTACGTAACCACATTCCTTTCACTATCCTGAATAAATCCGATTCCCAATACTCTGAATCCGCCGAGCACATACTCATTGAGGTTATATTTGGACACATTAAGGTACTACTCGGTGTTTTTTACAGTCCTTCGCTCCACATAGACTACTTCGACACGTTCGAAAGTCTATTGGAAAATTCCTTGCCTAATGTTAACCATGCTATTATTATGGGCGACTTCAATACCTGCCTTATCAAAAATGACGCTCGTGCCAAGCGCTTATTGAACATAATTAATAGCTCCAATCTAAATTTTCTCCCATCCAATGCCACTCATTACTTTCCCAACTGCATCCCAAGCCAACTTGACCTATCCTTTGTTTCATCCTTGGAGCATGTTGAAATTCACGGACAACTACCTGCTGAAGCCTTTTCGTACCATGACCTAATATATCTGTCGTACAAAGTACGTCCGCCGAAAGTTAAACCCACTGTGGTCATGCGTCGAAGCTTCAAACATTTTGACGACGAAAAATTTATGCAGGATCTTAGTGCTATCAATTGGGACTCAATTTTAAACGCTTCTACTATCGATGAGAAACTTGAACTTTTTAACTCCTCTCTAAATGATCTCTTCGATAAACATGCTCCTTTCCGTCCCATCAAGCTCAAACACCTACCTGCACCTTGGTTATCTCAGGACATTCGGAAGTTAATGAAGAAGCGTGACAGAGCTAAATCAAAATTTAAATTAAACCCAACTATTGACAACCTCGTGAAATATAAGAGTTTACGTAATCGGTGCCGTAAAGTATGTAGAGATGCTCAACGTAAATATATACAAGATAAGATTGAGAACAGCAATTCTTCTCAGACATGGAAATTCCTACAATCTCTAGGTATTGGACGACAAGCATCCAGGATCCCTCATACTGTTGATCTCAATGCTCTGAACGGATTTTTTGCTAGTACTGTCCTAATGAACAACAGTGATATAATTAGTACTTTAAATCATTTTAGATCCTTGCCTATTCCTAACAGACCCTCTTTTCACTTTTCCCCAATTACTGCTAGTGACGTTAAGGCCAACATCCTTGCAATAAGATCCGATGCCACGGGATGTGATGGAATCAACCGTAGAATGATACTTGCTGTGTTAGATTATGTTCTCCCTATATTATTTCACATTTTCAATTTCTCCCTTGACCATAATGAATTCCCTTCCACTTGGCGTTTAGCTTATATCCTTCCTATTCCCAAAAACAAAAATCCCATATCTTTCTTTCACTTTCGTCCAATATCTATCCTTCCATTTCTGTCTAAAGTGTTAGAACGTATTGTCCATCTTCAATTAACAAAGTATCTAGCAGAGTACAATGTACTCTCTGATTTCCAATCAGGATTTCGGAGAGGTCATAGTACTACTACTGCCCTACTTAAAGTATGCGACGATATACGTTTTAACATGGACAACAGACATGTTAGTATCCTGGCATTATTGGACTTCAGTAATGCGTTCAATACGGTTGATTTAGATCTCCTGCTGGCAGTGCTTCGGTCGATTAATATCTCTTCCGATGCATGTGAGTGGTTTCGTAGCTACCTGTTTGGTCGTCAGCAATGTGTACGGATTAATAATAAATTATCCAGCCTCCAATCTCTCTCATCTGGTGTTCCTCAAGGCAGTGTCCTCTCTCCACTTTTATTTTCCATTTTTATTAATACTGTATCCCATCTCCTCTCGTCTTCCTTTCATCTTTATGCTGACGACTTGCAGGTCTACGTTTCTGCTCCCTTAACAGGTATCGGAGGGGCTATTGAGAGGCTGAACCAGGAATTGCATAAAATTTGTACTTGGAGCAAGACGTGCGGGCTTCTTGTAAATCCAGATAAATCGCAGGTCATTATTATTGGTAGCTCCAAACTACTTACTAAAGTTGATTACGCCAACCTACCTGCGATCATCTTTAACAATACGCCTTTGTCACTTAGCAGTTTCGTTAAAAACCTTGGTCTTCTTATCGATAATACATTATCCTGGACTGTGCAAGTTGCTGAAGTCAGTAGAAAAGTTTTCGCCACATTTCATTTGTTAAAACGTTGGAAACACTTTCTGCCCATTAAGACTAAAATCACGTTATGTCAAACTCTTCTACTTCCTATTTTGGACTACGCAGATTGTTGTTACACAAACATTACTGAGGACCAACTCAATAAGCTAGAAAGGTTACAGAACGTTTGCATCAAATTCATCTTTGGTCTACGGAAATTTGATCACGTCTCCGAATATCGGGCGCAACTTAAGTGGCTTACTATTCGACATCGTCGCAACTTGCACATGTTATCTCTTCTTTACTCTATCCTCTATAATCCTCTTCTTCCCGCGTATTTGAAGGAACGGTTCTGTTTTGTGGGTACTGACGTCAGCTATCCACATGAACTGCGGTCACGCTCTGACAACAAACTGTCACTGCCGGTCGCTCATACCCACTTCTATAGCGAATCCTTTACGATGACAGCTGCAAAGCTATGGAATACGCTCCCTACCGATATTCGTCAATCTGAGTCAATTTATATATTTAAAAATAGGTTACATAAGTATTATTTATCTATTCAATCTGCGTAAATACTATTTCCTATATTATCATACTATTAGTATTTATTTATTAAGTATTATATTTTATGTACGTAAGTTTTATTTTTATTCTATATGTTTAGTATAACTTTCTGCTATATATATAATTTTATTTATATAATTATTTGGTATATATAATACATATGTATTTATTAAACATATATATATGTATTTTGTTATATATTATTTGTATTATTTAAAGATTAATTTTTAGTTGTTTAAGAATAAAACATGCTTGTTTGCACCATCCCGTTTCCCACAGACAAATTCTTACTCTAAAGGGTTGTCTGTAAGAGATTGCTTTAAGCAATAAGACCGCCTTTGCACGCTTCTCTTTTTTGTTATATGTTCTTGTAATGTTATGTACACTGTATCTTTTGTCTTTTGTGTGCAATAAAGTGTTTATAAATAAAAAAAAAAAAAATAGATTTACAGTTTTCACTAGAGCCTTCCGCCACATTATATCAACTTTTAATTTGACGTATTAAGTCGAAGTTAGTTTCATTTTTTAATTTCGAAATCGAGTCTGAGAATGCCAATTAATGTCAAATAATACAGTTCTCACTGAAAATTAGTTCGTATTACTTACAATCTCACAAAGTGGCGCTAGTATATATTTAATTTGAGTTTCTGAATCACCTAGCGATCGTCTAGACCATGAGGATTATCATTATCGTCAGTCAGTTATAAATTAAATCAATAATTTTTTACGATCGTGAAGACATCCTAAAAAAAATATTTTAAGTCAACAACAAAGAAACGAGTGATTTCTGTCATCTTTTTAGTTTTAATAAGACTCATTCCTAAACATAATCACATGACCAATGATATTCTAATAAATAGATATGTTATACACTTACTAAACAACATAAAAAAGTGTTCAGCGCCGGGGCCGTTTATTTTACATTTCGCTACAAGTAAAAAGGAAAGCTTGATAAAAACAATAAGAATAAAAGAGACAACAAGATGTTTTAATTGCGTGTAAACAAATATTATTGGGGCCACCAATCACCGCACGTTGCCATCATAGACTAACAAATTAATTAGGCAGAAGGTACAAACCACGTGTACAGAATTTGTAGCCGGGATTTATACCTATATAACAAATAAATATTATAAAAGGTAGGTGAAAAATTTAAGACGTTTTAAATAGAAAGAAATACACATATTATAAAACAATCATACTCCTTCGAAAAGATTCAATTTATTTCTTTTCTGTCTTTAAATTTAGTTAAGTAGGCTGTTCTTTCGATTTTTTTCTTTAAATCTTTCAATATCACGCAATGGCAATACGTTTCTTCAGTTTTTTATTTTGTTGAACTAGTACTTTGTTTTTTTTCTGCAACAGTTTTTTCTTGCATGTTAATTCACGTACGCGTTTTTTAAGTGCTGCTTTTCTGGGTGTTTCAAAAATATCTACCATATACAGTATGCTGACATTGTCGAGACTTGTCGGGGAGGTTACAATATTTATATTGATGTGTTCCTGGGAAATAAAACATAACATAATCATAATCAGCCTGTAAATTTCCCACTGCTGGGCTAAGGCCTCCTCTCCCGTTGAGGAGAAGGTATGGAGCATATTCCACCACGCTGCTCCAATGCGGGTTGGTGGAATACACATGTGGCAGAATTTCGTTGAAATTAGACACATGCAGGTTTCCTCACGATGTTTTCCTTCACCGCCGAGCACGAGATGAATTATAAACACAAATTAAGCACATGAAAACTCAGTGGTGCCTGCCTGGGTTTGAACCCGAAATCATCGGTTAAGATGCACGCGTTCTAACCACTGGGCCATCTCGGCTCATAAAACAATATAAGTAAAATATATCTCGTCACTATTGAGGTAGGCTAGAAATATAAATATATATATATATATATTTATATTTCTATATATATTTATATATATATATATATATATATATATATTATATATATATATATAAATACTTCATTTAGTTTTTTACTCTTTTTATTACCTCTATAACGGGAACAGCGTTCTTTTTGAGAAGTGTACGACCTTTGTTTGAAGAATATTTATCGGTAGCTTTGAAATGATTGCTACAAATTCTTTAAGAAATGTAAAATAGATTCATATTAAAGCTTAAAATAATCTTACTATATCCTATTCAATAAACAACTCAGCATGGCTCTGCCTTGGATTACTTCACTCTGGCTACCTACAAACGCAGTGGATGTGGGATCTTGCATCATTGTATCATCCCCATTGTCATGTGCAGCAGGAAGTGGTTGTGGTGGTGGCAGCCCAGATTGCAAAGCTATATTGTGTAATACACAACATGCCATTGTAATTTTGCTAGCTACACGAGGATGATAGTGAAGAACCCTGTCTCTAAGCAAACATCTCCACATTGCTTTGAGTAATCCAAAACATCGCTCAATGCAGTTACGGGCTTGCACATGCAATCGAGTGTATTGGTCTTCCCTAGAACCTTCAACTGCATTGAGGATAGGTGTCATAAGCCAAGGGCGTTGTGGATATCCAGAGTCACCTGAAAATTATTTTAAAATTTGGTTAGTCACAATTAAACTCCTTTAGATTAGATCTTTTTATTATTATAAATACCTACCTAAGAGCCATACTTTCTCATTATTTTGATGAAGTTCACGCATATATAATTCAACTCTACTAGAAGACCATATATGTGAATCATGTGTAGCTCCACCAAACTTTGCATTTACATTTAAAATTAAAAGATTACTATCACAAACCTGAAAATAAAACCTCTATTAAGACTGATATCTCACTCTAACATGCCGTACAATATAAATAATTATTATATCTACCATTTGAACATTTAAGGAATGATATCCTTTTCTATTATAAAAAAGATGCTCTTCATAACATAAACATAATCAGCCTGTAAATTTCCCACTGCTGTGCTAAGGCCTCCTCTCCCGTTTGAGGAGAAGGTATGGAGCATATTCTACCACGCTGCTCCAATGCGGGTTGGTGGAATACACATGTGGCAGAATTTCGTTGAAATTAGACACATGTAGGTTTCCTCACGATGTTTTCCTTCACCGCCGAGCACGAGATGAATTATAAACACAAATTAAGCACATGAAAACTCAGTGGTGCCTGCCTGGGTTTGAACCCGAAATCATCGGTTAAGATGCACGCGTTCTAACCACTGGGCCATCTCGGCTCTATATATAGATGCTCTTCATGGTTGGGCTTTACCAAAGCTATATGGGTGCAATCTATGCACCCAATTACACCAGGCAGGCCAAATCTTCTTTGGAACCTCGTAAATTAAAATGTTATGTTTATTAAATTTATTTCATAAATTAAATATTGTTACTTTAAATGCTCACTCTTGTTTTATAAATGCTCTGTCTTGTCGTGTTTTCGGAAACTTGATCCATTTTTCCATGATAGCAGAGTGGTTCAAAGCATCAATGACTTGTCTTATGCACCGACTAGCTGTCCGTTGGGCAAGATGCTGAGAAACCCCAACAATTCGCTGATAGGATCCTGTTGCTAGGAAACTAAGAGTGCAAAATAATTACAAACACACAACAATTAAGGAAATGAAATTTATCATAGTTACGTTAAAAAATAAATATCAAATACAATATTCTATTGTGAGTAATTTTTATTATTGTAAAAATATTGTTTATGTTATTATTATATAACTGTAACGAAAATAACTGTTGTGGCTGTCTTGAAGAGTCACACACTTTATGTTAATTCTGAATATGTTTTTATTATGACATGTGGTGTGTCCTTAATAAATAAATAAATTATCAATAAGATTATTAAGCACTTACCTTAACATTGAGGGGAATCTCTTTGGTTCCTTTTAACGAAG
Source organism: Vanessa tameamea (assembly GCF_037043105.1). NCBI lineage: Eukaryota > Metazoa > Arthropoda > Insecta > Lepidoptera > Nymphalidae > Vanessa > Vanessa tameamea. The sequence goes on along the minus strand of NC_087340.1, from coordinate 4,755,065 downwards.
TCTTGTGTCGGAGTTCATGACAAAGAGCTTCAAAGGTTGTTTTGTCTAACCGTAATTGCTGCACAAATAATTTTAAAAGGTAATAATAGAAAAAATAAGTTTAACAAATAAAACACTTGTCGATCACCATGTAAGACGCCATTTTTTTAGCGTTAACTATTGAGTCTCTAAGATCGCTTAGTTATCGATCAAAAACTTCGACATCGTTTCGTCAGCGCTTGTCAAAACTATCTCAACTTGGCTAAGCCCTCAGGTTACGTAAGTTGATTTGGATTTTTAAAATGTTAAGACACGTTGCCTCTAAGGTCCTAATGATTAAAATATACATTGCACTGGCGCAGTCTGTATTGGGGTACTGTATTCCTGTGTGGGGAGGTGCTGTTAAAACAAAATTCATTGAAGTTGGAAGAGCCCAAAGATTGTTGTTAAAAGTCATCCACTTCTTGCCCTATCAATTCCCTACGCGTATGTTGTATGCAGCAAGTAAGGTATTAACTGTAAGACAATTGTATGTTCAACGGATTATTCTTAGAGGACACAAATCGTTGAAATTCAATGCAGAAGTTTTAAATAGAAGACTAAGCTACAAAGTTACTGACGTGTATGCTCCCAAAACTTCTTTTGCTAGTCATCAATATCTAACACAATGTGCTTATCTCTACAATAACATGAATAAAATATTTAAAATTTATCCCGTACAATATGATAAGGTTAAAAAATTAACGTTAATAACAAAAAGCTACGACGAGATCGAACTACTCGTTCGTAGGAAGTAAAAAATAATTTTTTTACGTATAAAAACACATACACTAATTCTACAGCAATGATTTATACACTCACTTATACACACCCACCCACACACAACACACACACACACACACACACACACACACACACACACACACACACACACACACACACACACACACACACACACACACACACACACACACACACACACACACACACACACACACACACACACCACACACACCCACACTTGCCTCACAAAAAACACTTGCACTTTGTAATAAATATTAGTTCAGTTATCTTTTTTTTTTTTGATTTTACTTTATTTTCTTTGTTTTTTTTTATATTAATTAAAAGTTTGTTTATTCTTTGGTTGCTTATATAACATAACATGTTATGGAAGAGTATGACCCTCTGATACGAGTATGAATCATGCTCACTAGAGAGACCCAACCTTAAATATGCTATGTAAACTGTGGTAACGAATAAATAAAAAATAAAAAAAGAGCTTATCTAGCAAAGATAATGAAATAGAAAATTATTTTTAAAGTACTTTATTATTGATATATTTTATGTAACAGAACATTGGATCTTGTTACATCAACTACCACCTAGTATTAACAATTATAAATTGTCAAGTGCGTTCTTTAGAAAATCAGCTACACATGGAGGATCATTGATAGACACAAAGCAGACGATAAACTGTAAAGACGGAAAAGACACTGTAGATCTTTCCATAGAGCGCCCTATTGAATTGTCATGTGTGGAACTCGATTGTACTATAGCAATGTGCGTGTACCGACCTCCACAATCACATTTTAACCTGTTTGAATGTGTGCTGGAGGATGCCCGAAGCGTTAAGCGAGTTTGTATTGGGCGAAAGAATGTTATTTGTGGAGATTTTAACATTTATATTTTAGTGCAATCTTCCATAAGTACAAAGTTCATAAATTTATTTCAGTCCTTTAATCTAAATAAAATGTTTTCTGAACCTACAAGAATATCAGCAACTTCCGCAACCTGTATAGACAACGTGTTTTGTAATTGTTAGGCCGTTAATAAGTAAATCTTGTCAAACCTAACATCGGATCACTGTGGCCAAATGATGTCAATAGGTATAAAAGAAAAACAAAAGAAACGGAAAATCACTTGTAGGCCAATTACTTTAAAAGGCTTAATTACCTTCAATAACGCTATACCCACTAAAAAACCAGCGGTACCCACTCGTTCTTTACAGGGGGGCATCACGGGATCGCTTGCGCATGCTACCGTAACGCTCCGACGGTTGGCCCACCATGGGCCTCTAAGCTAGAGGAGTTCTCGGGGTACAGAGAACCCCCCTACTCCCGGCGACGCTTACAGCGGGGGGAGAAGGTGCGCATAGCGCTTATGCCTTCTCCCCGGTCTTCTTCGTCGGAGCGAATCCGCAGAGGCCCTCTCCTCACGCGCCCGCTCCGCAGCCTCTTTCTGCGACATTACACTTTCACAGAAAGAGACCATCTCGTTCCAGCACCTCTCGCTGCCTAGCATGGCGGTTATCACGTTCGGCAACGAGAGATCTCCACCGACTATCGCCACCAGGGAATGACTCTGAGGCCTCCAGGCGGCACACTCCATCAGGGTGTGACGCGTTGTGTCCAATGGCGCACCGCATGCGTGGCGAGCGGGCGTCATTTCCCGCCTCACTATCTGGTGCAGGTACTTACCGAAACAACCATGCCCGGTAAGCAGCTGAGTTAGCCTGAATGTGAGTGTGCCGTGACTCCGTTTCAACCATCGACTCAAGTGGGGACGGATCGCCTCCACTGCCGCCAGGCCTGCTGTTGGGGACCCCAGGTCCTCCTCCCATCTGTGAATAAGAGCTCGTTGGGCAAGAGCCCTTACTCGCTCCACCTCCGCGGACCCTGGACGGTCGCCACTCGCTCTGGTTTCCACCCGGAAACAGTAAACTTCCGCGAGCACCTCCGCCTGGAATTCCCAAGGCGGATCGCTCGCAAGAAGCGTCGCCGCCGTCCACGAAACCTTACGGTATCCACGTATCGCTCTCACCGCTACGATCCTCTGCGGTCTCCGCAGATGCGCCTTGTTCCGAGCAGTGAGAGGCATATAGGCGCCGACATGGCGAGTCTGGTCCTCCCACGTTGGGTAGGATGCGACCTAAGGCGGCAGCGGCATTGATGAGCTTCGGGCCCAGTTGGACAAAGTGCTGCCCGAAACTCCATCTTCCATCCAGGATCAGACCTAGATACCTTACTTGGGCCTGCACCTTAATCAACGTCCCGCGGACGGTGATAGATGCCCCTCTGGGGGGTCCCTGGCGTGGACCGTGAAATAAAAGGGCCTCCGTTTTAGAGATGGAGACCCTCAAGTCCAACATTCCAATACGGTCCACCGTGAGCGAAGTTCCGACTTCAGCCAAGCGGGACGCTTCCTGAAAATTCCGCCCTCTCGCCGTGATGAGAGTGCCGTCTGCGTAGCAAAACACCCCCATTCCGGGAAGGACGTGTGCTCGCAGGAGCCAATCGAAGCCAACATTCCACAGTATTGGGTCGAGAACCGACCCCTGTGGAACGCCGCAACCTACCTGAAACCGGACAATTCGCCCAACACCTTCCTCCCAGAGGACCACACGGTCCCGGAGGTATGCCCCCAAAAGTCTCCTGAGATGAGAAGGCACCCTGTGGTATCTGAGTGCCTCCCTAATAGTCTCGAAAGGAAGACTGTTGAAGGCGTTCGCCACGTCCAGCGATACCGCCAAGACCACGTCCCCTCGGGCCACCGCCTCTGTGGTTCGGATCTTCAGGGCGTTCAGGGCGTCCACCGTTGAACGACCAGCCCTGAACACGTACTGTGTCTCTGAAAGACTCGGCTCCACCTCTTCGAGATGCTGAACAAGACGAGTAGCGAGAATCTTCTCGAAGAGTTTGCCCGTCTCGTTCAGCAGCACAATTGGTCTGTATGCCGAAGAAGAGTCTAGGGGAAGCCTCCCCTTTGGCAACAGGACCAATTTGCCCTCCTTCCACGACTTCGGGAACTGCCCGCTAGACAGACACTCGTCAAACAGTTCCCGAAGCCTCCCACCTAGGTGCACCAAGGTGTCACGCAGGACCCGTCCTGGGACCCCGTCTGGACGCACGCCCTGCTCGGCGCGCTCCAAGATCTGGGCATACGTGACACCCTTCTGTTACGCTTCCGGCTGCAGCGTTACCACCACTGCAGCTGTACGTGGGGCAACCAGCTTGGGCTTGGCCACTTGAGGGGTCTTAGATGTTGCGATTGTTTCAGCAGGGGGAGAAGCCTTGGGCGCATTTCGAATTCGTCATTCATCTTTACTGTGGCCGACATCTCGATTATAAAGATAATCTTGATCCGTTAATTTTGCTTACGAAATACAATAATTAACACAAAATGCCGAACCAAGTGTTAACTATAGAGCCGCAAAATGAACTGAAGTTCAAAGTTGATTTTTCAGGATTGTTTGAACTGGGCTACGCAACGTACATGAGGTTGACAAACCCATCAGAGCATACCGTCTTGTTCAAAATCAAGACCACTGCCCCAAAGAAGCGTATTGCGTTCGTCCCAACTCTGGGGTGCTCGAACCCAATTCCAAACTCGATATAGCAATTACTCCTCAGCCTGTCCATGTGGACCCCAATGAAAAACATAAACATAAGTTTATGGTGCAAAGTGTTATTGCTCCCGAGGGAAAAAACTAACATAGATCAAGTGTGGAAGGAAATAAGTCCTGATCAGCTTATGGACTACAAGTTGAAATGTGTGTTTGAGACACCTCGAGGTACTAATCTTAATGATGCTGGTGATACCGCGGCCCAGAACGAAGTCAATAAGAAGAGAGTCGCAGTGTCCGCAGCTGATGATGTAAAATCACTAACAAAGGATGCTGTAGAAGGTCTTATCCAGAATGAAGCAAAGAGGAAGGATGATGACCTCACGTCGGGATCGTTAAGCGCGAAAACGACTAATTTCCCAAAATTTGAAAACCTCGAAAGCGATTTGCAAAAGGCGACGAATGAAGTGATTCATTTGAGGGAGGAAGAAAGCATATTACGAATTCGTCACAAGTTTTCGTACTGAGTGGACGTGCTGTGCGTCATTTAAAAATACTGTACATTGGAAGTTTTGTCAAATTAACACCTATTATCAAAACATTAGGAAGTGAAGTTGATTACACTAATTGTGCGAATTTAAAGCTTTCTACTTCTAAAACTAAAGCAGCGACGAGGTAACCGCTCCTCCTCACCTCGGGGAAAGAAGACGGCCTCTTATTTTTTTGCCTTCTCTAAAAGCAGTGCTAATCCGATAAGGTAGACAAAACACGGATCAACTATGAACAAACTGCGCTCACCGACTGGAAGTGGCCCAAGTGTATGTCGCTCTGACTCTCAACCAAATCTGGTAATTAATAAACAATCTTTTGAGTTTTCTGACATTTCTAAGGTTACTCATCGTAATAAACGTAAATTAACTGATGATAGTTGTGGTGACCACTATCGACGGGCTGCGAGCGATGCAAACTGGCCGTCTCGATCCCACTATTATATCCAGTTTGTGACGCGCGAAAGTGGGCGGAGCCAACGGACCGCTGAGCACCAGTCGACCCACGGCTGCCACAGTAGACCGCTATTGCTTCCCCGCGTCGAACCTGTGTCCGTTTTTATCGTGCCCGCTTAATACCCTTTTATTTCGCCTTCTAGTATTTCTTTAAACTTTCTTACACTTTCAATATCTTCTCTTCCATTTTTCTCGTGTACCAGCTTACTGTTCTTATTCGCGACTTTCTTTCTCTGTTCTTATTGTTAAACTTGAAGAATATATAATAATTATATAGTTTGTTGAGAGTTTTATTCCGACCTACGATTAGCAAGCTATATATTGGTGACCCCGACGTGATCGCGTTCGCTACGTACGTTAACCGCTAAGATGGCTACTGATGAAAAATTTGAAGAGTGCTCAGCAACGGTCGATCGTGTATCCGTGCGTTTACCTCTCTTTTGGCCGGAAGACCCAGATATTTGGTTTGCTCAGATAGAAGCGCAATTTGAGACCTCGGGTACTAAAGCCGATTCAACAAAATTTTATACCGTTGTGCAGCAGCTAGATCAAAGAATTGCGCGTGAGGTTAGGGACGTGATTACTAGTCCGCCCAGCGTTGGTAAGTACGATAAATTAAAAAACGAACTTATTAAACGACGATACTACGTCGCGCGACCACCGGATGCGGCAATTGTTGACCCATGAAGAGTTAGGAGACCGGAAGCCTTCACAATTTCTCCGCCTTTTGCGTTCATTAGCAGGTGACCAGGTGAATGGTGATTTCTTAAGAATCCTGTGGGCTAGCCGTTTGCCCTCGCATATTCAAGCGATAATAGCTTCTCAGACAAGCTTAAGATTAGACGACGTGGCAGAGTTGGCCGATAAAATTAGCGAGGTAACACCTTTTTCTAATCAGGTTGCTAGTACTTCTGCTTCAGGTTTTGATATTTTCATCAAGAGGATGGATGAATTAATTTCTACCCGCTTTCGTACGGAGATCAGCCAGCAAATCGCACAACTAGACCTTGGGCGTGGCCGTACTAACTACCCACACAAAGGAACCCGGAGGCAATATAATATTTCGAGGCACCGTCAACGGTCTGCAAGCAGGAACAAGGAACCAGGTATATGTTGGTATCATAATAGATTTGGGGATAAGGCAACTAAATGTACAATCCCGTGCAATTTCAAATCGAAAAACTTACTCAACAGTCAATAGCGGCGGCTACTGACTGTTTACCTTCATCTCGCCGCCTTTTTGTTACCGATAAGTCTACAAAGACACAATTTTTAATTGACACGGGATCTGATTTATGTGTTTTGCCTCGCAGATTTTTAAAGGAGCGTAGAGAGCCGACTGATTATTCCCTTATTGCTGCTAACGGATCAATCATACGAACATATGGTTTACAAAAGTTGCATTTGAACTTTGGACTGAGGCGAGATTTCACTTGGAATTTTGTAGTAGCAGAAGTCGACAAACCTATAATAGGCGTTGATTTTATATCTTATTTCAATCTATTAGTTGATTGCAGAAACAAAAGTTTGTTGGATGGCGTGACTTCTCTGACGTGCCCCGCAACGCTTAAAGTTTGTCAACACTACAGTGTCAAGGCGATATCAGGTAATAGTGAATACCATAGTCTTTTATCGAAGTTCCCATCTTTAACGAGACCATGTGGCATAGACCGAAGGATAAAACATTCTACTGTTCATTTTATCCGCACAACTCCTGGACCACCTGTCTATTGCAAACCGCGACGATTGGCACCAGCTCGCTTAAAAGTGGCTAAAGAGCAGTTTGATGAAATGTTGCAGGATGGCACTGCTCGACGCTCCGACTCACCGTGGGCATCTGCTTTGCACTTAGCACCAAAGAATGATGGTTGGAGACCCTGTGGGGATTACCGCGCACTGAATAGTCGTACTATACCAGATAGGTACCCGATTCGCCATATTGAAGATTACTCGCTTAGGCTCGCGGGCTGCACAGTTTTTCTAAGTTAGATCTGGTTAAAGCTTTTAACCAGATACCCGTGTTTGAGGAAGACATAAAGAAAACAGCCATAACGACACCTTTTGGACTATTCGAGTTTCCCTTTATGTCGTTTGGTCTAAGGAACGCGGCCCAAAAATTCCAGCGTTTTCTAGATGAGGTACTTCGCGGTTTAGATTTTTGCTACTCCTATATTGATGACATACTAGTTTACTCTCGCTCTCATGCAGAACATCAGGAGCATCTGGATCAACTTTTTAAGCGTCTCAGTGAATATGGTCTTTTAATTAATGAACAGAAATGTTCGTTCGGGAAAGAAGAAGTTGTTTTCTTGGGGTACACTATTTCTGCAAATGGTACCCGCCCACCGGACACGCCGCCCACTGGAGGACAAGATTGCTGCTATCAAGCAATACCCTCCACCGAAAACGGCAAAGGGTTTAAGACGATTTCTCGGCATGGTTAATTACTACCGTCGATTTTTACGCAGCGCTGCCGAGGATCAGGCTCCACTACATGCTATGTTGGCCGGTCCAAAAGTTAAGGGTGCAACGATCCTGTCCTGGACTCCAGAACTGTTACAGATTTTTGAAAAATGTAAGTCGAATCTTTCTAATACTAGCCTTTTAACACACCCAGTTATAGATGCACCGCTTGCCCTAGTCACAGATGCGTCAAATACAGCCATGGGTGCGGTTCTGCAGCAATTGGTTGACAATCATTGGCAGCCATTAGCCTTCTTTTCCCGGAAAATGAATAAAACCCAATCATTGTACAGTGCGTGTACTAATTCCGTACGAAAATATCTCGAACTCAGTATAACTTAGGATATTTAAACACCGTACTTCAAAACAAGACAAATTTTATTAAAACTAAATTAACTATCTACTTTTCCGTGAACAAAACATCATCGCGATTTAACTCGATCCCAACGCCATCTAGTGAAGCCAATGTGCAACATGTTAAATATTTTGTGAAGGCATTGGAATCGAACAAATCCTGAACATTCCGCCCACCAAAAGGAACATTTTTCTTTTCGTACCGCCCACCATAAGCAAACTTAGCAAACGTAAACATGAAATAAAAATGATTAATGGACTGTAACATCACACAATATTTAATACGTTTGCTAAGTTAAATCGCGATGATGTTTTGTTCACGGAAAAGTAGATAGTTAATTTAGTTTTAATAAAATTTGTCTTGTTTTGAAGTACGGTGTTTAAATATCCTAAGTTATACTGAGTTCGAGATATTTTCGTACGGAATTAGTACACGCACTGTACAATGATTGGGTTTTATTCATTTTCCGGGAAAAGAAGGCTAATGGCTGCCAATGATTGTCAACCAATTGCTGCAGAACCGCACCCATGGCTGTATTTGACGCATCTGTGACTAGGGCAAGCGGTGCATCTATAACTGGGTGTGTTAAAAGGCTAGTATTAGAAAGATTCGACTTACATTTTTCAAAAATCTGTAACAGTTCTGGAGTCCAGGACAGGATCGTTGCACCCTTAACTTTTGGACAGGCCAACATAGCATGTAGTGGAGCCTGATCCTCGGCAGCGCTGCGTAAAAATCGACGGTAGTAATTAACCATGCCGAGAAATCGTCTTAAACCCTTTGCCGTTTTCGGTGGAGGGTATTGCTTGATAGCAGCAATCTTGTCCTCCAGTGGGCGGCGTGTCCGGTGGGCGGGTACCATTTGCAGAAATAGTGTACCCCAAGAAAACAACTTCTTCTTTCCCGAACGAACATTTCTGTTCATTAATTAAAAGACCATATTCACTGAGACGCTTAAAAAGTTGATCCAGATGCTCCTGATGTTCTGCATGAGAGCGAGAGTAAACTAGTATGTCATCAATATAGGAGTAGCAAAAATCTAAACCGCGAAGTACCTCATCTAGAAAACGCTGGAATTTTTGGGCCGCGTTCCTTAGACCAAACGACATAAAGGGAAACTCGAATAGTCCAAAAGGTGTCGTTATGGCTGTTTTCTTTATGTCTTCCTCAAACACGGGTATCTGGTTAAAAGCTTTAACCAGATCTAACTTAGAAAAACTGTGCAGCCCGCGAGCCTAAGCGAGTAATCTTCAATATGGCGAATCGGGTACCTATCTGGTATAGTACGACTATTCAGTGCGCGGTAATCCCCACAGGGTCTCCAACCATCATTCTTTGGTGCTAAGTGCAAAGCAGATGCCCACGGTGAGTCGGAGCGTCGAGCAGTGCCATCCTGCAACATTTCATCAAACTGCTCTTTAGCCACTTTTAAGCGAGCTGGTGCCAATCGTCGCGGTTTGCAATAGACAGGTGGTCCAGGAGTTGTGCGGATAAAATGAACAGTAGAATGTTTTATCCTTCGGTCTATGCCACATGGTCTCGTTAAAGATGGGAACTTCGATAAAAGACTATGGTATTCACTATTACCTGATATCGCCTTGACACTGTAGTGTTGACAAACTTTAAGCGTTGCGGGGCACGTCAGAGAAGTCACGCCATCCAACAAACTTTTGTTTCTGCAATCAACTAATAGATTGAAATAAGATATAAAATCAACGCCTATTATAGGTTTGTCGACTTCTGCTACTACAAAATTCCAAGTGAAATCTCGCCTCAGTCCAAAGTTCAAATGCAACTTTTGTAAACCATATGTTCGTATGATTGATCCGTTAGCAGCAATAAGGGAATAATCAGTCGGCTCTCTACGCTCCTTTAAAAATCTGCGAGGCAAAACACATAAATCAGATCCCGTGTCAATTAAAAATTGTGTCTTTGTAGACTTATCGGTAACAAAAAGGCGGCGAGATGAAGGTAAACAGTCAGTAGCCGCCGCTATTGACTGTTGAGTAAGTTTTTCGATTTGAAATTGCACGGGATTGTACATTTAGTTGCCTTATCCCCAAATCTATTATGATACCAACATATACCTGGTTCCTTGTTCCTGCTTGCAGACCGTTGACGGTGCCTCGAAATATTATATTGCCTCCGGGTTCCTTTGTGTGGGTAGTTAGTACGGCCACGCCCAAGGTCTAGTTGTGCGATTTGCTGGCTGATCTCCGTACGAAAGCGGGTAGAAATTAATTCATCCATCCTCTTGATGAAAATATCAAAACCTGAAGCAGAAGTACTAGCAACCTGATTAGAAAAAGGTGTTACCTCGCTAATTTTATCGGCCAACTCTGCCACGTCGTCTAATCTTAAGCTTGTCTGAGAAGCTATTATCGCTTGAATATGCGAGGGCAAACGGCTAGCCCACAGGATTCTTAAGAAATCACCATTCACCTGGTCACCTGCTAATGAACGCAAAAGGCGGAGAAATTGTGAAGGCTTCCGGTCTCCTAACTCTTCATGGGTCAACAATTGCCGCATCCGGTGGTCGCGCGACGTAGTATCGTCGTTTAATAAGTTCGTTTTTTAATTTATCGTACTTACCAACGCTGGGCGGACTAGTAATCACGTCCCTAACCTCACGCGCAATTCTTTGATCTAGCTGCTGCACAACGGTATAAAATTTTGTTGAATCGGCTTTAGTACCCGAGGTCTCAAATTGCGCTTCTATCTGAGCAAACCAAATATCTGGGTCTTCCGGCCAAAAGAGAGGTAAACGCACGGATACACGATCGACCGTTGCTGAGCACTCTTCAAATTTTTCATCAGTAGCCATCTTAGCGGTTAACGTACGTAGCGAACGCGATCACGTCGGGGTCACCAATATATAGCTTGCTAATCGTAGGTCGGAATAAAACTCTCAACAAACTATATAATTATTATATATTCTTCAAGTTTAACAATAAGAACAGAGAAAGAAAGTCGCGAATAAGAACAGTAAGCTGGTACACGAGAAAAATGGAAGAGAAGATATTGAAAGTGTAAGAAAGTTTAAAGAAATACTAGAAGGCGAAATAAAAGGGTATTAAGCGGGCACGATAAAAACGGACACAGGTTCGACGCGGGGAAGCAATAGCGGTCTACTGTGGCAGCCGTGGGTCGACTGGTGCTCAGCGGTCCGTTGGCTCCGCCCACTTTCGCGCGTCACAAACTGGATATAATAGTGGGATCGAGACGGCCAGTTTGCATCGCTCGCAGCCCGTCGATAGTGGTCACCACAACTATCATCAGTTAATTTACGTTTATTACGATGAGTAACCTTAGAAATGTCAGAAAACTCAAAAGATTGTTTATTAATTACCAGATTTGGTTGAGAGTCAGAGCGACATACACTTGGGCCACTTCCAGTCGGTGAGCGCAGTTTGTTCATAGTTGATCCGTGTTTTGTCTACCTTATCGGATTAGCACTGCTTTTAGAGAAGGCAAAAAAATAAGAGGCCGTCTTCTTTCCCCGAGGTGAGGAGGAGCGGTTACCTCGTCGCTGCTTTAGTTTTAGAAGTAGAAAGCTTTAAATTCGCACAATTAGTGTAATCAACTTCACTTCCTAATGTTTTGATAATAGGTGTTAATTTGACAAAACTTCCAATGTACAGTATTTTTAAATGACGCACAGCACGTCCACTCAGTACGAAAACTTGTGACGAATTCGTAATTTGCTTTCTTCCTCCCTCAAATGAATCACTTCATTCGTCGCCTTTTGCAAATCGCTTTCGAGGTTTTCAAATTTTGGGAAATTAGTCGTTTTCGCGCTTAACGATCCCGACGTGAGGTCATCATCCTTCCTCTTTGCTTCATTCTGGATAAGACCTTCTACAGCATCCTTTGTTAGTGATTTTACATCATCAGCTGCGGACACTGCGACTCTCTTCTTATTGACTTCGTTCTGGGCCGCGGTATCACCAGCATCATTAAGATTAGTACCTCGAGGTGTCTCAAACACACATTTCAACTTGTAGTCCATAAGCTGATCAGGACTTATTTCCTTCCACACTTGATCTATGTTAGTTTTTTCCCTCGGGAGCAATAACACTTTGCACCATAAACTTATGTTTATGTTTTTCATTGGGGTCCACATGGACAGGCTGAGGAGTAATTGCTATATCGAGTTTGGAATTGGGTTCGAGCACCCCAGAGTTGGGACGAACGCAATACGCTTCTTTGGGGCAGTGGTCTTGATTTTGAACAAGACGGTATGCTCTGATGGGTTTGTCAACCTCATGTACGTTGCGTAGCCCAGTTCAAACAATCCTGAAAAATCAACTTTGAACTTCAGTTCATTTTGCGGCTCTATAGTTAACACTTGGTTCGGCATTTTGTGTTAATTATTGTATTTCGTAAGCAAAATTAACGGATCAAGATTATCTTTATAATCGAGATGTCGGCCACAGTAAAGATGAATGACGAATTCGAAATGCGCCCAAGGCTTCTCCCCCTGCTGAAACAATCGCAACATCTAAGACCCCTCAAGTGGCCAAGCCCAAGCTGGTTGCCCCACGTACAGCTGCAGTGGTGGTAACGCTGCAGCCGGAAGCGTAACAGAAGGGTGTCACGTATGCCCAGATCTTGGAGCGCGCCGAGCAGGGCGTGCGTCCAGACGGGGTCCCAGGACGGGTCCTGCGTGACACCTTGGTGCACCTAGGTGGGAGGCTTCGGGAACTGTTTGACGAGTGTCTGTCTAGCGGGCAGTTCCCGAAGTCGTGGAAGGAGGGCAAATTGGTCCTGTTGCCAAAGGGGAGGCTTCCCCTAGACTCTTCTTCGGCATACAGACCAATTGTGCTGCTGAACGAGACGGGCAAACTCTTCGAGAAGATTCTCGCTACTCGTCTTGTTCAGCATCTCGAAGAGGTGGAGCCGAGTCTTTCAGAGACACAGTACGTGTTCAGGGCTGGTCGTTCAACGGTGGACGCCCTGAACGCCCTGAAGATCCGAACCACAGAGGCGGTGGCCCGAGGGGACGTGGTCTTGGCGGTATCGCTGGACGTGGCGAACGCCTTCAACAGTCTTCCTTTCGAGACTATTAGGGAGGCACTCAGATACCACAGGGTGCCTTCTCATCTCAGGAGACTTTTGGGGGCATACCTCCGGGACCGTGTGGTCCTCTGGGAGGAAGGTGTTGGGCGAATTGTCCGGTTTCAGGTAGGTTGCGGCGTTCCACAGGGGTCGGTTCTCGACCCAATACTGTGGAATGTTGGCTTCGATTGGCTCCTGCGAGCACACGTCCTTCCCGGAATGGGGGTGTTTTGCTACGCAGACGGCACTCTCATCACGGCGAGAGGGCGGAATTTTCAGGAAGCGTCCCGCTTGGCTGAAGTCGGAACTTCGCTCACGGTGGACCGTATTGGAATGTTGGACTTGAGGGTCTCCATCTCTAAAACGGAGGCCCTTTTATTTCACGGTCCACGCCAGGGACCCCCCAGAGGGGCATCTATCACCGTCCGCGGGACGTTGATTAAGGTGCAGGCCCAAGTAAGGTATCTAGGTCTGATCCTGGATGGAAGATGGAGTTTCGGGCAGCACTTTGTCCAACTGGGCCCGAAGCTCATCAATGCCGCTGCCGCCTTAGGTCGCATCCTACCCAACGTGGGAGGACCAGACTCGCCATGTCGGCGCCTATATGCCTCTCACTGCTCGGAACAAGGCGCATCTGCGGAGACCGCAGAGGATCGTAGCGGTGAGAGCGATACGTGGATACCGTAAGGTTTCGTGGACGGCGGCGACGCTTCTTGCGAGCGATCCGCCTTGGGAATTCCAGGCGGAGGTGCTCGCGGAAGTTTACTGTTTCCGGGTGGAAACCAGAGCGAGTGGCGACCGTCCAGGGTCCGCGGAGGTGGAGCGAGTAAGGGCTCTTGCCCAACGAGCTCTTATTCACAGATGGGAGGAGGACCTGGGGTCCCCAACAGCAGGCCTGGCGGCAGTGGAGGCGATCCGTCCCCACTTGAGTCGATGGTTGAAACGGAGTCACGGCACACTCACATTCAGGCTAACTCAGCTGCTTACCGGGCATGGTTGTTTCGGTAAGTACCTGCACCAGATAGTGAGGCGGGAAATGACGCCCGCTCGCCACGCATGCGGTGCGCCATTGGACACAACGCGTCACACCCTGATGGAGTGTGCCGCCTGGAGGCCTCAGAGTCATTCCCTGGTGGCGATAGTCGGTGGAGATCTCTCGTTGCCGAACGTGATAACCGCCATGCTAGGCAGCGAGAGGTGCTGGAACGAGATGGTCTCTTTCTGTGAAAGTGTAATGTCGCAGAAAGAGGCTGCGGAGCGGGCGCGTGAGGAGAGGGCCTCTGCGGATTCGCTCCGACGAAGAAGACCGGGGAGAAGGCATCAGCGCTATGCGCACCTTCTCCCCCCGCTGTAAGCGTCGCCGGGAGTAGGGGGGTTCTCTGTACCCCGAGAACTCCTCTAGCTTAGAGGCCCATGGTGGGCCAACCGTCGGAGCGTTACGGTAGCATGCGCAAGCGATCCCGTGATGCCCCCCTGTAAAGAACGAGTGGGTACCGCTGGTTTTTTAGTGGGTATAGCGTTATTGAAGGTAATTAAGCCTTTTAAAGTAATTGGCCTACAAGTGATTTTCCGTTTCTTTTGTTTTTCTTTTATACCTATTGACATCATTTGGCCACAGTGATCCGATGTTAGGTTTGACAAGATTTACTTATTAACGGCCTAACAATTACAAAACACGTTGTCTATACAGGTTGCGGAAGTTGCTGATATTCTTGTAGGTTCAGAAAACATTTTATTTAGATTAAAGGACTGAAATAAATTTATGAACTTTGTACTTATGGAAGATTGCACTAAAATATAAATGTTAAAATCTCCACAAATAACATTCTTTCGCCCAATACAAACTCGCTTAACGCTTCTTGTATATACTCGATTAATGTAACTTAATTTATTTGTTTTTTATCAATACCTATTTGTTTTCATTTTAAATGTCATATTGTTTAAATATTCGCTGAATATACCTAACTACTAAGCGAGGAGATTTAATTATTATCTATCCATTGATTGATTTTTGTGCCTAAATGTTTTTTTTTTTTTGATGTTTTTGCTATGCTTTGGTGTTGCTGTTTGCACTGTTTTTGTTCTATTTGATGCATTTAACTATGACCAACTTGTGTTAGTGCTGGTAAGTGTAAGTTTTTGTCTGATAAAATTAGCTTTTACGGGTTATATACATTTGTTTAAATATACATATATATTATTTCTAAATATATTTATTATATATATATTTATATTTATTTAGTATGAGTATTAATAATATTGATCTGAATATTGACTCAGACGATGATAACACTTTTGTATCACTTTCCTCTTCGGCTGACAGTTTTCATAGTACTTACATCCCGCTTTCCTCTTCTCTTGATTCAACCTTCTCTCTTTTCCCAAAAAATTTTAATGTTGTTCATTTGAATGCGCAGAGTATTCCAGCTCACTATCCTGATCTCTTATCTTCCTTTGGCAACTCTAATATTCACGCTATCCTTATCTCCGAAACATTCCTCAAGCCATCTCTTCCTTCTTCCTCCTTCTCATTACCTAACTTTCATCTTATCCGCAATGATCGAACTGGAAAAGGAGGCGGAGGAGTTGCTATTTATTTACGTAACCACATTCCTTTCACTATCCTGAATAAATCCGATTCCCAATACTCTGAATCCGCCGAGCACATACTCATTGAGGTTATATTTGGACACATTAAGGTACTACTCGGTGTTTTTTACAGTCCTTCGCTCCACATAGACTACTTCGACACGTTCGAAAGTCTATTGGAAAATTCCTTGCCTAATGTTAACCATGCTATTATTATGGGCGACTTCAATACCTGCCTTATCAAAAATGACGCTCGTGCCAAGCGCTTATTGAACATAATTAATAGCTCCAATCTAAATTTTCTCCCATCCAATGCCACTCATTACTTTCCCAACTGCATCCCAAGCCAACTTGACCTATCCTTTGTTTCATCCTTGGAGCATGTTGAAATTCACGGACAACTACCTGCTGAAGCCTTTTCGTACCATGACCTAATATATCTGTCGTACAAAGTACGTCCGCCGAAAGTTAAACCCACTGTGGTCATGCGTCGAAGCTTCAAACATTTTGACGACGAAAAATTTATGCAGGATCTTAGTGCTATCAATTGGGACTCAATTTTAAACGCTTCTACTATCGATGAGAAACTTGAACTTTTTAACTCCTCTCTAAATGATCTCTTCGATAAACATGCTCCTTTCCGTCCCATCAAGCTCAAACACCTACCTGCACCTTGGTTATCTCAGGACATTCGGAAGTTAATGAAGAAGCGTGACAGAGCTAAATCAAAATTTAAATTAAACCCAACTATTGACAACCTCGTGAAATATAAGAGTTTACGTAATCGGTGCCGTAAAGTATGTAGAGATGCTCAACGTAAATATATACAAGATAAGATTGAGAACAGCAATTCTTCTCAGACATGGAAATTCCTACAATCTCTAGGTATTGGACGACAAGCATCCAGGATCCCTCATACTGTTGATCTCAATGCTCTGAACGGATTTTTTGCTAGTACTGTCCTAATGAACAACAGTGATATAATTAGTACTTTAAATCATTTTAGATCCTTGCCTATTCCTAACAGACCCTCTTTTCACTTTTCCCCAATTACTGCTAGTGACGTTAAGGCCAACATCCTTGCAATAAGATCCGATGCCACGGGATGTGATGGAATCAACCGTAGAATGATACTTGCTGTGTTAGATTATGTTCTCCCTATATTATTTCACATTTTCAATTTCTCCCTTGACCATAATGAATTCCCTTCCACTTGGCGTTTAGCTTATATCCTTCCTATTCCCAAAAACAAAAATCCCATATCTTTCTTTCACTTTCGTCCAATATCTATCCTTCCATTTCTGTCTAAAGTGTTAGAACGTATTGTCCATCTTCAATTAACAAAGTATCTAGCAGAGTACAATGTACTCTCTGATTTCCAATCAGGATTTCGGAGAGGTCATAGTACTACTACTGCCCTACTTAAAGTATGCGACGATATACGTTTTAACATGGACAACAGACATGTTAGTATCCTGGCATTATTGGACTTCAGTAATGCGTTCAATACGGTTGATTTAGATCTCCTGCTGGCAGTGCTTCGGTCGATTAATATCTCTTCCGATGCATGTGAGTGGTTTCGTAGCTACCTGTTTGGTCGTCAGCAATGTGTACGGATTAATAATAAATTATCCAGCCTCCAATCTCTCTCATCTGGTGTTCCTCAAGGCAGTGTCCTCTCTCCACTTTTATTTTCCATTTTTATTAATACTGTATCCCATCTCCTCTCGTCTTCCTTTCATCTTTATGCTGACGACTTGCAGGTCTACGTTTCTGCTCCCTTAACAGGTATCGGAGGGGCTATTGAGAGGCTGAACCAGGAATTGCATAAAATTTGTACTTGGAGCAAGACGTGCGGGCTTCTTGTAAATCCAGATAAATCGCAGGTCATTATTATTGGTAGCTCCAAACTACTTACTAAAGTTGATTACGCCAACCTACCTGCGATCATCTTTAACAATACGCCTTTGTCACTTAGCAGTTCCGTTAAAAACCTTGGTCTTCTTATCGATAATACATTATCCTGGACTGTGCAAGTTGCTGAAGTCAGTAGAAAAGTTTTCGCCACATTTCATTTGTTAAAACGTTGGAAACACTTTCTGCCCATTAAGACTAAAATCACGTTATGTCAAACTCTTCTACTTCCTATTTTGGACTACGCAGATTGTTGTTACACAAACATTACTGAGGACCAACTCAATAAGCTAGAAAGGTTACAGAACGTTTGCATCAAATTCATCTTTGGTCTACGGAAATTTGATCACGTCTCCGAATATCGGGCGCAACTTAAGTGGCTTACTATTCGACATCGTCGCAACTTGCACATGTTATCTCTTCTTTACTCTATCCTCTATAATCCTCTTCTTCCCGCGTATTTGAAGGAACGGTTCTGTTTTGTGGGTACTGACGTCAGCTATCCACATGAACTGCGGTCACGCTCTGACAACAAACTGTCACTGCCGGTCGCTCATACCCACTTCTATAGCGAATCCTTTACGATGACAGCTGCAAAGCTATGGAATACGCTCCCTACCGATATTCGTCAATCTGAGTCAATTTATATATTTAAAAATAGGTTACATAAGTATTATTTATCTATTCAATCTGCGTAAATACTATTTCCTATATTATCATACTATTAGTATTTATTTATTAAGTATTATATTTTATGTACGTAAGTTTTATTTTTATTCTATATGTTTAGTATAACTTTCTGCTATATATATAATTTTATTTATATAATTATTTGGTATATATAATACATATGTATTTATTAAACATATATATATGTATTTTGTTATATATTATTTGTATTATTTAAAGATTAATTTTTAGTTGTTTAAGAATAAAACATGCTTGTTTGCACCATCCCGTTTCCCACAGACAAATTCTTACTCTAAAGGGTTGTCTGTAAGAGATTGCTTTAAGCAATAAGACCGCCTTTGCACGCTTCTCTTTTTTGTTATATGTTCTTGTAATGTTATGTACACTGTATCTTTTGTCTTTTGTGTGCAATAAAGTGTTTATAAATAAAAAAAAAAAAAATAGATTTACAGTTTTCACTAGAGCCTTCCGCCACATTATATCAACTTTTAATTTGACGTATTAAGTCGAAGTTAGTTTCATTTTTTAATTTCGAAATCGAGTCTGAGAATGCCAATTAATGTCAAATAATACAGTTCTCACTGAAAATTAGTTCGTATTACTTACAATCTCACAAAGTGGCGCTAGTATATATTTAATTTGAGTTTCTGAATCACCTAGCGATCGTCTAGACCATGAGGATTATCATTATCGTCAGTCAGTTATAAATTAAATCAATAATTTTTTACGATCGTGAAGACATCCTAAAAAAAATATTTTAAGTCAACAACAAAGAAACGAGTGATTTCTGTCATCTTTTTAGTTTTAATAAGACTCATTCCTAAACATAATCACATGACCAATGATATTCTAATAAATAGATATGTTATACACTTACTAAACAACATAAAAAAGTGTTCAGCGCCGGGGCCGTTTATTTTACATTTCGCTACAAGTAAAAAGGAAAGCTTGATAAAAACAATAAGAATAAAAGAGACAACAAGATGTTTTAATTGCGTGTAAACAAATATTATTGGGGCCACCAATCACCGCACGTTGCCATCATAGACTAACAAATTAATTAGGCAGAAGGTACAAACCACGTGTACAGAATTTGTAGCCGGGATTTATACCTATATAACAAATAAATATTATAAAAGGTAGGTGAAAAATTTAAGACGTTTTAAATAGAAAGAAATACACATATTATAAAACAATCATACTCCTTCGAAAAGATTCAATTTATTTCTTTTCTGTCTTTAAATTTAGTTAAGTAGGCTGTTCTTTCGATTTTTTTCTTTAAATCTTTCAATATCACGCAATGGCAATACGTTTCTTCAGTTTTTTATTTTGTTGAACTAGTACTTTGTTTTTTTTCTGCAACAGTTTTTTCTTGCATGTTAATTCACGTACGCGTTTTTTAAGTGCTGCTTTTCTGGGTGTTTCAAAAATATCTACCATATACAGTATGCTGACATTGTCGAGACTTGTCGGGGAGGTTACAATATTTATATTGATGTGTTCCTGGGAAATAAAACATAACATAATCATAATCAGCCTGTAAATTTCCCACTGCTGGGCTAAGGCCTCCTCTCCCGTTGAGGAGAAGGTATGGAGCATATTCCACCACGCTGCTCCAATGCGGGTTGGTGGAATACACATGTGGCAGAATTTCGTTGAAATTAGACACATGCAGGTTTCCTCACGATGTTTTCCTTCACCGCCGAGCACGAGATGAATTATAAACACAAATTAAGCACATGAAAACTCAGTGGTGCCTGCCTGGGTTTGAACCCGAAATCATCGGTTAAGATGCACGCGTTCTAACCACTGGGCCATCTCGGCTCATAAAACAATATAAGTAAAATATATCTCGTCACTATTGAGGTAGGCTAGAAATATAAATATATATATATATATATTTATATTTCTATATATATTTATATATATATATATATATATATATATATTTATATATATATATATAAATACTTCATTTAGTTTTTTACTCTTTTTATTACCTCTATAACGGGAACAGCGTTCTTTTTGAGAAGTGTACGACCTTTGTTTGAAGAATATTTATCGGTAGCTTTGAAATGATTGCTACAAATTCTTTAAGAAATGTAAAATAGATTCATATTAAAGCTTAAAATAATCTTACTATATCCTATTCAATAAACAACTCAGCATGGCTCTGCCTTGGATTACTTCACTCTGGCTACCTACAAACGCAGTGGATGTGGGATCTTGCATCATTGTATCATCCCCATTGTCATGTGCAGCAGGAAGTGGTTGTGGTGGTGGCAGCCCAGATTGCAAAGCTATATTGTGTAATACACAACATGCCATTGTAATTTTGCTAGCTACACGAGGATGATAGTGAAGAACCCTGTCTCTAAGCAAACATCTCCACATTGCTTTGAGTAATCCAAAACATCGCTCAATGCAGTTACGGGCTTGCACATGCAATCGAGTGTATTGGTCTTCCCTAGAACCTTCAACTGCATTGAGGATAGGTGTCATAAGCCAAGGGCGTTGTGGATATCCAGAGTCACCTGAAAATTATTTTAAAATTTGGTTAGTCACAATTAAACTCCTTTAGATTAGATCTTTTTATTATTATAAATACCTACCTAAGAGCCATACTTTCTCATTATTTTGATGAAGTTCACGCATATATAATTCAACTCTACTAGAAGACCATATATGTGAATCATGTGTAGCTCCACCAAACTTTGCATTTACATTTAAAATTAAAAGATTACTATCACAAACCTGAAAATAAAACCTCTATTAAGACTGATATCTCACTCTAACATGCCGTACAATATAAATAATTATTATATCTACCATTTGAACATTTAAGGAATGATATCCTTTTCTATTATAAAAAAGATGCTCTTCATAACATAAACATAATCAGCCTGTAAATTTCCCACTGCTGTGCTAAGGCCTCCTCTCCCGTTTGAGGAGAAGGTATGGAGCATATTCTACCACGCTGCTCCAATGCGGGTTGGTGGAATACACATGTGGCAGAATTTCGTTGAAATTAGACACATGTAGGTTTCCTCACGATGTTTTCCTTCACCGCCGAGCACGAGATGAATTATAAACACAAATTAAGCACATGAAAACTCAGTGGTGCCTGCCTGGGTTTGAACCCGAAATCATCGGTTAAGATGCACGCGTTCTAACCACTGGGCCATCTCGGCTCTATATATAGATGCTCTTCATGGTTGGGCTTTACCAAAGCTATATGGGTGCAATCTATGCACCCAATTACACCAGGCAGGCCAAATCTTCTTTGGAACCTCGTAAATTAAAATGTTATGTTTATTAAATTTATTTCATAAATTAAATATTGTTACTTTAAATGCTCACTCTTGTTTTATAAATGCTCTGTCTTGTCGTGTTTTCGGAAACTTGATCCATTTTTCCATGATAGCAGAGTGGTTCAAAGCATCAATGACTTGTCTTATGCACCGACTAGCTGTCCGTTGGGCAAGATGCTGAGAAACCCCAACAATTCGCTGATAGGATCCTGTTGCTAGGAAACTAAGAGTGCAAAATAATTACAAACACACAACAATTAAGGAAATGAAATTTATCATAGTTACGTTAAAAAATAAATATCAAATACAATATTCTATTGTGAGTAATTTTTATTATTGTAAAAATATTGTTTATGTTATTATTATATAACTGTAACGAAAATAACTGTTGTGGCTGTCTTGAAGAGTCACACACTTTATGTTAATTCTGAATATGTTTTTATTATGACATGTGGTGTGTCCTTAATAAATAAATAAATTATCAATAAGATTATTAAGCACTTACCTTAACATTGAGGGGAATCTCTTTGGTTCCTTTTAACGAAGTCTTGTGTCGGAGTTCATGACAAAGAGCTTCAAAGGTTGTTTTGTCTAACCGTAATTGCTGCACAAATAATTTTAAAAGGTAATAATAGAAAAAATAAGTTTAACAAATAAAACACTTGTCGATCACCATGTAAGACGCCATTTTTTTAGCGTTAACTATTGAGTCTCTAAGATCGCTTAGTTATCGATCAAAAACTTCGACATCGTTTCGTCAGCGCTTGTCAAAACTATCTCAACTTGGCTAAGCCCTCAGGTTACGTAAGTTGATTTGGATTTTTAAAATGTTAAGACACGTTGCCTCTAAGGTCCTAATGATTAAAATATACATTGCACTGGCGCAGTCTGTATTGGGGTACTGTATTCCTGTGTGGGGAGGTGCTGTTAAAACAAAATTCATTGAAGTTGGAAGAGCCCAAAGATTGTTGTTAAAAGTCATCCACTTCTTGCCCTATCAATTCCCTACGCGTATGTTGTATGCAGCAAGTAAGGTATTAACTGTAAGACAATTGTATGTTCAACGGATTATTCTTAGAGGACACAAATCGTTGAAATTCAATGCAGAAGTTTTAAATAGAAGACTAAGCTACAAAGTTACTGACGTGTATGCTCCCAAAACTTCTTTTGCTAGTCATCAATATCTAACACAATGTGCTTATCTCTACAATAACATGAATAAAATATTTAAAATTTATCCCGTACAATATGATAAGGTTAAAAAATTAACGTTAATAACAAAAAGCTACGACGAGATCGAACTACTCGTTCGTAGGAAGTAAAAAATAATTTTTTTACGTATAAAAACACATACACTAATTCTACAGCAATGATTTATACACTCACTTATACACACCCACCCACACACAAACACACACACACACACACACACACACACACACACACACACACACACACACACACACACACACACACACACACACACACACACACACACACACACACACACACACACACACACACACACACACACACACACACACACACACACACACACACACACACACACACACACACACACACACCTTGCCTCACAAAAAACACTTGCACTTTGTAATAAATATTAGTTCAGTTATCTTTTTTTTTTTTGATTTTACTTTATTTTCTTTGTTTTTTTTTATATTAATTAAAAGTTTGTTTATTCTTTGGTTGCTTATATAACATAACATGTTATGGAAGAGTATGACCCTCTGATACGAGTATGAATCATGCTCACTAGAGAGACCCAACCTTAAATATGCTATGTAAACTGTGGTAACGAATAAATAAAAAATAAAAAAAGAGCTTATCTAGCAAAGATAATGAAATAGAAAATTATTTTTAAAGTACTTTATTATTGATATATTTTATGTAACAGAACATTGGATCTTGTTACATCAACTACCACCTAGTATTAACAATTATAAATTGTCAAGTGCGTTCTTTAGAAAATCAGCTACACATGGAGGATCATTGATAGACACAAAGCAGACGATAAACTGTAAAGACGGAAAAGACACTGTAGATCTTTCCATAGAGCGCCCTATTGAATTGTCATGTGTGGAACTCGATTGTACTATAGCAATGTGCGTGTACCGACCTCCACAATCACATTTTAACCTGTTTGAATGTGTGCTGGAGGATGCCCGAAGCGTTAAGCGAGTTTGTATTGGGCGAAAGAATGTTATTTGTGGAGATTTTAACATTTATATTTTAGTGCAATCTTCCATAAGTACAAAGTTCATAAATTTATTTCAGTCCTTTAATCTAAATAAAATGTTTTCTGAACCTACAAGAATATCAGCAACTTCCGCAACCTGTATAGACAACGTGTTTTGTAATTGTTAGGCCGTTAATAAGTAAATCTTGTCAAACCTAACATCGGATCACTGTGGCCAAATGATGTCAATAGGTATAAAAGAAAAACAAAAGAAACGGAAAATCACTTGTAGGCCAATTACTTTAAAAGGCTTAATTACCTTCAATAACGCTATACCCACTAAAAAACCAGCGGTACCCACTCGTTCTTTACAGGGGGGCATCACGGGATCGCTTGCGCATGCTACCGTAACGCTCCGACGGTTGGCCCACCATGGGCCTCTAAGCTAGAGGAGTTCTCGGGGTACAGAGAACCCCCCTACTCCCGGCGACGCTTACAGCGGGGGGAGAAGGTGCGCATAGCGCTTATGCCTTCTCCCCGGTCTTCTTCGTCGGAGCGAATCCGCAGAGGCCCTCTCCTCACGCGCCCGCTCCGCAGCCTCTTTCTGCGACATTACACTTTCACAGAAAGAGACCATCTCGTTCCAGCACCTCTCGCTGCCTAGCATGGCGGTTATCACGTTCGGCAACGAGAGATCTCCACCGACTATCGCCACCAGGGAATGACTCTGAGGCCTCCAGGCGGCACACTCCATCAGGGTGTGACGCGTTGTGTCCAATGGCGCACCGCATGCGTGGCGAGCGGGCGTCATTTCCCGCCTCACTATCTGGTGCAGGTACTTACCGAAACAACCATGCCCGGTAAGCAGCTGAGTTAGCCTGAATGTGAGTGTGCCGTGACTCCGTTTCAACCATCGACTCAAGTGGGGACGGATCGCCTCCACTGCCGCCAGGCCTGCTGTTGGGGACCCCAGGTCCTCCTCCCATCTGTGAATAAGAGCTCGTTGGGCAAGAGCCCTTACTCGCTCCACCTCCGCGGACCCTGGACGGTCGCCACTCGCTCTGGTTTCCACCCGGAAACAGTAAACTTCCGCGAGCACCTCCGCCTGGAATTCCCAAGGCGGATCGCTCGCAAGAAGCGTCGCCGCCGTCCACGAAACCTTACGGTATCCACGTATCGCTCTCACCGCTACGATCCTCTGCGGTCTCCGCAGATGCGCCTTGTTCCGAGCAGTGAGAGGCATATAGGCGCCGACATGGCGAGTCTGGTCCTCCCACGTTGGGTAGGATGCGACCTAAGGCGGCAGCGGCATTGATGAGCTTCGGGCCCAGTTGGACAAAGTGCTGCCCGAAACTCCATCTTCCATCCAGGATCAGACCTAGATACCTTACTTGGGCCTGCACCTTAATCAACGTCCCGCGGACGGTGATAGATGCCCCTCTGGGGGGTCCCTGGCGTGGACCGTGAAATAAAAGGGCCTCCGTTTTAGAGATGGAGACCCTCAAGTCCAACATTCCAATACGGTCCACCGTGAGCGAAGTTCCGACTTCAGCCAAGCGGGACGCTTCCTGAAAATTCCGCCCTCTCGCCGTGATGAGAGTGCCGTCTGCGTAGCAAAACACCCCCATTCCGGGAAGGACGTGTGCTCGCAGGAGCCAATCGAAGCCAACATTCCACAGTATTGGGTCGAGAACCGACCCCTGTGGAACGCCGCAACCTACCTGAAACCGGACAATTCGCCCAACACCTTCCTCCCAGAGGACCACACGGTCCCGGAGGTATGCCCCCAAAAGTCTCCTGAGATGAGAAGGCACCCTGTGGTATCTGAGTGCCTCCCTAATAGTCTCGAAAGGAAGACTGTTGAAGGCGTTCGCCACGTCCAGCGATACCGCCAAGACCACGTCCCCTCGGGCCACCGCCTCTGTGGTTCGGATCTTCAGGGCGTTCAGGGCGTCCACCGTTGAACGACCAGCCCTGAACACGTACTGTGTCTCTGAAAGACTCGGCTCCACCTCTTCGAGATGCTGAACAAGACGAGTAGCGAGAATCTTCTCGAAGAGTTTGCCCGTCTCGTTCAGCAGCACAATTGGTCTGTATGCCGAAGAAGAGTCTAGGGGAAGCCTCCCCTTTGGCAACAGGACCAATTTGCCCTCCTTCCACGACTTCGGGAACTGCCCGCTAGACAGACACTCGTCAAACAGTTCCCGAAGCCTCCCACCTAGGTGCACCAAGGTGTCACGCAGGACCCGTCCTGGGACCCCGTCTGGACGCACGCCCTGCTCGGCGCGCTCCAAGATCTGGGCATACGTGACACCCTTCTGTTACGCTTCCGGCTGCAGCGTTACCACCACTGCAGCTGTACGTGGGGCAACCAGCTTGGGCTTGGCCACTTGAGGGGTCTTAGATGTTGCGATTGTTTCAGCAGGGGGAGAAGCCTTGGGCGCATTTCGAATTCGTCATTCATCTTTACTGTGGCCGACATCTCGATTATAAAGATAATCTTGATCCGTTAATTTTGCTTACGAAATACAATAATTAACACAAAATGCCGAACCAAGTGTTAACTATAGAGCCGCAAAATGAACTGAAGTTCAAAGTTGATTTTTCAGGATTGTTTGAACTGGGCTACGCAACGTACATGAGGTTGACAAACCCATCAGAGCATACCGTCTTGTTCAAAATCAAGACCACTGCCCCAAAGAAGCGTATTGCGTTCGTCCCAACTCTGGGGTGCTCGAACCCAATTCCAAACTCGATATAGCAATTACTCCTCAGCCTGTCCATGTGGACCCCAATGAAAAACATAAACATAAGTTTATGGTGCAAAGTGTTATTGCTCCCGAGGGAAAAAACTAACATAGATCAAGTGTGGAAGGAAATAAGTCCTGATCAGCTTATGGACTACAAGTTGAAATGTGTGTTTGAGACACCTCGAGGTACTAATCTTAATGATGCTGGTGATACCGCGGCCCAGAACGAAGTCAATAAGAAGAGAGTCGCAGTGTCCGCAGCTGATGATGTAAAATCACTAACAAAGGATGCTGTAGAAGGTCTTATCCAGAATGAAGCAAAGAGGAAGGATGATGACCTCACGTCGGGATCGTTAAGCGCGAAAACGACTAATTTCCCAAAATTTGAAAACCTCGAAAGCGATTTGCAAAAGGCGACGAATGAAGTGATTCATTTGAGGGAGGAAGAAAGCAAATTACGAATTCGTCACAAGTTTTCGTACTGAGTGGACGTGCTGTGCGTCATTTAAAAATACTGTACATTGGAAGTTTTGTCAAATTAACACCTATTATCAAAACATTAGGAAGTGAAGTTGATTACACTAATTGTGCGAATTTAAAGCTTTCTACTTCTAAAACTAAAGCAGCGACGAGGTAACCGCTCCTCCTCACCTCGGGGAAAGAAGACGGCCTCTTATTTTTTTGCCTTCTCTAAAAGCAGTGCTAATCCGATAAGGTAGACAAAACACGGATCAACTATGTACAAACTGCGCTCACCGACTGGAAGTGGCCCAAGTGTATGTCGCTCTGACTCTCAACCAAATCTGGTAATTAATAAACAATCTTTTGAGTTTTCTGACATTTCTAAGGTTACTCATCGTAATAAACGTAAATTAACTGATGATAGTTGTGGTGACCACTATCGACGGGCTGCGAGCGATGCAAACTGGCCGTCTCGATCCCACTATTATATCCAGTTTGTGACGCGCGAAAGTGGGCGGAGCCAACGGACCGCTGAGCACCAGTCGACCCACGGCTGCCACAGTAGACCGCTATTGCTTCCCCGCGTCGAACCTGTGTCCGTTTTTATCGTGCCCGCTTAATACCCTTTTATTTCGCCTTCTAGTATTTCTTTAAACTTTCTTACGCTTTCAATATCTTCTCTTCCATTTTTCTCGTGTACCAGCTTACTGTTCTTATTCGCGACTTTCTTTCTCTGTTCTTATTGTTAAACTTGAAGAATATATAATAATTATATAGTTTGTTGAGAGTTTTATTCCGACCTACGATTAGCAAGCTATATATTGGTGACCCCGACGTGATCGCGTTCGCTACGTACGTTAACCGCTAAGATGGCTACTGATGAAAAATTTGAAGAGTGCTCAGCAACGGTCGATCGTGTATCCGTGCGTTTACCTCTCTTTTGGCCGGAAGACCCAGATATTTGGTTTGCTCAGATAGAAGCGCAATTTGAGACCTCGGGTACTAAAGCCGATTCAACAAAATTTTATACCGTTGTGCAGCAGCTAGATCAAAGAATTGCGCGTGAGGTTAGGGACGTGATTACTAGTCCGCCCAGCGTTGGTAAGTACGATAAATTAAAAAACGAACTTATTAAACGACGATACTACGTCGCGCGACCACCGGATGCGGCAATTGTTGACCCATGAAGAGTTAGGAGACCGGAAGCCTTCACAATTTCTCCGCCTTTTGCGTTCATTAGCAGGTGACCAGGTGAATGGTGATTTCTTAAGAATCCTGTGGGCTAGCCGTTTGCCCTCGCATATTCAAGCGATAATAGCTTCTCAGACAAGCTTAAGATTAGACGACGTGGCAGAGTTGGCCGATAAAATTAGCGAGGTAACACCTTTTTCTAATCAGGTTGCTAGTACTTCTGCTTCAGGTTTTGATATTTTCATCAAGAGGATGGATGAATTAATTTCTACCCGCTTTCGTACGGAGATCAGCCAGCAAATCGCACAACTAGACCTTGGGCGTGGCCGTACTAACTACCCACACAAAGGAACCCGGAGGCAATATAATATTTCGAGGCACCGTCAACGGTCTGCAAGCAGGAACAAGGAACCAGGTATATGTTGGTATCATAATAGATTTGGGGATAAGGCAACTAAATGTACAATCCCGTGCAATTTCAAATCGAAAAACTTACTCAACAGTCAATAGCGGCGGCTACTGACTGTTTACCTTCATCTCGCCGCCTTTTTGTTACCGATAAGTCTACAAAGACACAATTTTTAATTGACACGGGATCTGATTTATGTGTTTTGCCTCGCAGATTTTTAAAGGAGCGTAGAGAGCCGACTGATTATTCCCTTATTGCTGCTAACGGATCAATCATACGAACATATGGTTTACAAAAGTTGCATTTGAACTTTGGACTGAGGCGAGATTTCACTTGGAATTTTGTAGTAGCAGAAGTCGACAAACCTATAATAGGCGTTGATTTTATATCTTATTTCAATCTATTAGTTGATTGCAGAAACAAAAGTTTGTTGGATGGCGTGACTTCTCTGACGTGCCCCGCAACGCTTAAAGTTTGTCAACACTACAGTGTCAAGGCGATATCAGGTAATAGTGAATACCATAGTCTTTTATCGAAGTTCCCATCTTTAACGAGACCATGTGGCATAGACCGAAGGATAAAACATTCTACTGTTCATTTTATCCGCACAACTCCTGGACCACCTGTCTATTGCAAACCGCGACGATTGGCACCAGCTCGCTTAAAAGTGGCTAAAGAGCAGTTTGATGAAATGTTGCAGGATGGCACTGCTCGACGCTCCGACTCACCGTGGGCATCTGCTTTGCACTTAGCACCAAAGAATGATGGTTGGAGACCCTGTGGGGATTACCGCGCACTGAATAGTCGTACTATACCAGATAGGTACCCGATTCGCCATATTGAAGATTACTCGCTTAGGCTCGCGGGCTGCACAGTTTTTCTAAGTTAGATCTGGTTAAAGCTTTTAACCAGATACCCGTGTTTGAGGAAGACATAAAGAAAACAGCCATAACGACACCTTTTGGACTATTCGAGTTTCCCTTTATGTCGTTTGGTCTAAGGAACGCGGCCCAAAAATTCCAGCGTTTTCTAGATGAGGTACTTCGCGGTTTAGATTTTTGCTACTCCTATATTGATGACATACTAGTTTACTCTCGCTCTCATGCAGAACATCAGGAGCATCTGGATCAACTTTTTAAGCGTCTCAGTGAATATGGTCTTTTAATTAATGAACAGAAATGTTCGTTCGGGAAAGAAGAAGTTGTTTTCTTGGGGTACACTATTTCTGCAAATGGTACCCGCCCACCGGACACGCCGCCCACTGGAGGACAAGATTGCTGCTATCAAGCAATACCCTCCACCGAAAACGGCAAAGGGTTTAAGACGATTTCTCGGCATGGTTAATTACTACCGTCGATTTTTACGCAGCGCTGCCGAGGATCAGGCTCCACTACATGCTATGTTGGCCGGTCCAAAAGTTAAGGGTGCAACGATCCTGTCCTGGACTCCAGAACTGTTACAGATTTTTGAAAAATGTAAGTCGAATCTTTCTAATACTAGCCTTTTAACACACCCAGTTATAGATGCACCGCTTGCCCTAGTCACAGATGCGTCAAATACAGCCATGGGTGCGGTTCTGCAGCAATTGGTTGACAATCATTGGCAGCCATTAGCCTTCTTTTCCCGGAAAATGAATAAAACCCAATCATTGTACAGTGCGTGTACTAATTCCGTACGA
This sequence comes from Vanessa tameamea, assembly GCF_037043105.1. NCBI lineage: Eukaryota > Metazoa > Arthropoda > Insecta > Lepidoptera > Nymphalidae > Vanessa > Vanessa tameamea. The sequence goes on along the minus strand of NC_087340.1, from coordinate 4,724,670 downwards.
AAATATCTCGAACTCAGTATAACTTAGGATATTTAAACACCGTACTTCAAAACAAGACAAATTTTATTAAAACTAAATTAACTATCTACTTTTCCGTGAACAAAACATCATCGCGATTTAACTCGATCCCAACGCCATCTAGTGAAGCCAATGTGCAACATGTTAAATATTTTGTGAAGGCATTGGAATCGAACAAATCCTGAACATTCCGCCCACCAAAAGGAACATTTTTCTTTTCGTACCGCCCACCATAAGCAAACTTAGCAAACGTAAACATGAAATAAAAATGATTAATGGACTGTAACATCACACAATATTTAATACGTTTGCTAAGTTAAATCGCGATGATGTTTTGTTCACGGAAAAGTAGATAGTTAATTTAGTTTTAATAAAATTTGTCTTGTTTTGAAGTACGGTGTTTAAATATCCTAAGTTATACTGAGTTCGAGATATTTTCGTACGGAATTAGTACACGCACTGTACAATGATTGGGTTTTATTCATTTTCCGGGAAAAGAAGGCTAATGGCTGCCAATGATTGTCAACCAATTGCTGCAGAACCGCACCCATGGCTGTATTTGACGCATCTGTGACTAGGGCAAGCGGTGCATCTATAACTGGGTGTGTTAAAAGGCTAGTATTAGAAAGATTCGACTTACATTTTTCAAAAATCTGTAACAGTTCTGGAGTCCAGGACAGGATCGTTGCACCCTTAACTTTTGGACAGGCCAACATAGCATGTAGTGGAGCCTGATCCTCGGCAGCGCTGCGTAAAAATCGACGGTAGTAATTAACCATGCCGAGAAATCGTCTTAAACCCTTTGCCGTTTTCGGTGGAGGGTATTGCTTGATAGCAGCAATCTTGTCCTCCAGTGGGCGGCGTGTCCGGTGGGCGGGTACCATTTGCAGAAATAGTGTACCCCAAGAAAACAACTTCTTCTTTCCCGAACGAACATTTCTGTTCATTAATTAAAAGACCATATTCACTGAGACGCTTAAAAAGTTGATCCAGATGCTCCTGATGTTCTGCATGAGAGCGAGAGTAAACTAGTATGTCATCAATATAGGAGTAGCAAAAATCTAAACCGCGAAGTACCTCATCTAGAAAACGCTGGAATTTTTGGGCCGCGTTCCTTAGACCAAACGACATAAAGGGAAACTCGAATAGTCCAAAAGGTGTCGTTATGGCTGTTTTCTTTATGTCTTCCTCAAACACGGGTATCTGGTTAAAAGCTTTAACCAGATCTAACTTAGAAAAACTGTGCAGCCCGCGAGCCTAAGCGAGTAATCTTCAATATGGCGAATCGGGTACCTATCTGGTATAGTACGACTATTCAGTGCGCGGTAATCCCCACAGGGTCTCCAACCATCATTCTTTGGTGCTAAGTGCAAAGCAGATGCCCACGGTGAGTCGGAGCGTCGAGCAGTGCCATCCTGCAACATTTCATCAAACTGCTCTTTAGCCACTTTTAAGCGAGCTGGTGCCAATCGTCGCGGTTTGCAATAGACAGGTGGTCCAGGAGTTGTGCGGATAAAATGAACAGTAGAATGTTTTATCCTTCGGTCTATGCCACATGGTCTCGTTAAAGATGGGAACTTCGATAAAAGACTATGGTATTCACTATTACCTGATATCGCCTTGACACTGTAGTGTTGACAAACTTTAAGCGTTGCGGGGCACGTCAGAGAAGTCACGCCATCCAACAAACTTTTGTTTCTGCAATCAACTAATAGATTGAAATAAGATATAAAATCAACGCCTATTATAGGTTTGTCGACTTCTGCTACTACAAAATTCCAAGTGAAATCTCGCCTCAGTCCAAAGTTCAAATGCAACTTTTGTAAACCATATGTTCGTATGATTGATCCGTTAGCAGCAATAAGGGAATAATCAGTCGGCTCTCTACGCTCCTTTAAAAATCTGCGAGGCAAAACACATAAATCAGATCCCGTGTCAATTAAAAATTGTGTCTTTGTAGACTTATCGGTAACAAAAAGGCGGCGAGATGAAGGTAAACAGTCAGTAGCCGCCGCTATTGACTGTTGAGTAAGTTTTTCGATTTGAAATTGCACGGGATTGTACATTTAGTTGCCTTATCCCCAAATCTATTATGATACCAACATATACCTGGTTCCTTGTTCCTGCTTGCAGACCGTTGACGGTGCCTCGAAATATTATATTGCCTCCGGGTTCCTTTGTGTGGGTAGTTAGTACGGCCACGCCCAAGGTCTAGTTGTGCGATTTGCTGGCTGATCTCCGTACGAAAGCGGGTAGAAATTAATTCATCCATCCTCTTGATGAAAATATCAAAACCTGAAGCAGAAGTACTAGCAACCTGATTAGAAAAAGGTGTTACCTCGCTAATTTTATCGGCCAACTCTGCCACGTCGTCTAATCTTAAGCTTGTCTGAGAAGCTATTATCGCTTGAATATGCGAGGGCAAACGGCTAGCCCACAGGATTCTTAAGAAATCACCATTCACCTGGTCACCTGCTAATGAACGCAAAAGGCGGAGAAATTGTGAAGGCTTCCGGTCTCCTAACTCTTCATGGGTCAACAATTGCCGCATCCGGTGGTCGCGCGACGTAGTATCGTCGTTTAATAAGTTCGTTTTTTAATTTATCGTACTTACCAACGCTGGGCGGACTAGTAATCACGTCCCTAACCTCACGCGCAATTCTTTGATCTAGCTGCTGCACAACGGTATAAAATTTTGTTGAATCGGCTTTAGTACCCGAGGTCTCAAATTGCGCTTCTATCTGAGCAAACCAAATATCTGGGTCTTCCGGCCAAAAGAGAGGTAAACGCACGGATACACGATCGACCGTTGCTGAGCACTCTTCAAATTTTTCATCAGTAGCCATCTTAGCGGTTAACGTACGTAGCGAACGCGATCACGTCGGGGTCACCAATATATAGCTTGCTAATCGTAGGTCGGAATAAAACTCTCAACAAACTATATAATTATTATATATTCTTCAAGTTTAACAATAAGAACAGAGAAAGAAAGTCGCGAATAAGAACAGTAAGCTGGTACACGAGAAAAATGGAAGAGAAGATATTGAAAGTGTAAGAAAGTTTAAAGAAATACTAGAAGGCGAAATAAAAGGGTATTAAGCGGGCACGATAAAAACGGACACAGGTTCGACGCGGGGAAGCAATAGCGGTCTACTGTGGCAGCCGTGGGTCGACTGGTGCTCAGCGGTCCGTTGGCTCCGCCCACTTTCGCGCGTCACAAACTGGATATAATAGTGGGATCGAGACGGCCAGTTTGCATCGCTCGCAGCCCGTCGATAGTGGTCACCACAACTATCATCAGTTAATTTACGTTTATTACGATGAGTAACCTTAGAAATGTCAGAAAACTCAAAAGATTGTTTATTAATTACCAGATTTGGTTGAGAGTCAGAGCGACATACACTTGGGCCACTTCCAGTCGGTGAGCGCAGTTTGTTCATAGTTGATCCGTGTTTTGTCTACCTTATCGGATTAGCACTGCTTTTAGAGAAGGCAAAAAAATAAGAGGCCGTCTTCTTTCCCCGAGGTGAGGAGGAGCGGTTACCTCGTCGCTGCTTTAGTTTTAGAAGTAGAAAGCTTTAAATTCGCACAATTAGTGTAATCAACTTCACTTCCTAATGTTTTGATAATAGGTGTTAATTTGACAAAACTTCCAATGTACAGTATTTTTAAATGACGCACAGCACGTCCACTCAGTACGAAAACTTGTGACGAATTCGTAATTTGCTTTCTTCCTCCCTCAAATGAATCACTTCATTCGTCGCCTTTTGCAAATCGCTTTCGAGGTTTTCAAATTTTGGGAAATTAGTCGTTTTCGCGCTTAACGATCCCGACGTGAGGTCATCATCCTTCCTCTTTGCTTCATTCTGGATAAGACCTTCTACAGCATCCTTTGTTAGTGATTTTACATCATCAGCTGCGGACACTGCGACTCTCTTCTTATTGACTTCGTTCTGGGCCGCGGTATCACCAGCATCATTAAGATTAGTACCTCGAGGTGTCTCAAACACACATTTCAACTTGTAGTCCATAAGCTGATCAGGACTTATTTCCTTCCACACTTGATCTATGTTAGTTTTTTCCCTCGGGAGCAATAACACTTTGCACCATAAACTTATGTTTATGTTTTTCATTGGGGTCCACATGGACAGGCTGAGGAGTAATTGCTATATCGAGTTTGGAATTGGGTTCGAGCACCCCAGAGTTGGGACGAACGCAATACGCTTCTTTGGGGCAGTGGTCTTGATTTTGAACAAGACGGTATGCTCTGATGGGTTTGTCAACCTCATGTACGTTGCGTAGCCCAGTTCAAACAATCCTGAAAAATCAACTTTGAACTTCAGTTCATTTTGCGGCTCTATAGTTAACACTTGGTTCGGCATTTTGTGTTAATTATTGTATTTCGTAAGCAAAATTAACGGATCAAGATTATCTTTATAATCGAGATGTCGGCCACAGTAAAGATGAATGACGAATTCGAAATGCGCCCAAGGCTTCTCCCCCTGCTGAAACAATCGCAACATCTAAGACCCCTCAAGTGGCCAAGCCCAAGCTGGTTGCCCCACGTACAGCTGCAGTGGTGGTAACGCTGCAGCCGGAAGCGTAACAGAAGGGTGTCACGTATGCCCAGATCTTGGAGCGCGCCGAGCAGGGCGTGCGTCCAGACGGGGTCCCAGGACGGGTCCTGCGTGACACCTTGGTGCACCTAGGTGGGAGGCTTCGGGAACTGTTTGACGAGTGTCTGTCTAGCGGGCAGTTCCCGAAGTCGTGGAAGGAGGGCAAATTGGTCCTGTTGCCAAAGGGGAGGCTTCCCCTAGACTCTTCTTCGGCATACAGACCAATTGTGCTGCTGAACGAGACGGGCAAACTCTTCGAGAAGATTCTCGCTACTCGTCTTGTTCAGCATCTCGAAGAGGTGGAGCCGAGTCTTTCAGAGACACAGTACGTGTTCAGGGCTGGTCGTTCAACGGTGGACGCCCTGAACGCCCTGAAGATCCGAACCACAGAGGCGGTGGCCCGAGGGGACGTGGTCTTGGCGGTATCGCTGGACGTGGCGAACGCCTTCAACAGTCTTCCTTTCGAGACTATTAGGGAGGCACTCAGATACCACAGGGTGCCTTCTCATCTCAGGAGACTTTTGGGGGCATACCTCCGGGACCGTGTGGTCCTCTGGGAGGAAGGTGTTGGGCGAATTGTCCGGTTTCAGGTAGGTTGCGGCGTTCCACAGGGGTCGGTTCTCGACCCAATACTGTGGAATGTTGGCTTCGATTGGCTCCTGCGAGCACACGTCCTTCCCGGAATGGGGGTGTTTTGCTACGCAGACGGCACTCTCATCACGGCGAGAGGGCGGAATTTTCAGGAAGCGTCCCGCTTGGCTGAAGTCGGAACTTCGCTCACGGTGGACCGTATTGGAATGTTGGACTTGAGGGTCTCCATCTCTAAAACGGAGGCCCTTTTATTTCACGGTCCACGCCAGGGACCCCCCAGAGGGGCATCTATCACCGTCCGCGGGACGTTGATTAAGGTGCAGGTCCAAGTAAGGTATCTAGGTCTGATCCTGGATGGAAGATGGAGTTTCGGGCAGCACTTTGTCCAACTGGGCCCGAAGCTCATCAATGCCGCTGCCGCCTTAGGTCGCATCCTACCCAACGTGGGAGGACCAGACTCGCCATGTCGGCGCCTATATGCCTCTCACTGCTCGGAACAAGGCGCATCTGCGGAGACCGCAGAGGATCGTAGCGGTGAGAGCGATACGTGGATACCGTAAGGTTTCGTGGACGGCGGCGACGCTTCTTGCGAGCGATCCGCCTTGGGAATTCCAGGCGGAGGTGCTCGCGGAAGTTTACTGTTTCCGGGTGGAAACCAGAGCGAGTGGCGACCGTCCAGGGTCCGCGGAGGTGGAGCGAGTAAGGGCTCTTGCCCAACGAGCTCTTATTCACAGATGGGAGGAGGACCTGGGGTCCCCAACAGCAGGCCTGGCGGCAGTGGAGGCGATCCGTCCCCACTTGAGTCGATGGTTGAAACGGAGTCACGGCACACTCACATTCAGGCTAACTCAGCTGCTTACCGGGCATGGTTGTTTCGGTAAGTACCTGCACCAGATAGTGAGGCGGGAAATGACGCCCGCTCGCCACGCATGCGGTGCGCCATTGGACACAACGCGTCACACCCTGATGGAGTGTGCCGCCTGGAGGCCTCAGAGTCATTCCCTGGTGGCGATAGTCGGTGGAGATCTCTCGTTGCCGAACGTGATAACCGCCATGCTAGGCAGCGAGAGGTGCTGGAACGAGATGGTCTCTTTCTGTGAAAGTGTAATGTCGCAGAAAGAGGCTGCGGAGCGGGCGCGTGAGGAGAGGGCCTCTGCGGATTCGCTCCGACGAAGAAGACCGGGGAGAAGGCATCAGCGCTATGCGCACCTTCTCCCCCCGCTGTAAGCGTCGCCGGGAGTAGGGGGGTTCTCTGTACCCCGAGAACTCCTCTAGCTTAGAGGCCCATGGTGGGCCAACCGTCGGAGCGTTACGGTAGCATGCGCAAGCGATCCCGTGATGCCCCCCTGTAAAGAACGAGTGGGTACCGCTGGTTTTTTAGTGGGTATAGCGTTATTGAAGGTAATTAAGCCTTTTAAAGTAATTGGCCTACAAGTGATTTTCCGTTTCTTTTGTTTTTCTTTTATACCTATTGACATCATTTGGCCACAGTGATCCGATGTTAGGTTTGACAAGATTTACTTATTAACGGCCTAACAATTACAAAACACGTTGTCTATACAGGTTGCGGAAGTTGCTGATATTCTTGTAGGTTCAGAAAACATTTTATTTAGATTAAAGGACTGAAATAAATTTATGAACTTTGTACTTATGGAAGATTGCACTAAAATATAAATGTTAAAATCTCCACAAATAACATTCTTTCGCCCAATACAAACTCGCTTAACGCTTCTTGTATATACTCGATTAATGTAACTTAATTTATTTGTTTTTTATCAATACCTATTTGTTTTCATTTTAAATGTCATATTGTTTAAATATTCGCTGAATATACCTAACTACTAAGCGAGGAGATTTAATTATTATCTATCCATTGATTGATTTTTGTGCCTAAATGTTTTTTTTTTTTTGATGTTTTTGCTATGCTTTGGTGTTGCTGTTTGCACTGTTTTTGTTCTATTTGATGCATTTAACTATGACCAACTTGTGTTAGTGCTGGTAAGTGTAAGTTTTTGTCTGATAAAATTAGCTTTTACGGGTTATATACATTTGTTTAAATATACATATATATTATTTCTAAATATATTTATTATATATATATTTATATTTATTTAGTATGAGTATTAATAATATTGATCTGAATATTGACTCAGACGATGATAACACTTTTGTATCACTTTCCTCTTCGGCTGACAGTTTTCATAGTACTTACATCCCGCTTTCCTCTTCTCTTGATTCAACCTTCTCTCTTTTCCCAAAAAATTTTAATGTTGTTCATTTGAATGCGCAGAGTATTCCAGCTCACTATCCTGATCTCTTATCTTCCTTTGGCAACTCTAATATTCACGCTATCCTTATCTCCGAAACATTCCTCAAGCCATCTCTTCCTTCTTCCTCCTTCTCATTACCTAACTTTCATCTTATCCGCAATGATCGAACTGGAAAAGGAGGCGGAGGAGTTGCTATTTATTTACGTAACCACATTCCTTTCACTATCCTGAATAAATCCGATTCCCAATACTCTGAATCCGCCGAGCACATACTCATTGAGGTTATATTTGGACACATTAAGGTACTACTCGGTGTTTTTTACAGTCCTTCGCTCCACATAGACTACTTCGACACGTTCGAAAGTCTATTGGAAAATTCCTTGCCTAATGTTAACCATGCTATTATTATGGGCGACTTCAATACCTGCCTTATCAAAAATGACGCTCGTGCCAAGCGCTTATTGAACATAATTAATAGCTCCAATCTAAATTTTCTCCCATCCAATGCCACTCATTACTTTCCCAACTGCATCCCAAGCCAACTTGACCTATCCTTTGTTTCATCCTTGGAGCATGTTGAAATTCACGGACAACTACCTGCTGAAGCCTTTTCGTACCATGACCTAATATATCTGTCGTACAAAGTACGTCCGCCGAAAGTTAAACCCACTGTGGTCATGCGTCGAAGCTTCAAACATTTTGACGACGAAAAATTTATGCAGGATCTTAGTGCTATCAATTGGGACTCAATTTTAAACGCTTCTACTATCGATGAGAAACTTGAACTTTTTAACTCCTCTCTAAATGATCTCTTCGATAAACATGCTCCTTTCCGTCCCATCAAGCTCAAACACCTACCTGCACCTTGGTTATCTCAGGACATTCGGAAGTTAATGAAGAAGCGTGACAGAGCTAAATCAAAATTTAAATTAAACCCAACTATTGACAACCTCGTGAAATATAAGAGTTTACGTAATCGGTGCCGTAAAGTATGTAGAGATGCTCAACGTAAATATATACAAGATAAGATTGAGAACAGCAATTCTTCTCAGACATGGAAATTCCTACAATCTCTAGGTATTGGACGACAAGCATCCAGGATCCCTCATACTGTTGATCTCAATGCTCTGAACGGATTTTTTGCTAGTACTGTCCTAATGAACAACAGTGATATAATTAGTACTTTAAATCATTTTAGATCCTTGCCTATTCCTAACAGACCCTCTTTTCACTTTTCCCCAATTACTGCTAGTGACGTTAAGGCCAACATCCTTGCAATAAGATCCGATGCCACGGGATGTGATGGAATCAACCGTAGAATGATACTTGCTGTGTTAGATTATGTTCTCCCTATATTATTTCACATTTTCAATTTCTCCCTTGACCATAATGAATTCCCTTCCACTTGGCGTTTAGCTTATATCCTTCCTATTCCCAAAAACAAAAATCCCATATCTTTCTTTCACTTTCGTCCAATATCTATCCTTCCATTTCTGTCTAAAGTGTTAGAACGTATTGTCCATCTTCAATTAACAAAGTATCTAGCAGAGTACAATGTACTCTCTGATTTCCAATCAGGATTTCGGAGAGGTCATAGTACTACTACTGCCCTACTTAAAGTATGCGACGATATACGTTTTAACATGGACAACAGACATGTTAGTATCCTGGCATTATTGGACTTCAGTAATGCGTTCAATACGGTTGATTTAGATCTCCTGCTGGCAGTGCTTCGGTCGATTAATATCTCTTCCGATGCATGTGAGTGGTTTCGTAGCTACCTGTTTGGTCGTCAGCAATGTGTACGGATTAATAATAAATTATCCAGCCTCCAATCTCTCTCATCTGGTGTTCCTCAAGGCAGTGTCCTCTCTCCACTTTTATTTTCCATTTTTATTAATACTGTATCCCATCTCCTCTCGTCTTCCTTTCATCTTTATGCTGACGACTTGCAGGTCTACGTTTCTGCTCCCTTAACAGGTATCGGAGGGGCTATTGAGAGGCTGAACCAGGAATTGCATAAAATTTGTACTTGGAGCAAGACGTGCGGGCTTCTTGTAAATCCAGATAAATCGCAGGTCATTATTATTGGTAGCTCCAAACTACTTACTAAAGTTGATTACGCCAACCTACCTGCGATCATCTTTAACAATACGCCTTTGTCACTTAGCAGTTCCGTTAAAAACCTTGGTCTTCTTATCGATAATACATTATCCTGGACTGTGCAAGTTGCTGAAGTCAGTAGAAAAGTTTTCGCCACATTTCATTTGTTAAAACGTTGGAAACACTTTCTGCCCATTAAGACTAAAATCACGTTATGTCAAACTCTTCTACTTCCTATTTTGGACTACGCAGATTGTTGTTACACAAACATTACTGAGGACCAACTCAATAAGCTAGAAAGGTTACAGAACGTTTGCATCAAATTCATCTTTGGTCTACGGAAATTTGATCACGTCTCCGAATATCGGGCGCAACTTAAGTGGCTTACTATTCGACATCGTCGCAACTTGCACATGTTATCTCTTCTTTACTCTATCCTCTATAATCCTCTTCTTCCCGCGTATTTGAAGGAACGGTTCTGTTTTGTGGGTACTGACGTCAGCTATCCACATGAACTGCGGTCACGCTCTGACAACAAACTGTCACTGCCGGTCGCTCATACCCACTTCTATAGCGAATCCTTTACGATGACAGCTGCAAAGCTATGGAATACGCTCCCTACCGATATTCGTCAATCTGAGTCAATTTATATATTTAAAAATAGGTTACATAAGTATTATTTATCTATTCAATCTGCGTAAATACTATTTCCTATATTATCATACTATTAGTATTTATTTATTAAGTATTATATTTTATGTACGTAAGTTTTATTTTTATTCTATATGTTTAGTATAACTTTCTGCTATATATATAATTTTATTTATATAATTATTTGGTATATATAATACATATGTATTTATTAAACATATATATATGTATTTTGTTATATATTATTTGTATTATTTAAAGATTAATTTTTAGTTGTTTAAGAATAAAACATGCTTGTTTGCACCATCCCGTTTCCCACAGACAAATTCTTACTCTAAAGGGTTGTCTGTAAGAGATTGCTTTAAGCAATAAGACCGCCTTTGCACGCTTCTCTTTTTTGTTATATGTTCTTGTAATGTTATGTACACTGTATCTTTTGTCTTTTGTGTGCAATAAAGTGTTTATAAATAAAAAAAAAAAAAATAGATTTACAGTTTTCACTAGAGCCTTCCGCCACATTATATCAACTTTTAATTTGACGTATTAAGTCGAAGTTAGTTTCATTTTTTAATTTCGAAATCGAGTCTGAGAATGCCAATTAATGTCAAATAATACAGTTCTCACTGAAAATTAGTTCGTATTACTTACAATCTCACAAAGTGGCGCTAGTATATATTTAATTTGAGTTTCTGAATCACCTAGCGATCGTCTAGACCATGAGGATTATCATTATCGTCAGTCAGTTATAAATTAAATCAATAATTTTTTACGATCGTGAAGACATCCTAAAAAAAATATTTTAAGTCAACAACAAAGAAACGAGTGATTTCTGTCATCTTTTTAGTTTTAATAAGACTCATTCCTAAACATAATCACATGACCAATGATATTCTAATAAATAGATATGTTATACACTTACTAAACAACATAAAAAAGTGTTCAGCGCCGGGGCCGTTTATTTTACATTTCGCTACAAGTAAAAAGGAAAGCTTGATAAAAACAATAAGAATAAAAGAGACAACAAGATGTTTTAATTGCGTGTAAACAAATATTATTGGGGCCACCAATCACCGCACGTTGCCATCATAGACTAACAAATTAATTAGGCAGAAGGTACAAACCACGTGTACAGAATTTGTAGCCGGGATTTATACCTATATAACAAATAAATATTATAAAAGGTAGGTGAAAAATTTAAGACGTTTTAAATAGAAAGAAATACACATATTATAAAACAATCATACTCCTTCGAAAAGATTCAATTTATTTCTTTTCTGTCTTTAAATTTAGTTAAGTAGGCTGTTCTTTCGATTTTTTTCTTTAAATCTTTCAATATCACGCAATGGCAATACGTTTCTTCAGTTTTTTATTTTGTTGAACTAGTACTTTGTTTTTTTTCTGCAACAGTTTTTTCTTGCATGTTAATTCACGTACGCGTTTTTTAAGTGCTGCTTTTCTGGGTGTTTCAAAAATATCTACCATATACAGTATGCTGACATTGTCGAGACTTGTCGGGGAGGTTACAATATTTATATTGATGTGTTCCTGGGAAATAAAACATAACATAATCATAATCAGCCTGTAAATTTCCCACTGCTGGGCTAAGGCCTCCTCTCCCGTTGAGGAGAAGGTATGGAGCATATTCCACCACGCTGCTCCAATGCGGGTTGGTGGAATACACATGTGGCAGAATTTCGTTGAAATTAGACACATGCAGGTTTCCTCACGATGTTTTCCTTCACCGCCGAGCACGAGATGAATTATAAACACAAATTAAGCACATGAAAACTCAGTGGTGCCTGCCTGGGTTTGAACCCGAAATCATCGGTTAAGATGCACGCGTTCTAACCACTGGGCCATCTCGGCTCATAAAACAATATAAGTAAAATATATCTCGTCACTATTGAGGTAGGCTAGAAATATAAATATATATATATATATATTTATATTTCTATATATATATATATATATATATATATATATATATATATATATATATATATACTTCATTTAGTTTTTTACTCTTTTTATTACCTCTATAACGGGAACAGCGTTCTTTTTGAGAAGTGTACGACCTTTGTTTGAAGAATATTTATCGGTAGCTTTGAAATGATTGCTACAAATTCTTTAAGAAATGTAAAATAGATTCATATTAAAGCTTAAAATAATCTTACTATATCCTATTCAATAAACAACTCAGCATGGCTCTGCCTTGGATTACTTCACTCTGGCTACCTACAAACGCAGTGGATGTGGGATCTTGCATCATTGTATCATCCCCATTGTCATGTGCAGCAGGAAGTGGTTGTGGTGGTGGCAGCCCAGATTGCAAAGCTATATTGTGTAATACACAACATGCCATTGTAATTTTGCTAGCTACACGAGGATGATAGTGAAGAACCCTGTCTCTAAGCAAACATCTCCACATTGCTTTGAGTAATCCAAAACATCGCTCAATGCAGTTACGGGCTTGCACATGCAATCGAGTGTATTGGTCTTCCCTAGAACCTTCAACTGCATTGAGGATAGGTGTCATAAGCCAAGGGCGTTGTGGATATCCAGAGTCACCTGAAAATTATTTTAAAATTTGGTTAGTCACAATTAAACTCCTTTAGATTAGATCTTTTTATTATTATAAATACCTACCTAAGAGCCATACTTTCTCATTATTTTGATGAAGTTCACGCATATATAATTCAACTCTACTAGAAGACCATATATGTGAATCATGTGTAGCTCCACCAAACTTTGCATTTACATTTAAAATTAAAAGATTACTATCACAAACCTGAAAATAAAACCTCTATTAAGACTGATATCTCACTCTAACATGCCGTACAATATAAATAATTATTATATCTACCATTTGAACATTTAAGGAATGATATCCTTTTCTATTATAAAAAAGATGCTCTTCATAACATAAACATAATCAGCCTGTAAATTTCCCACTGCTGTGCTAAGGCCTCCTCTCCCGTTTGAGGAGAAGGTATGGAGCATATTCTACCACGCTGCTCCAATGCGGGTTGGTGGAATACACATGTGGCAGAATTTCGTTGAAATTAGACACATGTAGGTTTCCTCACGATGTTTTCCTTCACCGCCGAGCACGAGATGAATTATAAACACAAATTAAGCACATGAAAACTCAGTGGTGCCTGCCTGGGTTTGAACCCGAAATCATCGGTTAAGATGCACGCGTTCTAACCACTGGGCCATCTCGGCTCTATATATAGATGCTCTTCATGGTTGGGCTTTACCAAAGCTATATGGGTGCAATCTATGCACCCAATTACACCAGGCAGGCCAAATCTTCTTTGGAACCTCGTAAATTAAAATGTTATGTTTATTAAATTTATTTCATAAATTAAATATTGTTACTTTAAATGCTCACTCTTGTTTTATAAATGCTCTGTCTTGTCGTGTTTTCGGAAACTTGATCCATTTTTCCATGATAGCAGAGTGGTTCAAAGCATCAATGACTTGTCTTATGCACCGACTAGCTGTCCGTTGGGCAAGATGCTGAGAAACCCCAACAATTCGCTGATAGGATCCTGTTGCTAGGAAACTAAGAGTGCAAAATAATTACAAACACACAACAATTAAGGAAATGAAATTTATCATAGTTACGTTAAAAAATAAATATCAAATACAATATTCTATTGTGAGTAATTTTTATTATTGTAAAAATATTGTTTATGTTATTATTATATAACTGTAACGAAAATAACTGTTGTGGCTGTCTTGAAGAGTCACACACTTTATGTTAATTCTGAATATGTTTTTATTATGACATGTGGTGTGTCCTTAATAAATAAATAAATTATCAATAAGATTATTAAGCACTTACCTTAACATTGAGGGGAATCTCTTTGGTTCCTTTTAACGAAGTCTTGTGTCGGAGTTCATGACAAAGAGCTTCAAAGGTTGTTTTGTCTAACCGTAATTGCTGCACAAATAATTTTAAAAGGTAATAATAGAAAAAATAAGTTTAACAAATAAAACACTTGTCGATCACCATGTAAGACGCCATTTTTTTAGCGTTAACTATTGAGTCTCTAAGATCGCTTAGTTATCGATCAAAAACTTCGACATCGTTTCGTCAGCGCTTGTCAAAACTATCTCAACTTGGCTAAGCCCTCAGGTTACGTAAGTTGATTTGGATTTTTAAAATGTTAAGACACGTTGCCTCTAAGGTCCTAATGATTAAAATATACATTGCACTGGCGCAGTCTGTATTGGGGTACTGTATTCCTGTGTGGGGAGGTGCTGTTAAAACAAAATTCATTGAAGTTGGAAGAGCCCAAAGATTGTTGTTAAAAGTCATCCACTTCTTGCCCTATCAATTCCCTACGCGTATGTTGTATGCAGCAAGTAAGGTATTAACTGTAAGACAATTGTATGTTCAACGGATTATTCTTAGAGGACACAAATCGTTGAAATTCAATGCAGAAGTTTTAAATAGAAGACTAAGCTACAAAGTTACTGACGTGTATGCTCCCAAAACTTCTTTTGCTAGTCATCAATATCTAACACAATGTGCTTATCTCTACAATAACATGAATAAAATATTTAAAATTTATCCCGTACAATATGATAAGGTTAAAAAATTAACGTTAATAACAAAAAGCTACGACGAGATCGAACTACTCGTTCGTAGGAAGTAAAAAATAATTTTTTTACGTATAAAAACACATACACTAATTCTACAGCAATGATTTATACACTCACTTATACACACCCACCCACACACACACACACACACACACACACACACACACACACACACACACACACACACACACACACACACACACACACACACACACACACACACACACACACACACACACACACACACACACACACACACACACACACACACACCCACACACACCCACACTTGCCTCACAAAAAACACTTGCACTTTGTAATAAATATTAGTTCAGTTATCTTTTTTTTTTTTGATTTTACTTTATTTTCTTTGTTTTTTTTTATATTAATTAAAAGTTTGTTTATTCTTTGGTTGCTTATATAACACAACATGTTATGGAAGAGTATGACCCTCTGATACGAGTATGAATCATGCTCACTAGAGAGACCCAACCTTAAATATGCTATGTAAACTGTGGTAACGAATAAATAAAAAATAAAAAAAAGAGCTTATCTAGCAAAGATAATGAAATAGAAAATTATTTTTAAAGTACTTTATTATTGATATATTTTATGTAACAGAACATTGGATCTTGTTACATCAACTACCACCTAGTATTAACAATTATAAATTGTCAAGTGCGTTCTTTAGAAAATCAGCTACACATGGAGGATCATTGATAGACACAAAGCAGACGATAAACTGTAAAGACGGAAAAGACACTGTAGATCTTTCCATAGAGCGCCCTATTGAATTGTCATGTGTGGAACTCGATTGTACTATAGCAATGTGCGTGTACCGACCTCCACAATCACATTTTAACCTGTTTGAATGTGTGCTGGAGGATGCCCGAAGCGTTAAGCGAGTTTGTATTGGGCGAAAGAATGTTATTTGTGGAGATTTTAACATTTATATTTTAGTGCAATCTTCCATAAGTACAAAGTTCATAAATTTATTTCAGTCCTTTAATCTAAATAAAATGTTTTCTGAACCTACAAGAATATCAGCAACTTCCGCAACCTGTATAGACAACGTGTTTTGTAATTGTTAGGCCGTTAATAAGTAAATCTTGTCAAACCTAACATCGGATCACTGTGGCCAAATGATGTCAATAGGTATAAAAGAAAAACAAAAGAAACGGAAAATCACTTGTAGGCCAATTACTTTAAAAGGCTTAATTACCTTCAATAACGCTATACCCACTAAAAAACCAGCGGTACCCACTCGTTCTTTACAGGGGGGCATCACGGGATCGCTTGCGCATGCTACCGTAACGCTCCGACGGTTGGCCCACCATGGGCCTCTAAGCTAGAGGAGTTCTCGGGGTACAGAGAACCCCCCTACTCCCGGCGACGCTTACAGCGGGGGGAGAAGGTGCGCATAGCGCTGATGCCTTCTCCCCGGTCTTCTTCGTCGGAGCGAATCCGCAGAGGCCCTCTCCTCACGCGCCCGCTCCGCAGCCTCTTTCTGCGACATTACACTTTCACAGAAAGAGACCATCTCGTTCCAGCACCTCTCGCTGCCTAGCATGGCGGTTATCACGTTCGGCAACGAGAGATCTCCACCGACTATCGCCACCAGGGAATGACTCTGAGGCCTCCAGGCGGCACACTCCATCAGGGTGTGACGCGTTGTGTCCAATGGCGCACCGCATGCGTGGCGAGCGGGCGTCATTTCCCGCCTCACTATCTGGTGCAGGTACTTACCGAAACAACCATGCCCGGTAAGCAGCTGAGTTAGCCTGAATGTGAGTGTGCCGTGACTCCGTTTCAACCATCGACTCAAGTGGGGACGGATCGCCTCCACTGCCGCCAGGCCTGCTGTTGGGGACCCCAGGTCCTCCTCCCATCTGTGAATAAGAGCTCGTTGGGCAAGAGCCCTTACTCGCTCCACCTCCGCGGACCCTGGACGGTCGCCACTCGCTCTGGTTTCCACCCGGAAACAGTAAACTTCCGCGAGCACCTCCGCCTGGAATTCCCAAGGCGGATCGCTCGCAAGAAGCGTCGCCGCCGTCCACGAAACCTTACGGTATCCACGTATCGCTCTCACCGCTACGATCCTCTGCGGTCTCCGCAGATGCGCCTTGTTCCGAGCAGTGAGAGGCATATAGGCGCCGACATGGCGAGTCTGGTCCTCCCACGTTGGGTAGGATGCGACCTAAGGCGGCAGCGGCATTGATGAGCTTCGGGCCCAGTTGGACAAAGTGCTGCCCGAAACTCCATCTTCCATCCAGGATCAGACCTAGATACCTTACTTGGACCTGCACCTTAATCAACGTCCCGCGGACGGTGATAGATGCCCCTCTGGGGGGTCCCTGGCGTGGACCGTGAAATAAAAGGGCCTCCGTTTTAGAGATGGAGACCCTCAAGTCCAACATTCCAATACGGTCCACCGTGAGCGAAGTTCCGACTTCAGCCAAGCGGGACGCTTCCTGAAAATTCCGCCCTCTCGCCGTGATGAGAGTGCCGTCTGCGTAGCAAAACACCCCCATTCCGGGAAGGACGTGTGCTCGCAGGAGCCAATCGAAGCCAACATTCCACAGTATTGGGTCGAGAACCGACCCCTGTGGAACGCCGCAACCTACCTGAAACCGGACAATTCGCCCAACACCTTCCTCCCAGAGGACCACACGGTCCCGGAGGTATGCCCCCAAAAGTCTCCTGAGATGAGAAGGCACCCTGTGGTATCTGAGTGCCTCCCTAATAGTCTCGAAAGGAAGACTGTTGAAGGCGTTCGCCACGTCCAGCGATACCGCCAAGACCACGTCCCCTCGGGCCACCGCCTCTGTGGTTCGGATCTTCAGGGCGTTCAGGGCGTCCACCGTTGAACGACCAGCCCTGAACACGTACTGTGTCTCTGAAAGACTCGGCTCCACCTCTTCGAGATGCTGAACAAGACGAGTAGCGAGAATCTTCTCGAAGAGTTTGCCCGTCTCGTTCAGCAGCACAATTGGTCTGTATGCCGAAGAAGAGTCTAGGGGAAGCCTCCCCTTTGGCAACAGGACCAATTTGCCCTCCTTCCACGACTTCGGGAACTGCCCGCTAGACAGACACTCGTCAAACAGTTCCCGAAGCCTCCCACCTAGGTGCACCAAGGTGTCACGCAGGACCCGTCCTGGGACCCCGTCTGGACGCACGCCCTGCTCGGCGCGCTCCAAGATCTGGGCATACGTGACACCCTTCTGTTACGCTTCCGGCTGCAGCGTTACCACCACTGCAGCTGTACGTGGGGCAACCAGCTTGGGCTTGGCCACTTGAGGGGTCTTAGATGTTGCGATTGTTTCAGCAGGGGGAGAAGCCTTGGGCGCATTTCGAATTCGTCATTCATCTTTACTGTGGCCGACATCTCGATTATAAAGATAATCTTGATCCGTTAATTTTGCTTACGAAATACAATAATTAACACAAAATGCCGAACCAAGTGTTAACTATAGAGCCGCAAAATGAACTGAAGTTCAAAGTTGATTTTTCAGGATTGTTTGAACTGGGCTACGCAACGTACATGAGGTTGACAAACCCATCAGAGCATACCGTCTTGTTCAAAATCAAGACCACTGCCCCAAAGAAGCGTATTGCGTTCGTCCCAACTCTGGGGTGCTCGAACCCAATTCCAAACTCGATATAGCAATTACTCCTCAGCCTGTCCATGTGGACCCCAATGAAAAACATAAACATAAGTTTATGGTGCAAAGTGTTATTGCTCCCGAGGGAAAAAACTAACATAGATCAAGTGTGGAAGGAAATAAGTCCTGATCAGCTTATGGACTACAAGTTGAAATGTGTGTTTGAGACACCTCGAGGTACTAATCTTAATGATGCTGGTGATACCGCGGCCCAGAACGAAGTCAATAAGAAGAGAGTCGCAGTGTCCGCAGCTGATGATGTAAAATCACTAACAAAGGATGCTGTAGAAGGTCTTATCCAGAATGAAGCAAAGAGGAAGGATGATGACCTCACGTCGGGATCGTTAAGCGCGAAAACGACTAATTTCCCAAAATTTGAAAACCTCGAAAGCGATTTGCAAAAGGCGACGAATGAAGTGATTCATTTGAGGGAGGAAGAAAGCATATTACGAATTCGTCACAAGTTTTCGTACTGAGTGGACGTGCTGTGCGTCATTTAAAAATACTGTACATTGGAAGTTTTGTCAAATTAACACCTATTATCAAAACATTAGGAAGTGAAGTTGATTACACTAATTGTGCGAATTTAAAGCTTTCTACTTCTAAAACTAAAGCAGCGACGAGGTAACCGCTCCTCCTCACCTCGGGGAAAGAAGACGGCCTCTTATTTTTTTGCCTTCTCTAAAAGCAGTGCTAATCCGATAAGGTAGACAAAACACGGATCAACTATGAACAAACTGCGCTCACCGACTGGAAGTGGCCCAAGTGTATGTCGCTCTGACTCTCAACCAAATCTGGTAATTAATAAACAATCTTTTGAGTTTTCTGACATTTCTAAGGTTACTCATCGTAATAAACGTAAATTAACTGATGATAGTTGTGGTGACCACTATCGACGGGCTGCGAGCGATGCAAACTGGCCGTCTCGATCCCACTATTATATCCAGTTTGTGACGCGCGAAAGTGGGCGGAGCCAACGGACCGCTGAGCACCAGTCGACCCACGGCTGCCACAGTAGACCGCTATTGCTTCCCCGCGTCGAACCTGTGTCCGTTTTTATCGTGCCCGCTTAATACCCTTTTATTTCGCCTTCTAGTATTTCTTTAAACTTTCTTACACTTTCAATATCTTCTCTTCCATTTTTCTCGTGTACCAGCTTACTGTTCTTATTCGCGACTTTCTTTCTCTGTTCTTATTGTTAAACTTGAAGAATATATAATAATTATATAGTTTGTTGAGAGTTTTATTCCGACCTACGATTAGCAAGCTATATATTGGTGACCCCGACGTGATCGCGTTCGCTACGTACGTTAACCGCTAAGATGGCTACTGATGAAAAATTTGAAGAGTGCTCAGCAACGGTCGATCGTGTATCCGTGCGTTTACCTCTCTTTTGGCCGGAAGACCCAGATATTTGGTTTGCTCAGATAGAAGCGCAATTTGAGACCTCGGGTACTAAAGCCGATTCAACAAAATTTTATACCGTTGTGCAGCAGCTAGATCAAAGAATTGCGCGTGAGGTTAGGGACGTGATTACTAGTCCGCCCAGCGTTGGTAAGTACGATAAATTAAAAAACGAACTTATTAAACGACGATACTACGTCGCGCGACCACCGGATGCGGCAATTGTTGACCCATGAAGAGTTAGGAGACCGGAAGCCTTCACAATTTCTCCGCCTTTTGCGTTCATTAGCAGGTGACCAGGTGAATGGTGATTTCTTAAGAATCCTGTGGGCTAGCCGTTTGCCCTCGCATATTCAAGCGATAATAGCTTCTCAGACAAGCTTAAGATTAGACGACGTGGCAGAGTTGGCCGATAAAATTAGCGAGGTAACACCTTTTTCTAATCAGGTTGCTAGTACTTCTGCTTCAGGTTTTGATATTTTCATCAAGAGGATGGATGAATTAATTTCTACCCGCTTTCGTACGGAGATCAGCCAGCAAATCGCACAACTAGACCTTGGGCGTGGCCGTACTAACTACCCACACAAAGGAACCCGGAGGCAATATAATATTTCGAGGCACCGTCAACGGTCTGCAAGCAGGAACAAGGAACCAGGTATATGTTGGTATCATAATAGATTTGGGGATAAGGCAACTAAATGTACAATCCCGTGCAATTTCAAATCGAAAAACTTACTCAACAGTCAATAGCGGCGGCTACTGACTGTTTACCTTCATCTCGCCGCCTTTTTGTTACCGATAAGTCTACAAAGACACAATTTTTAATTGACACGGGATCTGATTTATGTGTTTTGCCTCGCAGATTTTTAAAGGAGCGTAGAGAGCCGACTGATTATTCCCTTATTGCTGCTAACGGATCAATCATACGAACATATGGTTTACAAAAGTTGCATTTGAACTTTGGACTGAGGCGAGATTTCACTTGGAATTTTGTAGTAGCAGAAGTCGACAAACCTATAATAGGCGTTGATTTTATATCTTATTTCAATCTATTAGTTGATTGCAGAAACAAAAGTTTGTTGGATGGCGTGACTTCTCTGACGTGCCCCGCAACGCTTAAAGTTTGTCAACACTACAGTGTCAAGGCGATATCAGGTAATAGTGAATACCATAGTCTTTTATCGAAGTTCCCATCTTTAACGAGACCATGTGGCATAGACCGAAGGATAAAACATTCTACTGTTCATTTTATCCGCACAACTCCTGGACCACCTGTCTATTGCAAACCGCGACGATTGGCACCAGCTCGCTTAAAAGTGGCTAAAGAGCAGTTTGATGAAATGTTGCAGGATGGCACTGCTCGACGCTCCGACTCACCGTGGGCATCTGCTTTGCACTTAGCACCAAAGAATGATGGTTGGAGACCCTGTGGGGATTACCGCGCACTGAATAGTCGTACTATACCAGATAGGTACCCGATTCGCCATATTGAAGATTACTCGCTTAGGCTCGCGGGCTGCACAGTTTTTCTAAGTTAGATCTGGTTAAAGCTTTTAACCAGATACCCGTGTTTGAGGAAGACATAAAGAAAACAGCCATAACGACACCTTTTGGACTATTCGAGTTTCCCTTTATGTCGTTTGGTCTAAGGAACGCGGCCCAAAAATTCCAGCGTTTTCTAGATGAGGTACTTCGCGGTTTAGATTTTTGCTACTCCTATATTGATGACATACTAGTTTACTCTCGCTCTCATGCAGAACATCAGGAGCATCTGGATCAACTTTTTAAGCGTCTCAGTGAATATGGTCTTTTAATTAATGAACAGAAATGTTCGTTCGGGAAAGAAGAAGTTGTTTTCTTGGGGTACACTATTTCTGCAAATGGTACCCGCCCACCGGACACGCCGCCCACTGGAGGACAAGATTGCTGCTATCAAGCAATACCCTCCACCGAAAACGGCAAAGGGTTTAAGACGATTTCTCGGCATGGTTAATTACTACCGTCGATTTTTACGCAGCGCTGCCGAGGATCAGGCTCCACTACATGCTATGTTGGCCTGTCCAAAAGTTAAGGGTGCAACGATCCTGTCCTGGACTCCAGAACTGTTACAGATTTTTGAAAAATGTAAGTCGAATCTTTCTAATACTAGCCTTTTAACACACCCAGTTATAGATGCACCGCTTGCCCTAGTCACAGATGCGTCAAATACAGCCATGGGTGCGGTTCTGCAGCAATTGGTTGACAATCATTGGCAGCCATTAGCCTTCTTTTCCCGGAAAATGAATAAAACCCAATCATTGTACAGTGCGTGTACTAATTCCGTACGAAAATATCTCGAACTCAGTATAACTTAGGATATTTAAACACCGTACTTCAAAACAAGACAAATTTTATTAAAACTAAATTAACTATCTACTTTTCCGTGAACAAAACATCATCGCGATTTAACTTAGCAAACGTATTAAATATTGTGTGATGTTACAGTCCATTAATCATTTTTATTTCATGTTTACGTTTGCTAAGTTTGCTTATGGTGGGCGGTACGAAAAGAAAAATGTTCCTTTTGGTGGGCGGAATGTTCAGGATTTGTTCGATTCCAATGCCTTCACAAAATATTTAACATGTTGCACATTGGCTTCACTAGATGGCGTTGGGATCGAGTTAAATCGCGATGATGTTTTGTTCACGGAAAAGTAGATAGTTAATTTAGTTTTAATAAAATTTGTCTTGTTTTGAAGTACGGTGTTTAAATATCCTAAGTTATACTGAGTTCGAGATATTTTCGTACGGAATTAGTACACGCACTGTACAATGATTGGGTTTTATTCATTTTCCAGGAAAAGAAGGCTAATGGCTGCCAATGATTGTCAACCAATTGCTGCAGAACCGCACCCATGGCTGTATTTGACGCATCTGTGACTAGGGCAAGCGGTGCATCTATAACTGGGTGTGTTAAAAGGCTAGTATTAGAAAGATTCGACTTACATTTTTCAAAAATCTGTAACAGTTCTGGAGTCCAGGACAGGATCGTTGCACCCTTAACTTTTGGACCGGCCAACATAGCATGTAGTGGAGCCTGATCCTCGGCAGCGCTGCGTAAAAATCGACGGTAGTAATTAACCATGCCGAGAAATCGTCTTAAACCCTTTGCCGTTTTCGGTGGAGGGTATTGCTTGATAGCAGCAATCTTGTCCTCCAGTGGGCGGCGTGTCCGGTGGGCGGGTACCATTTGCAGAAATAGTGTACCCCAAGAAAACAACTTCTTCTTTCCCGAACGAACATTTCTGTTCATTAATTAAAAGACCATATTCACTGAGACGCTTAAAAAGTTGATCCAGATGCTCCTGATGTTCTGCATGAGAGCGAGAGTAAACTAGTATGTCATCAATATAGGAGTAGCAAAAATCTAAACCGCGAAGTACCTCATCTAGAAAACGCTGGAATTTTTGGGCCGCGTTCCTTAGACCAAACGACATAAAGGGAAACTCGAATAGTCCAAAAGGTGTCGTTATGGCTGTTTTCTTTATGTCTTCCTCAAACACGGGTATCTGGTTAAAAGCTTTAACCAGATCTAACTTAGAAAAACTGTGCAGCCCGCGAGCCTAAGCGAGTAATCTTCAATATGGCGAATCGGGTACCTATCTGGTATAGTACGACTATTCAGTGCGCGGTAATCCCCACAGGGTCTCCAACCATCATTCTTTGGTGCTAAGTGCAAAGCAGATGCCCACGGTGAGTCGGAGCGTCGAGCAGTGCCATCCTGCAACATTTCATCAAACTGCTCTTTAGCCACTTTTAAGCGAGCTGGTGCCAATCGTCGCGGTTTGCAATAGACAGGTGGTCCAGGAGTTGTGCGGATAAAATGAACAGTAGAATGTTTTATCCTTCGGTCTATGCCACATGGTCTCGTTAAAGATGGGAACTTCGATAAAAGACTATGGTATTCACTATTACCTGATATCGCCTTGACACTGTAGTGTTGACAAACTTTAAGCGTTGCGGGGCACGTCAGAGAAGTCACGCCATCCAACAAACTTTTGTTTCTGCAATCAACTAATAGATTGAAATAAGATATAAAATCAACGCCTATTATAGGTTTGTCGACTTCTGCTACTACAAAATTCCAAGTGAAATCTCGCCTCAGTCCAAAGTTCAAATGCAACTTTTGTAAACCATATGTTCGTATGATTGATCCGTTAGCAGCAATAAGGGAATAATCAGTCGGCTCTCTACGCTCCTTTAAAAATCTGCGAGGCAAAACACATAAATCAGATCCCGTGTCAATTAAAAATTGTGTCTTTGTAGACTTATCGGTAACAAAAAGGCGGCGAGATGAAGGTAAACAGTCAGTAGCCGCCGCTATTGACTGTTGAGTAAGTTTTTCGATTTGAAATTGCACGGGATTGTACATTTAGTTGCCTTATCCCCAAATCTATTATGATACCAACATATACCTGGTTCCTTGTTCCTGCTTGCAGACCGTTGACGGTGCCTCGAAATATTATATTGCCTCCGGGTTCCTTTGTGTGGGTAGTTAGTACGGCCACGCCCAAGGTCTAGTTGTGCGATTTGCTGGCTGATCTCCGTACGAAAGCGGGTAGAAATTAATTCATCCATCCTCTTGATGAAAATATCAAAACCTGAAGCAGAAGTACTAGCAACCTGATTAGAAAAAGGTGTTACCTCGCTAATTTTATCGGCCAACTCTGCCACGTCGTCTAATCTTAAGCTTGTCTGAGAAGCTATTATCGCTTGAATATGCGAGGGCAAACGGCTAGCCCACAGGATTCTTAAGAAATCACCATTCACCTGGTCACCTGCTAATGAACGCAAAAGGCGGAGAAATTGTGAAGGCTTCCGGTCTCCTAACTCTTCATGGGTCAACAATTGCCGCATCCGGTGGTCGCGCGACGTAGTATCGTCGTTTAATAAGTTCGTTTTTTAATTTATCGTACTTACCAACGCTGGGCGGACTAGTAATCACGTCCCTAACCTCACGCGCAATTCTTTGATCTAGCTGCTGCACAACGGTATAAAATTTTGTTGAATCGGCTTTAGTACCCGAGGTCTCAAATTGCGCTTCTATCTGAGCAAACCAAATATCTGGGTCTTCCGGCCAAAAGAGAGGTAAACGCACGGATACACGATCGACCGTTGCTGAGCACTCTTCAAATTTTTCATCAGTAGCCATCTTAGCGGTTAACGTACGTAGCGAACGCGATCACGTCGGGGTCACCAATATATAGCTTGCTAATCGTAGGTCGGAATAAAACTCTCAACAAACTATATAATTATTATATATTCTTCAAGTTTAACAATAAGAACAGAGAAAGAAAGTCGCGAATAAGAACAGTAAGCTGGTACACGAGAAAAATGGAAGAGAAGATATTGAAAGTGTAAGAAAGTTTAAAGAAATACTAGAAGGCGAAATAAAAGGGTATTAAGCGGGCACGATAAAAACGGACACAGGTTCGACGCGGGGAAGCAATAGCGGTCTACTGTGGCAGCCGTGGGTCGACTGGTGCTCAGCGGTCCGTTGGCTCCGCCCACTTTCGCGCGTCACAAACTGGATATAATAGTGGGATCGAGACGGCCAGTTTGCATCGCTCGCAGCCCGTCGATAGTGGTCACCACAACTATCATCAGTTAATTTACGTTTATTACGATGAGTAACCTTAGAAATGTCAGAAAACTCAAAAGATTGTTTATTAATTACCAGATTTGGTTGAGAGTCAGAGCGACATACACTTGGGCCACTTCCAGTCGGTGAGCGCAGTTTGTTCATAGTTGATCCGTGTTTTGTCTACCTTATCGGATTAGCACTGCTTTTAGAGAAGGCAAAAAAATAAGAGGCCGTCTTCTTTCCCCGAGGTGAGGAGGAGCGGTTACCTCGTCGCTGCTTTAGTTTTAGAAGTAGAAAGCTTTAAATTCGCACAATTAGTGTAATCAACTTCACTTCCTAATGTTTTGATAATAGGTGTTAATTTGACAAAACTTCCAATGTACAGTATTTTTAAATGACGCACAGCACGTCCACTCAGTACGAAAACTTGTGACGAATTCGTAATATGCTTTCTTCCTCCCTCAAATGAATCACTTCATTCGTCGCCTTTTGCAAATCGCTTTCGAGGTTTTCAAATTTTGGGAAATTAGTCGTTTTCGCGCTTAACGATCCCGACGTGAGGTCATCATCCTTCCTCTTTGCTTCATTCTGGATAAGACCTTCTACAGCATCCTTTGTTAGTGATTTTACATCATCAGCTGCGGACACTGCGACTCTCTTCTTATTGACTTCGTTCTGGGCCGCGGTATCACCAGCATCATTAAGATTAGTACCTCGAGGTGTCTCAAACACACATTTCAACTTGTAGTCCATAAGCTGATCAGGACTTATTTCCTTCCACACTTGATCTATGTTAGTTTTTTCCCTCGGGAGCAATAACACTTTGCACCATAAACTTATGTTTATGTTTTTCATTGGGGTCCACATGGACAGGCTGAGGAGTAATTGCTATATCGAGTTTGGAATTGGGTTCGAGCACCCCAGAGTTGGGACGAACGCAATACGCTTCTTTGGGGCAGTGGTCTTGATTTTGAACAAGACGGTATGCTCTGATGGGTTTGTCAACCTCATGTACGTTGCGTAGCCCAGTTCAAACAATCCTGAAAAATCAACTTTGAACTTCAGTTCATTTTGCGGCTCTATAGTTAACACTTGGTTCGGCATTTTGTGTTAATTATTGTATTTCGTAAGCAAAATTAACGGATCAAGATTATCTTTATAATCGAGATGTCGGCCACAGTAAAGATGAATGACGAATTCGAAATGCGCCCAAGGCTTCTCCCCCTGCTGAAACAATCGCAACATCTAAGACCCCTCAAGTGGCCAAGCCCAAGCTGGTTGCCCCACGTACAGCTGCAGTGGTGGTAACGCTGCAGCCGGAAGCGTAACAGAAGGGTGTCACGTATGCCCAGATCTTGGAGCGCGCCGAGCAGGGCGTGCGTCCAGACGGGGTCCCAGGACGGGTCCTGCGTGACACCTTGGTGCACCTAGGTGGGAGGCTTCGGGAACTGTTTGACGAGTGTCTGTCTAGCGGGCAGTTCCCGAAGTCGTGGAAGGAGGGCAAATTGGTCCTGTTGCCAAAGGGGAGGCTTCCCCTAGACTCTTCTTCGGCATACAGACCAATTGTGCTGCTGAACGAGACGGGCAAACTCTTCGAGAAGATTCTCGCTACTCGTCTTGTTCAGCATCTCGAAGAGGTGGAGCCGAGTCTTTCAGAGACACAGTACGTGTTCAGGGCTGGTCGTTCAACGGTGGACGCCCTGAACGCCCTGAAGATCCGAACCACAGAGGCGGTGGCCCGAGGGGACGTGGTCTTGGCGGTATCGCTGGACGTGGCGAACGCCTTCAACAGTCTTCCTTTCGAGACTATTAGGGAGGCACTCAGATACCACAGGGTGCCTTCTCATCTCAGGAGACTTTTGGGGGCATACCTCCGGGACCGTGTGGTCCTCTGGGAGGAAGGTGTTGGGCGAATTGTCCGGTTTCAGGTAGGTTGCGGCGTTCCACAGGGGTCGGTTCTCGACCCAATACTGTGGAATGTTGGCTTCGATTGGCTCCTGCGAGCACACGTCCTTCCCGGAATGGGGGTGTTTTGCTACGCAGACGGCACTCTCATCACGGCGAGAGGGCGGAATTTTCAGGAAGCGTCCCGCTTGGCTGAAGTCGGAACTTCGCTCACGGTGGACCGTATTGGAATGTTGGACTTGAGGGTCTCCATCTCTAAAACGGAGGCCCTTTTATTTCACGGTCCACGCCAGGGACCCCCCAGAGGGGCATCTATCACCGTCCGCGGGACGTTGATTAAGGTGCAGGCCCAAGTAAGGTATCTAGGTCTGATCCTGGATGGAAGATGGAGTTTCGGGCAGCACTTTGTCCAACTGGGCCCGAAGCTCATCAATGCCGCTGCCGCCTTAGGTCGCATCCTACCCAACGTGGGAGGACCAGACTCGCCATGTCGGCGCCTATATGCCTCTCACTGCTCGGAACAAGGCGCATCTGCGGAGACCGCAGAGGATCGTAGCGGTGAGAGCGATACGTGGATACCGTAAGGTTTCGTGGACGGCGGCGACGCTTCTTGCGAGCGATCCGCCTTGGGAATTCCAGGCGGAGGTGCTCGCGGAAGTTTACTGTTTCCGGGTGGAAACCAGAGCGAGTGGCGACCGTCCAGGGTCCGCGGAGGTGGAGCGAGTAAGGGCTCTTGCCCAACGAGCTCTTATTCACAGATGGGAGGAGGACCTGGGGTCCCCAACAGCAGGCCTGGCGGCAGTGGAGGCGATCCGTCCCCACTTGAGTCGATGGTTGAAACGGAGTCACGGCACACTCACATTCAGGCTAACTCAGCTGCTTACCGGGCATGGTTGTTTCGGTAAGTACCTGCACCAGATAGTGAGGCGGGAAATGACGCCCGCTCGCCACGCATGCGGTGCGCCATTGGACACAACGCGTCACACCCTGATGGAGTGTGCCGCCTGGAGGCCTCAGAGTCATTCCCTGGTGGCGATAGTCGGTGGAGATCTCTCGTTGCCGAACGTGATAACCGCCATGCTAGGCAGCGAGAGGTGCTGGAACGAGATGGTCTCTTTCTGTGAAAGTGTAATGTCGCAGAAAGAGGCTGCGGAGCGGGCGCGTGAGGAGAGGGCCTCTGCGGATTCGCTCCGACGAAGAAGACCGGGGAGAAGGCATAAGCGCTATGCGCACCTTCTCCCCCCGCTGTAAGCGTCGCCGGGAGTAGGGGGGTTCTCTGTACCCCGAGAACTCCTCTAGCTTAGAGGCCCATGGTGGGCCAACCGTCGGAGCGTTACGGTAGCATGCGCAAGCGATCCCGTGATGCCCCCCTGTAAAGAACGAGTGGGTACCGCTGGTTTTTTAGTGGGTATAGCGTTATTGAAGGTAATTAAGCCTTTTAAAGTAATTGGCCTACAAGTGATTTTCCGTTTCTTTTGTTTTTCTTTTATACCTATTGACATCATTTGGCCACAGTGATCCGATGTTAGGTTTGACAAGATTTACTTATTAACGGCCTAACAATTACAAAACACGTTGTCTATACAGGTTGCGGAAGTTGCTGATATTCTTGTAGGTTCAGAAAACATTTTATTTAGATTAAAGGACTGAAATAAATTTATGAACTTTGTACTTATGGAAGATTGCACTAAAATATAAATGTTAAAATCTCCACAAATAACATTCTTTCGCCCAATACAAACTCGCTTAACGCTTCGGGCATCCTCCAGCACACATTCAAACAGGTTAAAATGTGATTGTGGAGGTCGGTACACGCACATTGCTATAGTACAATCGAGTTCCACACATGACAATTCAATAGGGCGCTCTATGGAAAGATCTACAGTGTCTGTTCCGTCTTTACAGTTTATCGTCTGCTTTGTGTCTATCAATGATCCTCCATGTGTAGCTGATTTTCTAAAGAACGCACTTGACAATTTATAATTGTTAATACTAGGTGGTAGTTGATGTAACAAGATCCAATGTTCTGTTACATAAAATATATCAATAATAAAGTACTTTAAAAATAATTTTCTATTTCATTATCTTTGCTAGATAAGCTCTTTTTTTTATTTTTTATTTATTCGTTACCACAGTTTACATAGCATATTTAAGGTTGGGTCTCTCTAGTGAGCATGATTCATACTCGTATCAGAGGGTCATACTCTTCCATAACATGTTGTGTTATATAAGCAACCAAAGAATAAACAAACTTTTAATTAATATAAAAAAAAACAAAGAAAATAAAGTAAAATCAAAAAAAAAAAAGATAACTGAACTAATATTTATTACAAAGTGCAAGTGTTTTTTGTGAGGCAAGTGTGGGTGTGTGTGGGTGTGTGTGTGTGTGTGTGTGTGTGTGTGTGTGTGTGTGTGTGTGTGTGTGTGTGTGTGTGTGTGTGTGTGTGTGTGTGTGTGTGTGTGTGTGTGTATGTGTGTGTGTGTGTGTGTGTGTGTGTGTGTGTGTGTGTGTGTTTGTGTGTGGGTGGGTGTGTATAAGTGAGTGTATAAATCATTGCTGTAGAATTAGTGTATGTGTTTTTATACGTAAAAAAATTATTTTTTACTTCCTACGAACGAGTAGTTCGATCTCGTCGTAGCTTTTTGTTATTAACGTTAATTTTTTAACCTTATCATATTGTACGGGATAAATTTTAAATATTTTATTCATGTTATTGTAGAGATAAGCACATTGTGTTAGATATTGATGACTAGCAAAAGAAGTTTTGGGAGCATACACGTCAGTAACTTTGTAGCTTAGTCTTCTATTTAAAACTTCTGCATTGAATTTCAACGATTTGTGTCCTCTAAGAATAATCCGTTGAACATACAATTGTCTTACAGTTAATACCTTACTTGCTGCATACAACATACGCGTAGGGAATTGATAGGGCAAGAAGTGGATGACTTTTAACAACAATCTTTGGGCTCTTCCAACTTCAATGAATTTTGTTTTAACAGCACCTCCCCACACAGGAATACAGTACCCCAATACAGACTGCGCCAGTGCAATGTATATTTTAATCATTAGGACCTTAGAGGCAACGTGTCTTAACATTTTAAAAATCCAAATCAACTTACGTAACCTGAGGGCTTAGCCAAGTTGAGATAGTTTTGACAAGCGCTGACGAAACGATGTCGAAGTTTTTGATCGATAACTAAGCGATCTTAGAGACTCAATAGTTAACGCTAAAAAAATGGCGTCTTACATGGTGATCGACAAGTGTTTTATTTGTTAAACTTATTTTTTCTATTATTACCTTTTAAAATGCATACTTTAAATATGTTGTGGTGTGCTCATAATGAAGAAGTGTGGCTTAGGCGGCAAAAAAGAGACAAAAATCGTCAGTGCATGGTGGAAAACATACGCGAAATGCCGGCAAAATTATTTGTGCAGCAATTACGGTTAGACAAAACAACCTTTGAAGCTCTTTGTCATGAACTCCGACACAAGACTTCGTTAAAAGGAACCAAAGAGATTCCCCTCAATGTTAAGGTAAGTGCTTAATAATCTTATTGATAATTTATTTATTTATTAAGGACACACCACATGTCATAATAAAAACATATTCAGAATTAACATAAAGTGTGTGACTCTTCAAGACAGCCACAACAGTTATTTTCGTTACAGTTATATAATAATAACATAAACAATATTTTTACAATAATAAAAATTACTCACAATAGAATATTGTATTTGATATTTATTTTTTAACGTAACTATGATAAATTTCATTTCCTTAATTGTTGTGTGTTTGTAATTATTTTGCACTCTTAGTTTCCTAGCAACAGGATCCTATCAGCGAATTGTTGGGGTTTCTCAGCATCTTGCCCAACGGACAGCTAGTCGGTGCATAAGACAAGTCATTGATGCTTTGAACCACTCTGCTATCATGGAAAAATGGATCAAGTTTCCGAAAACACGACAAGACAGAGCATTTATAAAACAAGAGTGAGCATTTAAAGTAACAATATTTAATTTATGAAATAAATTTAATAAACATAACATTTTAATTTACGAGGTTCCAAAGAAGATTTGGCCTGCCTGGTGTAATTGGGTGCATAGATTGCACCCATATAGCTTTGGTAAAGCCCAACCATGAAGAGCATCTATATATAGAGCCGAGATGGCCCAGTGGTTAGAACGCGTGCATCTTAACCGATGATTTCGGGTTCAAACCCAGGCAGGCACCACTGAGTTTTCATGTGCTTAATTTGTGTTTATAATTCATCTCGTGCTCGGCGGTGAAGGAAAACATCGTGAGGAAACCTACATGTGTCTAATTTCAACGAAATTCTGCCACATGTGTATTCCACCAACCCGCATTGGAGCAGCGTGGTAGAATATGCTCCATACCTTCTCCTCAAACGGGAGAGGAGGCCTTAGCACAGCAGTGGGAAATTTACAGGCTGATTATGTTTATGTTATGAAGAGCATCTTTTTTATAATAGAAAAGGATATCATTCCTTAAATGTTCAAATGGTAGATATAATAATTATTTATATTGTACGGCATGTTAGAGTGAGATATCAGTCTTAATAGAGGTTTTATTTTCAGGTTTGTGATAGTAATCTTTTAATTTTAAATGTAAATGCAAAGTTTGGTGGAGCTACACATGATTCACATATATGGTCTTCTAGTAGAGTTGAATTATATATGCGTGAACTTCATCAAAATAATGAGAAAGTATGGCTCTTAGGTAGGTATTTATAATAATAAAAAGATCTAATCTAAAGGAGTTTAATTGTGACTAACCAAATTTTAAAATAATTTTCAGGTGACTCTGGATATCCACAACGCCCTTGGCTTATGACACCTATCCTCAATGCAGTTGAAGGTTCTAGGGAAGACCAATACACTCGATTGCATGTGCAAGCCCGTAACTGCATTGAGCGATGTTTTGGATTACTCAAAGCAATGTGGAGATGTTTGCTTAGAGACAGGGTTCTTCACTATCATCCTCGTGTAGCTAGCAAAATTACAATGGCATGTTGTGTATTACACAATATAGCTTTGCAATCTGGGCTGCCACCACCACAACCACTTCCTGCTGCACATGACAATGGGGATGATACAATGATGCAAGATCCCACATCCACTGCGTTTGTAGGTAGCCAGAGTGAAGTAATCCAAGGCAGAGCCATGCTGAGTTGTTTATTGAATAGGATATAGTAAGATTATTTTAAGCTTTAATATGAATCTATTTTACATTTCTTAAAGAATTTGTAGCAATCATTTCAAAGCTACCGATAAATATTCTTCAAACAAAGGTCGTACACTTCTCAAAAAGAACGCTGTTCCCGTTATAGAGGTAATAAAAAGAGTAAAAAACTAAATGAAGTATTTATATATATATATATAAATATATATATATATATATATATATATATAGAAATATAAATATATATATATATATATTTATATTTCTAGCCTACCTCAATAGTGACGAGATATATTTTACTTATATTGTTTTATGAGCCGAGATGGCCCAGTGGTTAGAACGCGTGCATCTTAACCGATGATTTCGGGTTCAAACCCAGGCAGGCACCACTGAGTTTTCATGTGCTTAATTTGTGTTTATAATTCATCTCGTGCTCGGCGGTGAAGGAAAACATCGTGAGGAAACCTGCATGTGTCTAATTTCAACGAAATTCTGCCACATGTGTATTCCACCAACCCGCATTGGAGCAGCGTGGTGGAATATGCTCCATACCTTCTCCTCAACGGGAGAGGAGGCCTTAGCCCAGCAGTGGGAAATTTACAGGCTGATTATGATTATGTTATGTTTTATTTCCCAGGAACACATCAATATAAATATTGTAACCTCCCCGACAAGTCTCGACAATGTCAGCATACTGTATATGGTAGATATTTTTGAAACACCCAGAAAAGCAGCACTTAAAAAACGCGTACGTGAATTAACATGCAAGAAAAAACTGTTGCAGAAAAAAAACAAAGTACTAGTTCAACAAAATAAAAAACTGAAGAAACGTATTGCCATTGCGTGATATTGAAAGATTTAAAGAAAAAAATCGAAAGAACAGCCTACTTAACTAAATTTAAAGACAGAAAAGAAATAAATTGAATCTTTTCGAAGGAGTATGATTGTTTTATAATATGTGTATTTCTTTCTATTTAAAACGTCTTAAATTTTTCACCTACCTTTTATAATATTTATTTGTTATATAGGTATAAATCCCGGCTACAAATTCTGTACACGTGGTTTGTACCTTCTGCCTAATTAATTTGTTAGTCTATGATGGCAACGTGCGGTGATTGGTGGCCCCAATAATATTTGTTTACACGCAATTAAAACATCTTGTTGTCTCTTTTATTCTTATTGTTTTTATCAAGCTTTCCTTTTTACTTGTAGCGAAATGTAAAATAAACGGCCCCGGCGCTGAACACTTTTTTATGTTGTTTAGTAAGTGTATAACATATCTATTTATTAGAATATCATTGGTCATGTGATTATGTTTAGGAATGAGTCTTATTAAAACTAAAAAGATGACAGAAATCACTCGTTTCTTTGTTGTTGACTTAAAATATTTTTTTTAGGATGTCTTCACGATCGTAAAAAATTATTGATTTAATTTATAACTGACTGACGATAATGATAATCCTCATGGTCTAGACGATCGCTAGGTGATTCAGAAACTCAAATTAAATATATACTAGCGCCACTTTGTGAGATTGTAAGTAATACGAACTAATTTTCAGTGAGAACTGTATTATTTGACATTAATTGGCATTCTCAGACTCGATTTCGAAATTAAAAAATGAAACTAACTTCGACTTAATACGTCAAATTAAAAGTTGATATAATGTGGCGGAAGGCTCTAGTGAAAACTGTAAATCTATTTTTTTTTTTTTTATTTATAAACACTTTATTGCACACAAAAGACAAAAGATACAGTGTACATAACATTACAAGAACATATAACAAAAAAGAGAAGCGTGCAAAGGCGGTCTTATTGCTTAAAGCAATCTCTTACAGACAACCCTTTAGAGTAAGAATTTGTCTGTGGGAAACGGGATGGTGCAAACAAGCATGTTTTATTCTTAAACAACTAAAAATTAATCTTTAAATAATACAAATAATATATAACAAAATACATATATATATGTTTAATAAATACATATGTATTATATATACCAAATAATTATATAAATAAAATTATATATATAGCAGAAAGTTATACTAAACATATAGAATAAAAATAAAACTTACGTACATAAAATATAATACTTAATAAATAAATACTAATAGTATGATAATATAGGAAATAGTATTTACGCAGATTGAATAGATAAATAATACTTATGTAACCTATTTTTAAATATATAAATTGACTCAGATTGACGAATATCGGTAGGGAGCGTATTCCATAGCTTTGCAGCTGTCATCGTAAAGGATTCGCTATAGAAGTGGGTATGAGCGACCGGCAGTGACAGTTTGTTGTCAGAGCGTGACCGCAGTTCATGTGGATAGCTGACGTCAGTACCCACAAAACAGAACCGTTCCTTCAAATACGCGGGAAGAAGAGGATTATAGAGGATAGAGTAAAGAAGAGATAACATGTGCAAGTTGCGACGATGTCGAATAGTAAGCCACTTAAGTTGCGCCCGATATTCGGAGACGTGATCAAATTTCCGTAGACCAAAGATGAATTTGATGCAAACGTTCTGTAACCTTTCTAGCTTATTGAGTTGGTCCTCAGTAATGTTTGTGTAACAACAATCTGCGTAGTCCAAAATAGGAAGTAGAAGAGTTTGACATAACGTGATTTTAGTCTTAATGGGCAGAAAGTGTTTCCAACGTTTTAACAAATGAAATGTGGCGAAAACTTTTCTACTGACTTCAGCAACTTGCACAGTCCAGGATAATGTATTATCGATAAGAAGACCAAGGTTTTTAACGGAACTGCTAAGTGACAAAGGCGTATTGTTAAAGATGATCGCAGGTAGGTTGGCGTAATCAACTTTAGTAAGTAGTTTGGAGCTACCAATAATAATGACCTGCGATTTATCTGGATTTACAAGAAGCCCGCACGTCTTGCTCCAAGTACAAATTTTATGCAATTCCTGGTTCAGCCTCTCAATAGCCCCTCCGATACCTGTTAAGGGAGCAGAAACGTAGACCTGCAAGTCGTCAGCATAAAGATGAAAGGAAGACGAGAGGAGATGGGATACAGTATTAATAAAAATGGAAAATAAAAGTGGAGAGAGGACACTGCCTTGAGGAACACCAGATGAGAGAGATTGGAGGCTGGATAATTTATTATTAATCCGTACACATTGCTGACGACCAAACAGGTAGCTACGAAACCACTCACATGCATCGGAAGAGATATTAATCGACCGAAGCACTGCCAGCAGGAGATCTAAATCAACCGTATTGAACGCATTACTGAAGTCCAATAATGCCAGGATACTAACATGTCTGTTGTCCATGTTAAAACGTATATCGTCGCATACTTTAAGTAGGGCAGTAGTAGTACTATGACCTCTCCGAAATCCTGATTGGAAATCAGAGAGTACATTGTACTCTGCTAGATACTTTGTTAATTGAAGATGGACAATACGTTCTAACACTTTAGACAGAAATGGAAGGATAGATATTGGACGAAAGTGAAAGAAAGATATGGGATTTTTGTTTTTGGGAATAGGAAGGATATAAGCTAAACGCCAAGTGGAAGGGAATTCATTATGGTCAAGGGAGAAATTGAAAATGTGAAATAATATAGGGAGAACATAATCTAACACAGCAAGTATCATTCTACGGTTGATTCCATCACATCCCGTGGCATCGGATCTTATTGCAAGGATGTTGGCCTTAACGTCACTAGCAGTAATTGGGGAAAAGTGAAAAGAGGGTCTGTTAGGAATAGGCAAGGATCTAAAATGATTTAAAGTACTAATTATATCACTGTTGTTCATTAGGACAGTACTAGCAA
Organism: Vanessa tameamea; assembly: GCF_037043105.1. Classification (NCBI taxonomy): domain Eukaryota; kingdom Metazoa; phylum Arthropoda; class Insecta; order Lepidoptera; family Nymphalidae; genus Vanessa; species Vanessa tameamea. The sequence continues at coordinate 4,688,216 of NC_087340.1, read as the reverse complement.
AAAATCCGTTCAGAGCATTGAGATCAACAGTATGAGGGATCCTGGATGCTTGTCGTCCAATACCTAGAGATTGTAGGAATTTCCATGTCTGAGAAGAATTGCTGTTCTCAATCTTATCTTGTATATATTTACGTTGAGCATCTCTACATACTTTACGGCACCGATTACGTAAACTCTTATATTTCACGAGGTTGTCAATAGTTGGGTTTAATTTAAATTTTGATTTAGCTCTGTCACGCTTCTTCATTAACTTCCGAATGTCCTGAGATAACCAAGGTGCAGGTAGGTGTTTGAGCTTGATGGGACGGAAAGGAGCATGTTTATCGAAGAGATCATTTAGAGAGGAGTTAAAAAGTTCAAGTTTCTCATCGATAGTAGAAGCGTTTAAAATTGAGTCCCAATTGATAGCACTAAGATCCTGCATAAATTTTTCGTCGTCAAAATGTTTGAAGCTTCGACGCATGACCACAGTGGGTTTAACTTTCGGCGGACGTACTTTGTACGACAGATATATTAGGTCATGGTACGAAAAGGCTTCAGCAGGTAGTTGTCCGTGAATTTCAACATGCTCCAAGGATGAAACAAAGGATAGGTCAAGTTGGCTTGGGATGCAGTTGGGAAAGTAATGAGTGGCATTGGATGGGAGAAAATTTAGATTGGAGCTATTAATTATGTTCAATAAGCGCTTGGCACGAGCGTCATTTTTGATAAGGCAGGTATTGAAGTCGCCCATAATAATAGCATGGTTAACATTAGGCAAGGAATTTTCCAATAGACTTTCGAACGTGTCGAAGTAGTCTATGTGGAGCGAAGGACTGTAAAAAACACCGAGTAGTACCTTAATGTGTCCAAATATAACCTCAATGAGTATGTGCTCGGCGGATTCAGAGTATTGGGAATCGGATTTATTCAGGATAGTGAAAGGAATGTGGTTACGTAAATAAATAGCAACTCCTCCGCCTCCTTTTCCAGTTCGATCATTGCGGATAAGATGAAAGTTAGGTAATGAGAAGGAGGAAGAAGGAAGAGATGGCTTGAGGAATGTTTCGGAGATAAGGATAGCGTGAATATTAGAGTTGCCAAAGGAAGATAAGAGATCAGGATAGTGAGCTGGAATACTCTGCGCATTCAAATGAACAACATTAAAATTTTTTGGGAAAAGAGAGAAGGTTGAATCAAGAGAAGAGGAAAGCGGGATGTAAGTACTATGAAAACTGTCAGCCGAAGAGGAAAGTGATACAAAAGTGTTATCATCGTCTGAGTCAATATTCAGATCAATATTATTAATACTCATACTAAATAAATATAAATATATATATAATAAATATATTTAGAAATAATATATATGTATATTTAAACAAATGTATATAACCCGTAAAAGCTAATTTTATCAGACAAAAACTTACACTTACCAGCACTAACACAAGTTGGTCATAGTTAAATGCATCAAATAGAACAAAAACAGTGCAAACAGCAACACCAAAGCATAGCAAAAACATCAAAAAAAAAAAAACATTTAGGCACAAAAATCAATCAATGGATAGATAATAATTAAATCTCCTCGCTTAGTAGTTAGGTATATTCAGCGAATATTTAAACAATATGACATTTAAAATGAAAACAAATAAGTATTGATAAAAAACAAATAAATTAAGTTACATTAATTTACAAAATATATATCTATGTTTTATCAAGAAATAACAGTAGATATATGGTATCCATATTTCTGCTTAAAACGGAACGCTTTTGTTTATGGCTCAATATTTGTTTACTCTGTAATCTCATTTGTCAGTTTGACCTTTGAGTTTGACAATCATTATAATGAATGTCGGTATCGGTAAATAAATAAAAGAATTGTGTTCGGTAAATTATATCGCGAGTCGAAGTACTGAGATTTTATTATTATTACTCTATAATTCGAATGAGATCTCACAACATGCACACACCGAACGATGTGATTGTGACAAGTAACTAAGATAAATAAATAAAGAGATAAGCGGATAGAATTATTGCAACCGTAATGAAACAGATAAACAAACACCGCAGAAGCAAAATTAATATAAAACTATGACACAAAGATAAGGGATAATTAATAACATAAAACAAAAGAAAAGAAAGTATTACTTTTTGACGGTTCTTTTTGGCCTGATGTTGGAGATTTTCAAGTCTTTTGATGCCAGGGTGCCGCAGCTAGTAGAAGCAGTAGGAGTAGTGTTTACCTCTGTGATGTCGGTGGATGAAGTTAAGGACTTTAATTCAGCCATCGTAGAAATCCTCTTCTTAGTGCCATGTGACTCTAAAACTTACACAGTGCCGTTCCTAGTCCAGCACTTTGTGATCCCGAATCGCTGACGAGCCGCAACAAAAACCTCATGACGTTCTTTAGTGAGGAATTCAGATAAAGTAATACCAGTATTCCTCAAATTGGTTTTACTGAACCAGACCTTATTTCTAAGGTCAATATCTCGGAATTTGATAAGAACGGCACGTGGCTTGTCAGAGCTGGAGCGGCCGAGACGGTGACAACGGCTTATATCTTCCACTTTCAATTCGGGGATTTTTAGATGTTTAGAAAGAATCTTAACGGTACCTGACACCAATTTTTCTGATTTGCTTTCCTGAATGCCGTGGACAAGAAGAATTTTTCTACGGGATTTCATTTCTAACTCATCATACTTGCCAGCCAAAAGCCCAAGTTGTAACTGAAGCCCCTCTAGAGCACCCATAACAAAACTTCTGAAGACACTGAATTGAGCCGCAATATTGGAAGTAGGACTTGTGGCCGGGATGGAAGCACTTTGAAGATTTTTTTGAAACTCGGCCATTTTATTATCAAAATGATCTCTGAGTTCAAATATTGTGTGTTTCAAGGACTCCATTGTTCTGCTGCTGTTGTATTGTTTGAACAATTGGAAGAATTTTATGAAAATTTTTATTGTGAATGCGATAGGTGTTTAGTGTAGACTATAATTGTTGTCATTAAAGGAATGTAATACTGGTAAGTGACAAGACTTTCACAGCATATTTCTCATTAATTTAATTAAATAAAACGAGAGCATTAAAAAACATGAGTTAACTTATTTTACACCTACCCGCAATAAAAAAAAAAAAAAACTCTATTTGACTCTATCTATGTGATCTATACAAAACGTGTTAGAGGATCGAATAAAGCTACCGTGGCATGATATTATCACTCGGAAAGAGAGTTTTTTCTAACGTAAGTATACATAAGTACTCCAGAACAAATAAGAGAACCAACAACAACGAGGTATCGTGACAATCCCAGTGCAACTTTGAGTAATTACCTTATTTTATTTTGGTTGACTTATGTACAACGGGTTATTATATCATATTAAACAAATGGGTTTGGATACAGGATTTTGGCTTTTTTATAATAAAAAACAGTAATAAAACAGCACCACAGAATAAGCACTGACAACATAATACTTTATAATTTTTTTTTTTAAATACAATAATTTGTTTTATTAATTTTTCAGCTCCTAGGCGCCGCACATTTCGAGCTATGAGACGATCACCACCATCACAACGACGCTCTCAATTCAACAGCATGGCTGATAAATTTTTGAAGTTGGAGGACCAGCAGCTTTCACATGAAGGGAGAGTCGTCAAAGTAAAGGAAGAGATGGCCCAAACTCACAATGTGCTAGCAGAGGGAGTCAAAGCTCTTGGAGAGCGGCTTAAGTCCCTGGGGGAGGGTTTAAAGTCGCTAGCCGAATCAATAAATAATTTTTTATTTCTTTTTAAAAATAAACTACATAAATAGCAGGGATGCATCGATCCGCCTTTTTCCTATACAATACCGATACCGATACTCTTATCGAATTTAAATAAAGGTAAAATAAATGTAAGTAGACATGTTGATTGATTGTTTTTATTTAAAAAAATATAAATATTAAAATAAAACGTTACAGACTTCGAATGTGAATATTGGTAATTAAGCTCAGTAATTAAGGTTCATTAATAAGAGTTAGTAACTAAAAAAACATTAATCAAATTTTTGTTTAAAAAACAAACGAAAATGACAAAACAAGAGGCGATCTGTAGATATACATATATATATATATATATATATAATTATATACATATATGTATATCTACAGATTAGGGGTACTAAGATCAAAGTGAGAAGACTGACTAATGATTCAGATCATATAATATTTATTGTTAAATAAAAGCTTTTTGTTTGTTATATTTGTATCTCCACAGCATGTCTGAACTAGTGTATCTTATTTATATTTTTTATTAATGTTATTTTAATATGCCTGCATGATTTTACAATCAGACAGCATCATAATCTAAGTTTCCGGATTAAAAATTAATAAAAATATTATATAACGTGTAGCATATTTTTATTTACAATATAAAACTCTCGAGGGTCCTCTATATAACAAATTTATAACGATGATTAAGCATGCATTACATTAATGTAATCAAATCAATATTTTTAAAAACTTTATTCAATACACAGGCATTACACTTACTTTTTGACTGTCAAATTAAAAACTAATAATTATTCAATACAACAAAGAGATAGCCAGGAGGCGATCGTTTCATTCCCAAAGTGTGCGATCTCATGGGTGATTGATTTGAATGTTAAAACATTTAACTAACTATAAGAAATATTAACCAACCTAACTCCGTCCATGGTGATAAGAACTAAGATGTTATGTCTCTCATGCTTATAACTAACTAACTAACCTGTGGTTACTATGATATTATGTCTCTTATGCCAAGTGGTCATTTCTGCTACGCCACAAGTTACATATCAGTTGTCCTCTAAAATTGAGCCCCAATGCAATTTCTGAATCCGATTGAGCGGAGTCTAGAAAACGTAACTCTTGCTGCGTGTTCTCCATCTGCAGGTCATCTTCGCTCAATACTGGAGCAGATAAACCTGCGCGATTGCACAAATTGTGGAGAACACAGCATGCGATTATAATTTTCGTTGATTTTTCAGGGTTATAGTGAAGTACTCGGTGACCCAAAAGACAGCGAAATCGTGCCTTAAATACGCCAATAGCCCTTTCTACCGTATTACGAGCTGTAGCGTGCAACTGGTTATAATACGCTTCTGGAGTGCCATCGACACTATTACTCACTGGAGTCATTAGATATGGCCGTTTTGGATAGCCTGAGTCCCCTGAAAATATAAAGATTTAATATTTAAACCATGTGTTTATTTAGGTTTTTACACTATTTAGGTTTTACACATTAATAGTAATCACAAATATTATTATAAGAAACAATTATTACCCAATAAATAGGCAACTTCACCGGAACTTATTAAATTCGATAGATGGTTTTTAATTGTACAATTTTTAAAAACAAAACTATCGTGGCTACTCCCTCCGTATGATGCATCCACATGCAGAATATTTAGGTCTGCATCCACGATCTGTAAAATTAAATTAAAATAGATACATAGGGCCAACATTGTTAAGAGTTATATTTAACACATAATTGTTAGAATTTCAACTTACTAACATAACATTTCTCGCATGGAATCCTTTCCGGCAATAAAATCTCTTCTCATTTGCTTTTGGTCTAATTATCGCAATGAATGTCCCGTCGATGCACCCAATAACACCCGAAATACGATTTTTTTTCATAAAAACTGTAATTAAAAGATTTTTGAACTTATAATCTAGGTCTAATTAGGTACTTGGTTGGGTTTTATCTTTTATGAACGTCTTGTTACTTACAAGAATAAAAAATAAAAATCTTAGAAAACTACTCACCGTTCTTTTAACATCTGTCTCTCTGTAACATTCTCAGGGAATCTTATGTATTTTTTTATAATCGATGGATGGTTTAATGCTTCGACTATTTCATTGATGCATCGCGAGACAGATGCTTGAGATAAATAATTATTGATATTGGTGCCCAATATTCTTTGATAGCTGCCGCTTGCCAGAAACGAGAGTGTGCAAAGGATCTGAAATGAAATTAATATAAATTGCCTCGACAAACGGTGCGTTGTTAATCGCCTTCCCACTAAAAGACCGGTCGTAAAAGCGGTTTTTGAACGCGAATCAAAGGGAATTAGAGTGACAAGACGAACAAATTAACAAACGCTTAATCAAGCAAAATAAGAAATTATTTTTATTAATAATATTTATATACGTAAATAATTTTATAATGATATAAATATAATAAGTAACGTTAGTATGCATACCTTAGACCTTATCGGAAGTCGACGCTTGAATATCAACGGGAGAAGCTCTTTCTGAAGGTGGTAAATAAGGTCTGAAGGCGGTCTTCACTGAGACGATAAATACGAATATATTCATATTTGCGAGACCTTATTGACAAATACCTAATTGCTCGGGCTTGCTTTCTACTGGTATTCACCTCCAGCTCATGGGCTTCCTTTAAAAGATTCAACATAATCCAGGGCCTTGCCATCTAGAATGAAAATATGATTTAAATAAATAAATAAATTTTGGACAACATCACATACATTACTCTGATCCCAATGTAAGTAACTAAAGCACTTGTGTTATGGAAATCAGAAGTAACGACGGCACCACAAACAACCAGACCCAAGACAACATAGAAAACTAATGAACTTTTTCTACATCGACTCGGCCGGGAATCGAACCCGGGACCTCGGAGTGGCGTACCTATGAAAACCGGCGTACACGCTATTCAACCAAGGAGGATGATTTATTTGTTAATAAATAGCAAAAATACTTAGAATTCATAATATGCTTTCTACGTAAATAAATAGTACTTACTTTTAAATCTTATTTGGTGCTATTAAACAATTTTAAAAGAAGATACAAATTATTAACAGTTTTCACACGATTCTTCCGACACACAGGAACAACTTTGTATCTGACGTATGTAATCGAGGTAAATTTTTTATTCTTTCATAATTGTGCGGGTAGTCATACAGTAAAAGTCGTTAATTTTTACTCTGCTTTTAATATTTAATAAAATTTACATATTCTTATCTGCCAGCTATTATACTGATATCCTTATAGAACATTGCAACTTTCCTGTGAGTAAAATACAACACATAATTATTAACACCACATTATGGAGTCAATTAAGCACACAATAGATGAGCTGACACTAGTCTTCAATGCAAGAATGAATGACTTTCAAAAGGAATTGAAAGGTACTACTCCTGCCACCAGTCCCATGTCGAACATCAACTCACAATTCAATATGTTTCGTTCCTTTGTCTTAACTGCACTTCAAAATCTACAACTACAAGTTGAATTTCTGTCTAAACAGCAAGATAACTTGGAGATGCACTCTCGTAGGAAGGTTCTTCTCTTGCATGGTGTTTCTGAGACAAATAAAGAAGATACGGCTGCTTGTGTGTCCAAATTAATGAATGAGCGTCTTAAACTGCCACAAATCATCCCCAGCTCTTTCAGTGTATGCCATAGATTAGGTCGACTTAATAAGGATAAGCCCCGAGTGATATTAGTTAGATTTAAGGATGTCACTCTGAGAAACCAGGTTTGGTCATCAAGACCAGTTTTAAGGGCTCCGGTGTTACTGTATCCGAGTTCCTTACAAAAACGCGCCACAAGGTCTTCTTAACAGCACGTCAACGCTTTGGCGTTACGAAAAGTTGGACCAGAGATGGTACTATCATGGTCATAGATGGGGAAGGATCAAGACACCGCGTAACAACTATGCTGGAGTTGGATGCAGTTTAAAACACGATTCCGGGAGTCTCTGAGGCACAAGTTGTATATGCTGATGCTGAAGCTGTTAAACCTAACAAAACAGCAATCTCGAGGCTCAAGAGGACTGTGAAGAAATAGTCGTATTCGCAATTTTTCTACATAATATATATATATTTTTTTTTAATTCATCCATATTATGTTTATTTTGTAATGTCATATTATAAGTAATAACAATGTATTACTCAATAGTTTTTCGATATCTGTAGAATTCCTCTTTACATTAGATATTTTATATTCTTTTTATATACAACTTCGTTTTACCCACATTTTTCTTTTTTATTGTTTTAATGTTAGAAGTTTAATAAATAATACAGTAATATGTTTCACTGACATCTGACAGCTGACGGCTGGCTGACTGACCAGTGTTGACATATGTAAATTTTAATTTTTAAGTTCGTATACATTGCCTTTTTAAATAATAAGGAGTGAGTACTCACAGTAATATTAAGTCCTAAAATATTATTATCTTAACTTATTTTAAGTTATATGATCTTTTTTTTTTTTATAATTATTATTTATTTTTTTTTGCCATTTATGTTGATACTACTCTTGAATGTGTAATAACTTGTTACAGATCTTTTATTTTACGTCTTTTACAATTGTTTACTTTCTTATTTTTGAAATTGTTCTATTTATAATTATGTTTTAAGTGTAACAACTATTGTGGCTGGCAGCTATTTTATTAGCTTTTTGGTTACTTAGTATAATAGGTCATATCATTTGAATATTATAAGTTATATATTGTTTTTATTTACTTATTATTTATTAATCTTATTTTATTTATTTATTATTAATATACTTTTTATTTATTTATTTATTTTTCTTTTTTATTATGATTATTTTTATTTATATATATATATATATTTTTTTTTTTTGTATGTCGTATGTCGCCTCATGGTAGTATACATAGTGATGTTTACCTATCCCTATCGTCTGATGGATCCTCTAGTGTTGATAGCTTCCACAGTACATCTATTCCTTCACTAAATGTCACTCTCGAATCATATTTTTCCGACTGTGTGAAAAATTTTAATATCATTCACATCAATGCCCAAAGTGTTCCGGCTCATTACCCTGATATGCTTGCATCATTTGACTCCCGCAATATTCATGCCATCCTCATCTCCGAATCATGGTTAAAGCCCTGCTTATCATCGACACCTTACTCGTTGCCCGGCTTTCAACTGATTCGCAATGATCGTAGCGGGAGGAGGGGTGGTGGCGTCGCGATCTACTTACGCTCCTATATCCCTTTCACAGTTCTCAGTTCGTCTGCTCAACTACCTCCGCCCGATGCGGTCGAACATTTGCTTATCGAAGTAAGTCTGTCCTGCTCTAAGCTTCTCCTAGGAGTATTTTACAATCCTTCTTCTCTGTCTAATTATTTTACCACTTTTGAAAACGTATTACATAATTTTATCCCTACCTACAGTCACTCCATTATAATGGGTGATTTTAACACTTGTTTACTCAAAAATGACTCGCGGTGTAAGAAACTATTAGAAATAACTGATTCCTACAATTTATATGTTTTACCTCTTAAATCTACACACCATTCTCCTGGTTGTATCCCATCTCTTCTGGATCTTATAATGGTTTCATCTCCTGATTTTATTTCTAAACACGGCCAATGCCCTGCTGATGCATTTTCCTATCATGACCTGATCTTTCTTTCGTACAAAATTCGTCCTCCTAAAGCTAAATCTAGAACTCCTCTGTATCGTAATTTTGCGGGAATGGATCAGATTGCTCTCTGTGATGAAGCTCGCCGGCTGGATTGGTCGTCGGTATTCGCTGCTGAGTCAATTAATGACAAAATTAAAATGTTTAATACGCTGCTTACTCAGTTATACGATACCCATGCCCCTTTGAAACCGGTAAAGATGAAACACCTTCCAGCACCGTGGTTGTCGGAGGAATTAAAAAAGCTAATTGAAAAAAAAAAACCTTGCTAAGAACAAATTTAAGATGCATAACAATGACATCAACCGCGATAAATATAGAAAAGCTCGGAATCGATGCAATACAGCATGTAGAGACGCTCAACGACGCCACATTCACAAATCCGTCGAAAACGGCGACACTTCAAACACATTCCCTGATGCTTGGAAAGATGCTCATATCATACCACTTCCCAAAAAACCTAATCCTATCAACAACTCCGATTTCCGACCGATTTCCATTCTTCCGTTTCTTTCCAAAATTTTAGAAAAAATAGTTTTCCAACAGTTAAACACTTTCCTCAACAATCACTCCATCCTCAACCCTCTCCAATCCGGCTTCCGCGCAGGTCATAGTACGGTCTCTGCTCTGGTTAAGGTTACGGATGACATTCGTGCAGCCATGGATAATAAACAACTCACAATTTTGATTCTTTTGGATTTTAGCAACGCATTTAACTGTGTTGATCATGAAATCCTTTTGAGTTTGTTGGGTTCTATTAACATATCTCCATCAGTGGTAGATTGGTTTCAAAGTTACCTCAAGGACCGACGACATCGGATTCGCCATAATGAGACTTTCTCCTCATGGTGTGATGTCCAGGCTGGGGTTCCTCAAGGTGGCGTCTTATCCCCCTTACTCTTTTCAATTTTCATTAATTCTATCACTTTATGCATTTCTTCTCTCTACCATATGTATGCAGACGATATCCAGACTTAAAGATTTTTCTGCAGCGATTGATGCTATTAATGACGATCTTGTTTCAATCTCTGAGTGGAGTAAGCGATACGGACTTAACATCAATCCAAGTAAATCGCAGGCAATCATAATTGGGAGTCCAGGCATGATCTCGAAGGTAGATTTATTTAATTTACCAGCCGTTGAATATAGAGGCACTACAATACCCTACTACTCCAACGTTAAAGATCTTGGTGTGTATTTAGACCAGACATTATCATGGTCAGTACAAATAAAAGAAGTCAGTAGGAAAATATTCGCTGCGTTGAGCTCATTACGGCGACTCCAATCTGTACTTCCAATTCCTACCAAAATTATGCTAGCAAACTCTCTCCTTTTATCAATTCTAGATTACGCAGATGCAAGCTATAGCATCTGACCGAGGACCAACTGAACAAACTTGACCGACTTCAAAATGTTGCTATTCGATTCATATTTTGCTTACGAAAATATGACCATGTCTCCGAATATCGTTCAAGACTCAAGTGGCTTCCTATACGTCTTCGCCGGAACCTGCATATTCTTTCCCTTCTGTACTGTGCCCTATTTAACTATAGTTTTCCTAAGTATTTAAGCGAAAAATTTGATTTTCTTGGGGATCCTTCTTTATTAAGATCTAAGCGGTACCTAACACTCAAAAAGCCTGTTCACAAAACAAAATTCCTAAACAATTCGTTTACTGTACAGGCCATAAAGTTATGGAATGCCCTACCGATAGATGTAAAAAAAGCTCCATCAATTTCAGCTTTTAAAAAAGCCGTAAAAAACTATTACCTAAATAATAATTTAGACGACTTTAATTAATTTCCTTTATATAACATTTTTAGTATCTTAAATATGTATTAGTGTATAATAGAGATATATATTATATATATGTATATATGTAGTATGTATAAGTATTAGTGTGTAAATATTTGTATGTAAGTTTATGACTGCACCTGCCTACGACGTTGGTTTTAAAAATTCTCTCTCAGATTGGGTTGTCTGGAAGAGATGGCTAATTAGCCATAAGTCCGCCCATTGTACAACACTTTTTAGTTTTTACGTTTTTTTTTTTTAAATTTTTATTTTTATTTTACTAATTTTGTTTTACTTTTATTTCTGTGTGTTTCGTTTTGTTTGCGGTGTACAATAAAGTATATTTCATTTCATTTCATTCATTTCATTTCAAATTTTATTTTTAAGAAACAGAATGCCAATTAATGTCAAATAATACAGTTCTCACTGAAAATTAGTTCTTATTACTTGCAATCTCACAAAGTGGCGCTAGTGTAGCTTTAATTCGAGTTTCTGAATACCAAATATAGTTTTCATTAAAAATTTCACATGAGGATTAGAAATATGAGTTTCAGAATCACCTCGCTGGTGCGTGCTTTGAGTGCGCTGCGAACACGAGCTAAAGTTTTTTTTAATACTTTTTTACTTTTTACTTTTGTACTACCAAAATATTCCGGCTTAAAATGTAATTAAATAACATTACGTTCAATAACATTTCAAAAATGTGTTCGAAAATACCTTTTAAATTTTCCCCCTAAAAATTACTTAATTTTCAGGCACGCTGAAAAAATCTTTAATTTCTTACAACAATTTCAAATTCAAATTATGGATTATTTTTTTTCTTAAAATATGACTTATTATCTGTCATTTCGCGCAAGAACCATGCCGATATTTTAATTAACGTTCAAACGGCATTTAAACAAATAAAAATCAATTTTTTCCTTTTCGCAATTTGGCCATTTTTCGACAATAAAATTAAATTTTCAAAATTATTGCAATCGATTACTCAGGATATGTTACCCCTATAATGTATGGTTCCAAGATTAATTTCATGCATTCATCGAAGAAATACATTTGCACCAGTGTGGTGAGTGTGTGACCTCAAAGGAAGTGTGGTGTCTACGGGTTAGGTTTAGCTCCTGTAGTCCTCTTAAACTATTACGTTATTGACGTTTTGTTAGATATCGTAGGATGTATGTGAGATATTAAGTTCAAGTCCTACTACATACCGGATTCATTGGCATAGAGTCCATAATATTCTATTCCACAGAATTACCAGATTAATATTTTATGGTATAAATACTTATAAACTGTCGTTATTCTATCTTATGTTTAATTATGAAACATTTTTGTTTATTGAGGAAAATGACATTCTCTTTATTTTATAAGACACTTTTTTTATAAGATTATTTAATTACATGACACAAAACGGGTTATATTTACAATAAATCATGTAAAATTACATTACAGACAATTGACATTAAATTACAATATAATAAAATTTACAAAGAGATAAAACGACTCCAAATAGAAATATATATTTTAAAAAATTGACGGTTAATATATTTATTATAAAACATGGCAAAATATTATTAGAGGAACTTAAACTTTTGGCCAACAGTCTTGTTTAGCTATAAAGCTATATGATTCTGATTCTGTAAGCAGCAAACATATTCGTTAAACATGCATGTTAATGTGATTGTAAACTTAACAAGATGAACAGCTATTGTCCATCAATATAAGATGTTGTTTAAAATGGGATGACATATCAATTACAATGTTTTAATCACATTACATAATAAGTAAAAATTTTAAAAAAGTCATTGGGTCAAATAGGCTAAGAATATTGGTTCCTTTTTTAGTTTCTAAAAGTCAGGGAAATATACATACACATATACATCTAGATGTGATTATTGTAGTTCTTTAAAGTAATTGTGACAAATTTACTTAAAATAAGCGTAATTAAATAAATATTATTAAAAAAAAAACATTTAGAAGTACAAATCAAGATCTAAACTTATTACAAACATATAAAATTGTTTGAAAACATTGATCATGACATTAAACATAGAAATATCTAATAACTTTTCAATTCAAAATAATAGTTTATTAAACATATTTGGAAATAAATCGGTTAACGTTATACATGAATAGATGGATATATGAATAGGTATATCAGTGATTGGTATGTGTGAGTTACTAATATGTGATCGAGATGAGTAAGTTTGCATGATTTAAACCCAATCGGGTTTAGATTTTTTGTGCTATACAATCTATATCTATATGTTTTCATCGGGTTTCTCAATATAAATACAAGGATGTATTGTATCTTGTATATAGTGTTGTAAGTATTTTAATATGAGTATTATTCATCATTCAGCATCATACAATACAATATATAAGTGTAAAACTTAGTCACATTGTACGTAAGTGACTAAAGTTTCCACAGATACTTATACATAAAAGATAATTTGATATACATACATATGTAAGTATTATCTTAATGCTAATAAAAAAATCTACTCGAAGGACACTAAATTTTAAGTTGCGTAATATTTTTTTTTAAATAAAAACAAAAAAATATCACCACATTTTGAATACTAACTAAAATTAATATATTCGAATATATAATTCAGTCAATGGTCAACAATTATGGTCAACAGTCAACATTTAATTTATTTAACTTATGAAGTTTCATGATTTGATTGTAGAAATAAAGGATTTTTATATATATAAATTGCAAGTACAAATAAATTATTTTTCCAGAAATCCAAGTCTGCGTTGGATTCTTTTATGATAATATATTAATCATTCTTTACATCGCTAAGGCGCCGCCAACTTTGGGAATTGGGAAGATGTTATGTTCTTTGTGCCTGTAATAACACTGGCTCGTTCAACCTTCAAATCGAAACACAACAGTACTAAGTATTGTTGTTTGGCGGTAGAATATGTAATGACTGGTTGGTACCTACACAGACGGACTTGCATAAAGCCTCACCATCGAGTGATAAGAATTCAAAAATCATAAAACGTACGAATGCATAATTTAAATATACTTCATACGTAAAATAAATGTCAAGTGCGCGAGTATACTGACAAAGTAAACAATGCAAGTTAAACATACTCGATACTCTTAAAATATAGCAATTGACATTATTATAATAAAAGCCTATAAATAAACGAATGATGTCAGCTAATAAACGATCAGAAATTGTGAATCATAAGCGTCGTTTGAAAGACTGTTTAAAAACTAAAATATACAAATTATGATTACATAATATAATATAAACGTGTATAAATTTAAACCCTTTTTTCGCAATCAAACCGTGAAGTATTTGTACAGTAATAAAGTGTTACACTTGAACAAATACGTTGCGTGTGTGTATTATATTAATAAATATGAATATTAATTTTATTGATTTTTTTTAGTTTGGTACTCCGGGTGTATACAGTATCTCTTCGTTTTTTTTTTGGGTGAAATATTGTGATAATTTTAACAAATGTCCTCTATTTATTGTCTTCCAGGAAAACCAAGTCGTCGGCTACGACGTCGGATACGTGTAGATATATGATCCAGTACATGAGATTAAAGCAGATGAAACAAACGGGAAACACTACGCGCGAGTATTTGTCGATATCCGATGGCGTCATTCCCAACAGCTTACTTATGTCCTGAAATTGAAAATTAGTCAAATAACTATAAATTAATAAAAAATTAGTAGTTGCTACCAATGAGTCGAGTTTCTTTCATAAATCATTTGATAAAATCAGCTATTTGAAATATGAAAACTCAGTGCAACAGTAACAAATTCAAGTCAAAAACAAATATTCTGTATTCAAGTAGTCTTATAAAAGCACTTTCCAATCGTCATGTATTGAATTAAGTGTAAAAATGCCACCTCTTCGGTAAGTAGATTCTACTAATAAATAATCAACTTCAAAAACACTATAATAATTATTAAAATAAAATACTATGTTCTTGTTATTTATACTTTTTCAATTAGTGGGTATATTAACAGACAATTAAAACTATTAACTCTTTATTATTTAATGTAAATAAAAAACTTAATGTAGTGTAATACACCTAGTGTAATACATAATATAATTATATTTTAGGAAAAATAAAACACAAGTAATTATTATTTGTTTTAAATATATTAAACTATATTTTTACAAAGGTTCTTGAAGTTAGAGTTTTATATGTAGCGTCACACTGGAAAATGCAGCATGGATGTATTTGTAGTAGTATCTAGGTTTGTATTTCTTCTTTGGAACTGTAATCACAAACAATATTTTTTATTAAAACATTTACAAACATAAAATAATCATGATCATGGAATTATTATAATCTAATAATAGAAATATTAGGTCTAAGTATATATTTAATGATAATAAGATATGATTATTTTATTATCAATATAACATAATAATTTAAACATAAGCTTGAAATGGTTAAGAGGACTACAAGAGCTAAGTGCCCTTGAGAATCGCACGCACACACTTACAAAATCGACAAAAACGGCAAGCCCGTGAACTAAGGATTAAGCGAGGTAACGAGGTTACGCCCAAATATTCTAATATATGGCACCAAACCGAGCGAAGTAAGATCAATCATAAATCTCATAAAAAACAGATAGGACAACAGAATTGTTTTTATTTCTTTCGATGTTAGTTAACAAATGATTATAAAAAAAACTGATTCAATTAAACTTACAATATTTTTATTTATATTTTGTACACAATATAAAAGACAGTTAGTTTTAACCTTTTTTTTCTTTTATTTATATTATTATACCTACCACAATTAGTTCTTATACTAAATATTAAAACATACCAATTTTTAATATTTTATAAAAGTTTGATAATCTATTTATATAATAAAATCGTAAGTGTTCGAAACCTGTAGTGTAGTAACCGTGGGGTAACATATAGCGTAGTGTTTGTTCGTTTTATTAATATCGGTTCACAAAGAAAAAAAAAATATTCAATTAAAAAAAAAAATCTAAATATTTACAAGAAAAAAATGTCGTCAAGTCGATTTGGTTGAATCATTGGTTAACTACGTTAATCATACTAGGTTTAATTATAAATCTCATAAAAATAGATAGAATATTAGAATTATTTGTATTGCTTTGGACTGTTATTCGAAAATGATTAAAAAATAAAACTGATTTAATTAAACTTAAAATATTTGGATTTGGTACTACATTACAAATTAAGTAAAATATTTTACTTAATTTCACTTGTATGTATGAATGTATGTACGTATGTCCTGAAATCTTGCAATCAATATTACACCTACTTCCATTGAAGCTATGGAGCTGAAAGTTGGCACACATATTTAGTCTCGATGACAATCCACGATTCATGAATTGCTTCCATTTTCAATCCAATATGGCAGACGTTACTAAAAATTACAATTTTTGAATTACGTACAAATGACACTTCTAAATATTCTAGTTCTCTGGTTCACAACAATTACATTATTTTTTTTACGACTTTACTTTTTTTTTATTATTAAAATTAGTTTATACATAACTTTATTTCCTATTATAAACAAAATCGATAAAATTAAACTCTTACGCAATATAAATAGCTTCCGTGTTATTGTTTTCGACTTTCTTTATTCTGTAAAAAATAAATATATGTTAGTAATTATATTTTTATTTATTATAAACGTATGTATTTAAAAAATATGTATCTAAATATGCCCCATAGTACTTTTAATGAAAAATATCAAATTGCTTCGAGTTCATGGGGATCGAA
Organism: Vanessa tameamea; assembly: GCF_037043105.1. NCBI lineage: Eukaryota > Metazoa > Arthropoda > Insecta > Lepidoptera > Nymphalidae > Vanessa > Vanessa tameamea. Next base: position 4,671,267 of record NC_087340.1, on the reverse strand, counting down.
CGTAGTCACTCTCAATTGATTTTTTCCTTACTTTCACCAAATACTCTATCATAATATTTGAAGAACAGCTCGAAAAATCTGATTCTATGCGAACTGATTGCACATTTTTTCTAATAGATGTATTCAATATTCATAATTTATAAAAAAAAAAAAATTGTTTACTAAAAAAAACTCTTACCTTTTAATATCGTTCATATGTATGTTCGGCGCTTAATTTATATAAACGTTTTTTAGTTTTCCTCACGCGTTTCACTTCATTTCCCATATTTACAATAATAAAAAACAAATGCCTAATTACTACTACATTATTTTAACTTAATATATTTATCTACAAGAAAGAATAATATTTATTATAAGAAAACATGAATTTACAATTAAAATTACAAAAAAATATCTCGTAACGTAATGATGCTCGTAACGAAAAGATCAACACGTCTGTATAGCATCAGGCCTCGGCCGGCAATGTCTGTACACGGCGTTTACGCACACATGCGTACGAATTTTGTTCGAAAATAAGAATATCTGATTTAAAAAACATCTATTGATTTTATTACAAAAGTGACGCAGAGGTTAAGTAATATATTGCTTGTAGAATAATCTGACAAAAAACCAGAATTATTGAATGTATATAAGTATAGTTATTATTTATTAAAAGATTTTTTTAGAGGTAACTTTGTGATTTTTTTCTATCGTACCAAATTAATTACATCATGTTTTCAAAATAACAAATAACTAGCATGTATCCTGAAGATTATCATATATTTTTTTCATTTGGTTTACTGCATTGGATCATATACTTTTTTGCATTATAAAACTTGCATTTAGCTCATGTAGTCCCCTTAAGTTTGATTTATTATGGAATTCTCCACCCAAAAAAAAACAGGATATTATCTATAAAATGAATCTATGTATGTTTGTTTAACATTAACACACAAGACATATCACACTTAGTTTCAAATTAAACTTTATAAACAGGAAATTAAAACAACAATTTAAATATGTATAGATACTGTTGTAGCAGCACATCTGTACGTCGTTACGTCGCGTCGCTAGCCACTTATTAGCCACTCCAAGCGCATACCACATCTGTAGTCCCCTACAGAGTGGGGTAATTTCGGACAGCGGGTAAATGCGGACACCACTGTATTGGTTACTCTATCCAACCCCGCCCCACGTTAAATTCATAGCGGTGTCGAGTCCGCCATCTTTAGTGCCCGGATTGATGTCAACACGGCAGGACGCGCGCACCTTTCACGGAAAGATTTATTCTTTATTTCGAAGTGGTTTCTTGTAATTTTTGTTCGTATATGTTGCATGTCAATGCTATGATATTTCTTTTACTTAAAAACTGTATTGGATATGTATTAATACTGTTGATCACGTATAAAAATGTGGAATAATAAGTTACTACTATTATTACCTAATCTAAAAATTATTGCTGCACAATTTTGATATCCAGTTGGGTTAATTACAATGATAGGCTCTGAAAACAGATGATAGGCTCTGAAAGAAGTTATTTTTTTGTCGAAACAGTTTATATATATACTCGAAACATTTTTCTAATAAACATTCCACAATCCTACTCACTACAAAGCGGAGTTTTATTATACGGCCACACTCCTCTAAACTGGTGACCCCGAACTACTAGGGATGTTGCGGATGCAAATTAATTCACATCCGCGGATGCAAATGCGAATTTAGATTTTTTTTAGAACAAAATATAAAGGTGCAGAATTAAACTAACAGGAATACGATGGTTTTTCATATTTTTATTAATTAGTAGCAGAAGTTAAAAATTGGAGTATTATATTCAATAAAAAGCAATATTGCCGCTTTCTCGGGGTCAAGTTTGTTACGCAGAGGTTCGTAAATCAAACCCGCACTACTCAACAATTGTTCACTTGGAACACTGTCTGGTGGTTCCAAAATTTGCGAGCTATTTGTGATAACGGTTTTAACCCTTTTACGGTTAAAGGGAATTTTACTTTCAACTTTTTTTTTTAAGTTACAGCAAGTCAGTCAATTGTTGATTTTTTTTCTATTAGTCAACACTATTTAAAAATAAATAAAGATTATTTTTTTAAATTAACAGATAAGCTACGTTTTTTTATTGAAACGGCTCAGTGAAATTCGAAAACAGGAGATTTTTGAACTGCGAATGAAGTCGGTATAAATCTTCAAACTCACCTAGTTAAATACGGTAAGTTCTTCTAGTTTTTGTGGACTTATATCTAATATCTTATAAATCATACATATTTTTGGTTTTTCTTGCACTATTTCTTTTTGTCGGTGTTTTTTCTTGGTGGGAAGAATATTCCCTCTAACCGTTTTGTTGCAGTTTTACTAAAAATGGGTATAAACGTCCTAAAAGACTGTTTACCACCGATTAAAGAAAACATATATTCATATATTTTTTTTAATTATATATTTTTTGCATTAAAAATAACCCTAAGTTGAAATCAGATTCAATGTACCTTATCTCGGTCGTTATAACCGTCAAAGGTTTAATTCTTCTGGGAAGACGCTCCACCATTTTAGAGGATTTTCATAAACATTGACCCTTTTTTACTGCGGTAAGATATCACTTTGTGTCGGTGGTGACATTGTAATTCACTTGTTGCAAATAAATTAGAAATTTCCACACAATGCTAGCTGTTTACGATAAGCGGAGCGCGATATGTAATGTTTAATTTACGGTAAACAAATGACGCTCCTATTGGTCAATGAGCACGCGCCGATCGCCACCGGCCTCACGCAATTTCTTCCTTGTAGCAACTTGTACGCCATCCGCATCCGCATGCAACATCAATTATTGCGGATGCGTAAGTGGTTTCGGATGTCTAAATTGATGTTTGCGGAAGTTTGCGGATGCAAATATTCGCAACATCCCTGATATCTATATACGATATACGGCGAGAGAACACTCGAACTCGACCTGAACCTACGACGTCCTTACAAATGGAATTTCATCGTTGCCGACGTATCAAAACCGATACTGGACGCAGATTTTTTAAATCAGGACCAACTTTTCGTAGACATGAAAAATCGAAGGTTAATTGACGCCGTAATAAGCTTAAAAATCAACGCTTCAGTCAAGTCTACAAACATACCGGTCGTTCGCAGTATGGACATACACAACTCATAACATGCAATATTAGCGGAATTTCCCGGTATAACAAGACTCACTGCGATGCAACTGCAACATAAAATCAACGTCGAACATTACATCGAAACTCAAGGGCAACCGATAGACTGCCGTACTCGTCCTATACCACCACATCGATATGAAAAGGTTAAAAATAATTCGAAAACAATGCAACGAGGACTCTGCAGACTAAGTAAAATCTCATGGTCATCACCACACATCACACATAGTACCTAAGAAGAAGTCGAGTTTGTGGCGACTATCAACGACTTAACGCCATTACCAAACCCGATCGCTATACAGTACCAAGGATTTTACACATCAACTGTCTGGCAAAACATTTTTTTCTACAATCGATTTAAACCGCGCATATCAACAATTAAGCGTTGATGAAGATATTGAAAAAACCGCAATAATAACTCTGATGGGTTTATTCGAATTCCCACGCATGTGTCCCGGATTACAATTTTTCAACGAATCATTGCAAGCATTCGAAGCGTGTAAAATTAGAATCTCTAACGCTACTTTACTCGTTCACCCATCTCATCAAGCTACACTCGCTATATTCAGCGACGCCTCCGACAACTCAGCCATCTACTCCCGTGCTGGGTGTTAGTTCACCGTTAAAGTTTTAGCTGAATGATGACGCAGATATCTAGATATCTCCTAGTACTAGCAAAGTAAGAATTATTATAATTTTTATAAATTAATTTAGTAATCTGAAATCGTTTTAAGGTTTTTAGTTTCTGTAAATTGAATTAAATTATCTTTTTCATATTTTAATTCGGCAATAAATATCGTAATAAAACAATGTAATGTAACTTGGGTGTTTTTTATTTTTTTTTCAGATGACAGATATAAAACCACTTTTAAAGCGCGCAAAGAAATTCATGGATGCTAAAAATTACATCCAAGCCGATATATGTTGTAAAATTTTTTTTGAAATTAACCAACAAAATTACATACCCTTAGTTTACCTTGGTAATATTCGAGGTAATTCGAATGAAGCTCATTCTAGAGCTTCATTCTCATTCTAGAGATTTGCAGAAAGCAATATCTTATAAACCAAAAAAGCCATTGGCTTGGCAAAATTTGGCTAATTATTATGAAAGAAAACAAGGTTTACAATCTAAATTTACACTCTTACACATATATGAGGAGATATTAAAATTGGAAATAGATAAGGAAATAGCTGAGGAAGTTATATCTAAAGTTGCAGAGATAGGATTTGCCCTCAAGGATTCCATGTCGCTTTGTATCCTTATAAATTACCTTTCTACAAAACCTGGACAGTACCTTTATAACTTCACTGAATTTCAGTTATTAGAGCTTTTGAATAATAATGTAGCACATGACGAAGAGCAATTATCAGTAATAACAAACAAGATCTCAGAAAATTTTATTAAAGTGAAAATGTAGGATTACAAATAATTCAATTTGTATTTTATTGGGAAAAGTTATGCTACTGAATCGGAATTTTGTTGAAGCATTCGAACAATTGACAAAGCTACCCTTCTTTGCATCTAATGTTTTATTTCGTATATGGCTTTGCCGATATATGTGCACAGACTATGCACAATATGAGTCTTTCTGGGGAATTGATATAGAGAAATTCTATGATGGTATAATACAAGGGAATGCAAACTCCGAGTACCCCCAACTATTAAATAGTATGATCTTATACAATAACAAAAAATATGTTGATGCATATCTAGTTTGTAATCAACTTGTAGAGTATGAAGAAGCTGGAGTAACTGAATCAATTTTCATTATAAAATGTACATTCAAGATAAGGAATTGGGCTATTTCTAAAGTACTTGCTAAAAATTTCTGGCTTTAGCACAACAAAAAAAAATGGCCTCAAGCAATAACTGCAACTAGAGATGCACTACTTGTACATGAACAAGCAATGCTTGCCACCTGTTATATAGAAAACAAAGAAAACAATGAACATTTAATGAATATTCTACAACCAACGGGTTACTTTGTACAACTTAAAGCTCTGGCTCTAATGATAGATGGAAAATATGTGGATTCGATTGACATGTTACAGAAAGATGCCGTGAACCCTGTTAATTTATTTTACATTGGTAAGTCATACTGCCTGTTAAAGCAGTATGAAGTTGCATATTCACACTTCATGGAAGCAGTGGTGCTAGATCAAAACTATGCTGATGCGTACTACTATATGGGAAAGTACTATGAAAAATTGAAGTTACAATTAGCAATGGCTAAAATATATTATGAAAAAGCTCACAAGCTGGACTACACAAACCCCAAAATTCTGAAATGTTTGAGTGATATTTATTTGAACTTGAATCTAAAGGAAGATAACTTTTTTTTATTAAGGAATGTTAACCACCTTGTCATAATTCTTCCATGGCTGCATTACCGTTTATCAGATTATTTTAAAGAAAGAGATGAATTAAAGTCTTCTATTATACATTTTGAATATGTCGTTAAATATGATAACAGTGACATAAAATCTCTTGAATTGATTGATTATTTGAAGCTGAATCATACTAGTTAGATGAACTTATAAATTTGTCAATAGAATGTTACAATAAAATCATAGATTTCAATAATACTAGAGAGTCATACTGCCTTTCTGGGATTGTTCTTATGCAGATTTCAGCAAAACGTTATCACGACGCACTTATTAAAAGATCAAACGTATCAAAAGATGATAGAATTGAAACCCAAATGTCCGGCAGTTATATGAAACTAGTAAAAATGTACACTGATAAAAATCAATATCATATTGCTAGAAATGTAGCACAAAAGTCTGTTAAATATTTAATTACTGCCATTAGTATTAGCAATGAGTTACTTCTATGTTGGAAGATTATATTATTAATAGCAACACTAGCTGGTGACCATAGCTATCTTCATATAAAATTCAATGAAAATGAAGAATTTGGTAATCTGGGTAGCATATTCATTAAAATGAACATGTTTAAACTGGACTATTATTGCTTATGGCGCGGGTATTCTCTTCTACTGTCTCACTTAGAAAAGTACATTTGTCTAGAATTAGCATCAGAAATACACGAAGATGAGGTGTCTGTTCAATTTGCCAGACGTATGTATGCTGGTTTTGTAATTGTGTATCAAGAGGGAGTGGGCTACATTGTAACAGGTAGAAGAAACAGGATTCAATTCAATATTGTAAGCACTGACGATGGCGACTGGATGATGACGACTGGGATAACGGGTTAAATATAATAGTGCAGTAATGATTTTCCTAATAGCTATTTCAGTAGAAAAGGTTAGTAATATATAATTCATCAATAATCATCAATTATTGTATATCCGAGTAGTTAAATGTGTAGATCCTGGAAACTCTGTAGACAAGTTTCAATTTATAATATATGCGTCTCCTTTAATGTAGATCATAATATGATTATCTTTCTAGGGTTAACAGTGGTCAGTGAAGGTATATTGAATAAGACAGGCTTGCTATTTTCTAAAATATTAGAGATATCGCATTTTCTCACTGCACATTTTCGCTTTACTTTTGTATATTTTAATTAATTTCATATTTTTTCACATTTTAATTTTTCTATTATAATTTCGCTAAGTCCTATCCGTTACGTAGTATTAAATTTATTCATATAAAATTTTTGTTCGATTTTGACCGCAATTTTTCGTGAATCCTACTCGGATCCACCCCCAGATCATCGCCCCCCACTCGTTTGAAAAGTCACTCACTCTCAAAACCAAGGTTACCTAAGCGATCGTAACACGGTCTCCTTACAGGCTTGCTATCTTCTAAAATATTAGAGATATCGCATTTTCTCACTGCACATTTTCGCTTTACTTTTGTTTATTTTAATTAATTTCATCGTTTATTTCATATTTTTTACATTTTAATTTTTCTATTATAATTTCAAAAAAACGAAAACCCTTACTGATGACAATCCATGCTGAATTACAATCGATCCCTATTCAACGTAGCAAGCAGCTAGACATGTTCTCTTTAAAAACTTAGCAATATTGAGGTAAATAATGTTGTTAAATGTAACCTTTTGCCATTAAAAAAGCCAAAAAATAAATATAGTTTAATAGAAATTAGATGAGTAGGTAACCAATTTATTAACAATACATACAAAAAATCATTATCAAATATTTACAGACGGATCAAAAGAGATAAATGCTTCAGGTGGGGCGTTGTATGGTACACAAACTAAAAACTATGTGAAATTTCAACTCAGTAAATACCATTGTCTAATGTTCATAGAATTACAAGCAATTTCGGAGGCGTTGTCATATACCTATTGATTCTATTGAATTTCAGAACTTCGTAATTTTAACAGACTCCAAAAGTGCTCTTCAACATTTAACTAAATGCACTAGGGAAAGGCCCTATGGTATCCTCTTTGCCCGCTATTTCTCATTGCTGACTTATTATCTAAAAATGTCTTTTATTTGTTTCAGATGGTAAATAAATATAAAAAAAAACTAAGTAAGGGACGTGGGAGGAAAATGCTATGCAAACGGCTATTAGTTTGTGCAAAGCTGGAGAATCAATAAAAAGCACAGCTAAAAAGTATGGTTTGGCTTATGCAACCCTGTATAGACATGTAAAAACCGGCATCGCTGCTTCAAAACTTGGTAGATTCCGTCCTGTTTTTACTGAAGATCAGGAAATAGAGTTGGTGACATATCTCAAAGATATGGATTCTGTATTTTTTGGCTTGACTCGAGATGAATTTAAACATTTAGCGTTCATCTACGCCAAGAAAAATAATTTGAACTAACCGAAAAACTGGGACAAGTACGAAAAAGCTGGAGATGATTGGTTATCGTAATTTTTGTCTCGTCACGATCAAATATCCCTCAGGACTCCAGAGGCAACATCGGTTGCAAGGGCAAAAGGATTTGACAGACGTGAAGTTGGACGTTTTTATGAAAACCTTGAAGCTTTAACAGTAAAACATGATATTGATGCATCCAGATTATATAACATGGATGAAAGTGGTATATCTACAACCACAAATAAGCCGTCTAAAGTGCTATCAACGAAAGGAAAAAAACAAGTGGGCATAATCGCCAGTGCAGAACGTGGTCAACTAACGTCAGTCATAGGTTGTTGTAATGCCGCTGGTTCATTTCTCTCACCATTCTTAATTTTAGCCAGAAAAAAGATGCAACCCAGACTACTTGATGGTGCGCCTCCCGGCACTCAAGGAACCTGTACTCCAAATGGCTGGACTTCAGATGAGGTGTTTTTTGATTGGATGCATTTTTTTGTGGAACATGTTCGACCTACCACTGAGAAAAAAACACTTCTATTATTGGATAACCACGAAAGCCACAAGTATTACCCAGCTTTAGATTACGCCAGCAAGAAAAATGTCGTAATTTTATTCTTGGCCCCACACACAACTCATAAAATGCAGCCCATGGATGTAGCGGTCTACGGCCCACTGAAAACTTACTTTGAAAGGGAGGTAAATTTCTTCCAAAAATCGCACCCAGGACGCATTATAAATCAATACGATGTAGCCAGACTGTTATCACCAGCTTTTTTGAAAAGTACAGTACCTCAAAATGCAGTTCATGGATTTGAAAGAGCTGGTATTTGGCCAGTGAATAAATATGCTTTTGGTTACGAAGATTACGAACCAGCCGCTGTGATTGCAGGCACGTCTAATATGAATATTGGCACAGAAAGTACAAACTATTGAGTTTGTACTTTCTATTGAGAAACGATCGATATTCCCAGACCTTTTGCAGACACTTCAACTCCATCGCCTTCACTTCTTCAAGAACTGATTCCATCAAATTCAGTAGATCCTTTATCAGAAATATTTCCATCTCGAAACAGAACTCCCTCTTGTGAGTTTCAAGACTTTGTTGCGCCCATTGTTAACACGCCTGAAAAGATTCATAGCGACGGGTGTACACCTGAACCAGAACCTGAATGTTCTCGAATTGTCTCCGCTTTTGGGCCAGATATAGCTACTCAGAAAGGTGACGCAGTGCTGCCGGAAACTGAAGTAAATATTCGACTGAATACTAGCTGTGATAACTCACTTGATCCGAAACCGGGATGCTCAGCCTTCCACTGCAGTCCCTTGATGTTAAGACCTATTCCAAATCCTGCCAAACCAATGACCACGCGTAAACGGAAATTACAAAAATCGGAAATATTAACCAGTACCCCGATCAAGGAAGATCAAAAGCAGAAATATGACAAAAATAAAGTTAAGAATATTACTAAAAGACTGAATGATAATAAACTCAGTAGTTACTCTTTTTCAATATATAATATTTTTATATAGTCATTTTAGTTAAATACAATCATATATGTATGTCATGTCTCCTGCCTGGAAGTCAACAAGCATTAACTCCACGTTTTTTTATCATCAATATAATCTTGTATCGAATAATATGCCTTCTTTACTAATGTATTTTTTACAGTTGACTTGAATCTATGAAACGGCAAAGTCTGCGGAATTTTATTATAGAAGCGGATACCTTGCCCCAAGAATGATTTATTGACTTTGCGGAGTCGGAAACTTGGCGTTCTAAGCTTATCCTTACTTTTTGTGCACATACAATGATTATCACTGATTTTATCAAAGTGATCAATGCTACTGTAAACATACATAATATTGTTGTAAATATACTGTGACGCAACAGTGAGTATTCCTACTTTGTTAAAAACATCCCAAAGAGAGTCTCTAGCTCCAAGATTATAAATAGACCGGATTGCTCTCTTTTGTAAAATAAAAACAGATTCAATATCTGCAGCATTACTCCCAAAGTAATATGCCATATTACATAATACTCTGAAAATAACCAAAATATACTAGACGAGCGGTATCAATATCAGTTAGTTGTCTAACTTTTCTAACCGTGTATGCTACAGAGCTGAGTCTTCCTGTCGGGGACGATAAATGAGGACTCCACTCAAGTTTGGAATCCAATGCTATTCCCAAAAAAACCATAGTATCGGTTACATCAAGACGGCCACCATTTAAAGATATATTATAATTTTGCTTTCTAACATTGGGTAGGGTAAAAACTACACATTTTATTTTTTGAGTATTGCAGATATCCTAGATCAAATTCATAAATTAAGTAAAACTATAAAATCTTTTTCTCTTCAGTGGAATCACATATTGGAATAACTGGCAACGAGATAGTAGACCACCTTGCAAAACAGGCCAGTGTCGATGGTATATCAATATCTGTGGACCAATTTTTCTCTGATTTGATTTGGATATATAAAGAAAAATGTATGTTCTTGTGGAGACAATATTTTGATGAACGTTCAAGAGAAAAGGACATATGGTATAAAACAATGCAGCCGCAACCTTGGAATAAACCCTGGATAGAAATTTGACCTTAGTCGTCAAGACCTTATAACGGCTTTAAGATTTCGCTCCGGACACCTTCCATTAAACTCATTTGCGTATTTACCTAATGAAAAAAGTAATAACCGCCAATTGCACCGAATGTGGTGTAATTGAAGATATTTATCATATTTTACTAGAATGCCGCGAACATATTCCAGTAAAATATGATAAATATCTTCAATCACACCACTTAGACAAGATATTTATCAGCATATTAAAACTACCTTAACTATTGTGCAATGTATAAGTTTTCTGGCATTTCCTTACAGTAATGAAGCGAAATTATTGTACAAATTAACTAACAAATGTTTACATTTAAGAAAATAAAAATGTAAAAAGTTTATTGTTTAACTAACAGAGCGACATAGTCACAAATGGTGACTAAGCTCTATAAATAATAATAATTAAAAAAAACAACGAATCATTCGAAGCTTGTAAAGTTAGCATCTCTAACGATACTTTACTCGCTCACCCATATCATGAAGCTACATTTGCAATATTCAGCTACGACAACTCAGCTGTAGTTGTATTACAACAATACATCAATGAAAAATGGCAACCACTCGACTACTTCTCAAATAAATTCTCAGATGCACAAAAGAAATATTCAAGATACGACTGCGAATTACTAGCCATCTTTATGGCAGTAAAACATTTCCGTAAAATATTCGAAGGATGCCAAATAATAATATTTACTGACCACAAGCCACTTACATTCGCTATGAACAATTTGCAATCTACAAACGAAATACCGCGACGCACGCGGCAATTATTATTCACCGGTGAATTTACAACCAACATACGAAAATATATTCGCCGACGCATTAAGCCGCATAGAAACGATAAACTGCCCAACTACCATTAACTAGAAGGAAATAGCAAACGCGTAAGAAAGAAATAGCGATATACAACAATGGCTTCAACAAAACAGTTTATCATTCAAAAAAAATAATATACCGAACACCGACATCGAACTCTACCGTGAAACTTCAACATCTTATATTCGTCCATATATACCTTCAGAGTACCGAAAGAGAAGTATACAATGGTATACACAACATAAGTCGTCCCGGTACACGAACAACTCGCAAGCTGATATGTAAATTGTCATTCATTCCCGCCAACCGTACTGTTATACCCTGGCTCTGCTAGGCTTATTGCTGACAGGTCACTTACTCTCTAGCTTGTACAGCGGTTTGTCAATAAGTCTAGCTTTGAATTGTAGTCCAGCCTCAGTTCGTCTTCATCCTCTGACTCGAGCGGTTGCCTAAAGATTTATTTCCTCGCGTACTTATAATTATCCTTCCATATCCGTTATTCAATAAAAGTTCGTGAGTGAAAATAATTTCTTTTTTTTAAAAACCTATTTCTCAAATATCGCATAACAATTTTGGTGGCAGCGGTGGGATACGGAAATTCCCAGTTGCCTGGCACCGCTCCGGGAACTCGTTCCGTATCTCGAAATTAAAATAAAACAAAGACAAAGTGTTCTAAACCATATCCTGTGTTAGTGCATAAACATAAGTGTAATAAATAATACTTACGGTGTTATCCTTAACGTTTCGTTACGAAATCCTGCTAGATCCTGTAAGAGGTGTGCTTATCCAGTGAGAAATAAACCATTGCAATAACTGAGCTGTTATTGCCGGCATCAATCTACTTTAGGTATCGTGTCAGAAATATAGTGAAATTGCGACGTTGCTTGACATACATTTATTCACAATTAATTACGTTGCGCGACTGACTCCGATCGCATTATTGCACTTAACTTATATGCAATGTAACCCCTACAATATTCCCCCCTTTTTAGAAGATAAAAATACAATTTATAATATAAAATAATACAAAATAATGTCTTACATTAGGTACTTAGCTTTAATTTATACAAAAACAATTACTAATAATAATACACAATAACAATTGATGAAACATAATACCATCGCGTAACTGCATAGTTATCAACTTCTGTGTCTGCGTTTTTACATGCGGTAAATATGCTACAATTAAGCATATTGCTCTGCTGTAGGTTGCTGAATGTGCTTGTCGATTTTAATCGAGGGATTGGCAATAAGTACTTGTTTCCGTGCCCATTTCTTAACTCCTTGTTTGCAGTGTCCAAATAATATAATAAATCCGATGAGCAATAATATTAAAATTACAACACCAAAATAAAATGAATAATTTTCAATTTTCTGTTCTAATGTACTGGTGCTAGCACTATTAGCACCATTTTGAGCAATTACTATTTCCTCTTCTTTACTGTAGGATATACTCATTATATAATTATTATAATATATTTAATATAATAAGCACTATGTGTAAAATATTGTAAAATGATATAAAATTGTGCCGTATATGCACATAGGTATTAAAGTAAACAATTGATAAAGCTCACATGTTCTATGACTAAAATGTTTCACATCTGTGTATCTCTTACTCTTTGATATCATGTATAAAAGTCGAAACATTGCATATGTAAAACAGTGCGTCACAGTCCGTATAATTGTACCGTCTCGTTAATAAATCATGAACCAGTTAGTGACTTTCATGTGTTAGTTACTTCAATGTGATGGACTACACAGTGCCGTGGCGTATCTTTAAAACTCATAGGTTTTGTGATGTCCGGAAATTCTGCGAGTAAATAACTGTATTCACTAGAACTGTCTATTGTCCTAATTGAACACTGTCTACTATACGTCACTTGAGCTATCGAATGTAAATTTGTCACTGAGTTTATAAGTTTTTTCGGTGTACGTCGACCAAAAGTTTATGGTGATTCAGGAAGTCTGCACCCAGGATCGATTGTTTAACTTCAGCGAGAACGAAATACCATCGATAAGGCCGTCGTAGTTTTAAGTCTAAGGTTAAAGTTTTTGTGCCATATGTCCTTATTTCACTACCGTTGGCCGCGTACAGTTTATAATCACTACACTCAACATTAGAATTTTTTTTTTTTGTTATGGGTAGCACTGATATATTTGCTCCCGTATCTATTAAAAAACTAAGTCCACTATTATTATCTCTAACACATAGGCGGTTAACTGGAATGATGGCGCATGTCTCCGCCTGCGAATGCGCCTGATATAGTTTCCCGAACGTTTTTCATCCTTTTTCCACGCACACGGCTCGACACATTTCCTCGCTCTATTGCGAAATTTATAATGATAATAACAAAGTCGGTCTGGAGTGTCCGGCGACCGTTGAATTGTACTCCGTCCCCTTGAAATGGATCGTCTAGGATTATATTTTCTATTAAAGTTTCTCACGTAATTTCGGTCCCTATCCATGTTTCGTAACTTCATACTTAATTTAGCTATTTCAGCCATAATTAACGATTGATCGTTGTTATTGTTATTACTCGATGAGGCGTGCACTCCGGCTACTTGTAAGGGTTCCGAAGTCTCCATGACCCTGTCTGCAATTGCCGCAAGGTTACCTAAATCCTTAACCTCGGTAACAGCGAGCACAGCACGAACTGATGATGGGAGGTGTCCCTGCCACATAATCCGTAGTGTGGCGTCAGGCATTTTGTCTCGAGCCAACTCTTTCATACGACGCAAAAGCTGTGAAGGCTTTTGGTCACCCAATTCCATTTCGTTTATGAGTTTATGAAATTGCCTTAGCTCAGATTCCTCGTATATGGCTAGCAGTAGTATATGAATGTGACAGAAACGGTCTGACCTGGGAAAACTACCAATATTTGACTTTATATGTCGATTTATTTTTGATTTTTGACAATTAACGCAAGTTTTAGACCATTCATTTATATTTGTGTTCATATTTGGCCAAAAGAATCTGTCTGAAATTAACTTCCGTGTGGTACGTATACCGGGATGACTGATATTATGGATACTTTCGAAAGCATTGCGTCTAAACTCTGGCGGTATATAAGGCCTTGCGCTGTTAGTAGATATATCGCAATATATAGGTTTATCACAGTTAGGTATGTAAAATTTATTTAAAGTTGTATTATCGTTACTTAATAGTGTTTGATTAACGTAGGTATCGGTTTCTTGCGACTCAGAGATTTTATTATAGTCGAGAATCGAGGGACAATTAATTGTGTCAACACGTGACAAAGAATCAGCTACTACATTGTTATTCCCACTAATATGTTTTATGTCGGTTGTAAATTCACTAACATACATTAGATGTCTAATTCGACGAGGTGTTTCGTTCGAATTTTTACCTAATTTGGAGAATGCGTATGTCAATGGCTTATGATTAGTGTACACGGTGATCTGACGGCCTTCAAAAAGTTTTCGAAAGTGCTGTATCGCCATGTATATAGCCAGCAATTCACGATCGTAAGCGGAATATTTTTGTTGCGCTGTAGTTAGCTTTTTAGAAAAGTAACCTAGCGGTTCCCAAACTTTATTAACTTGCTGCTGTAATACGGCACCAACACAAAAATCCGAAGCATCCGTCATCAACGCTAAAGTCGTATCAGTTCTTGGGTGAGCCAACGTAGCGGCCTGTTTGAGACTTAACTTACATTGTTGAAAGGCTTTAGCGGCTTCTTCAGACCATTGAATTTTAGTTTTGTCTTTCTTTTTTGAACTGCCGAGATATTTATTGAACATGGACTGATAAGACGCTCGTTGGGTAAATGCGAACGATAAAAATTCAACATACCTATGAATCTGCGTAAGTCCTCAACTGTTTGAGGCTGCGGATAGTCGATAATTGCTTTGACCTTGTCGTCAGTCGGACATATTCCTTTTTGTGACACACGGTAGCCTAAATATTCCAAAGAACTTTGCCCGAAAACACATTTAGATAAATTTATTGTTAATCCGTGCTTATTCAAACGTTCAAAAACTATGCTAAGGTGTTTACTGTGCTCTTCTTTACTTGAGCTTGAAATTAAATAATCGTCTACAAAATTAAATACAAAATCTAAACCATGAAAAACGGTATCCATGAAACGTTGAAAAGACTGAGCGGCATTACGTAAACCAAAAGTCATTCTAGGAATTTCAAATAACCCAAAAGGCGTTATTATAGCAGTTTTTTCTACGTCGTTGGGAGAAACTTCAATAAAATGGTACGCTCTGTTTATGTCAATTTCGGAAAATATTGTTTTATTAGCCAAAAGATATGTAAAATCCTGTGAGCGTGGTATGGGATATCTATCCGGCTTAGTTATAGCGTTAAGACGACGATAATCGCCACACGGCCTAATGTCACCATTCTTCTTATCTACTACATGTAGTAAGCTCGCCCAAGCGCTTTTGGAGGGGCGGCAGATACCTAGTTTTAACATTTTTTAAACTCGTCTTTAACTCGTTTGTATCTAGCCGGCGGAAGCGGTCTAGCTCTAGCAAAAACTGGCGGACCCGTAGTCTCTATACAGTGCTGTACAGTAAGTGGTAAGGTGTCCATGAAATTAGTAGGTTTCGTTAAATTAGGGAATTGCGATAAAAGTTGATGGTAAGGATGGTCTAAGTTAACCGAGAGTACAGAAGGTTCAAAACTGTTTACAAAAGAAGTTATTACATTTAAATCTGTCACCTGATTGATGAGTTTTCTCGCGTTGACGTCAACCAGTAATTTGTGATGGCACAAAAAGTCAGCTCCCAAAATCGGTTGTTTAACGTCTGCGATAATGAAATCCCAACGAAAGGGTCTACGCAATTTAAAATTTAAAACTAATGATTTAACTCCGAAAGTTTTAATTTGTGTCCCGTTTGCAGCAAATAATGTGTTGTCACTACACTCACGATTTTTACACACAGACATGACTGGTAAAACTGAAACGTTAGCACCTGTGTCTACTAAAAAATATAAACCTGAGTTAATGTCCTTGATGCGTAGGCGGCGACCGGGTGAAATGGCACAGATGTCCGCCTCTGTCTGCGCCTCTGCTAGTTTTCCGTTGTTGTTTTCCATGCACAAGGTTGCACACATTTTATCGCCTTCGCACGAAAACGATGATGGTAAAAACATAACCATTCTGGTTTATCCTGGTTTCGACTCTGACGATGCGATGACGGGTGTCGACTGCGATTACGAGATGTTGATCGTGACCGTTGACCTTTGTTCCAATGTCTTTGAAATTGTGGTCTTGATCTCTTCAGTTCGGCTACTTCGCAAGTAAGTTTTGACATTTCCGCCATAACTCGCTTCATGTCCAAAGTAGAGTGGGGTTGCGGCTGTGAAATCTCTGATACCTGGACTAGCCTTGAGTTTTCCGTGATCTTGTCAGCTACTACAGAAAGATTTGAAAATCTTTGAACCTTGAAAGGTCGGTGATGTCTGTCACGGTGAGTACAGCTCGTACTGCAGAAGATAGGTGTCTCTGCCACAGGATATGCAGGGTGTCGTCCGGGATTTTGTCTCTGGCCACATCTTTCATGCGCCGTAGAAGCTGGATAGAAGCAGAAGACGGCTTCTGTTCTCCCAGCTCCATCTCACTTAGAAGTTTTTGAAACTGCCGTATTTCAGACTCTTCGTAGACGGTCAGCAAACGCGCTTTCAATGCTTCATATTTCTTCGCATCAGGAGGCTTTAAAAGGATGTCACTGATTTGTTGTATTGCGTCCTTGCCGAGTTTTGTGACGATCATATAAAATTTTGCTTCGTCGCTAAGTTTTTGTGGACTCAAAACTGCCTCGCACTGTACAAACCATAGGCGCGGTTGGTCGCTCCAAAATTCAGGTATCCTTGACGATACCGTCACCGTAGCTAATTCTACAATTTCCGGTTGTGTTTTTGCTATAGAAGCTGTGGATGGATGCGCCATCTTCCGATGCACTGAATTTAAATTTAAAAAATTGTTCGAAAAGTTCACGAAAAACCACGTCGGCGTCACCACTTTAGGTACCGTGTCAGGAATATAGTGAAACTGCGACGTTGCTTGATATACGTTTATTCACAATTAATTACCTTGCGCGACTGACTCCGATCGCGTTACTGCACTTAACTTATATGCAATGTAACCCCTACACTACTATATCCTGTAAAGAAAACTATTGTGGGGTGAACCACAATTTCTAATCTTCGGCAACGTGAAAGGTGTTCTAAACTCCAAACCTGAAAGGAAAATTCGGCGTACATATATCCTGCATCTATAATACAACCGAGAACCATATTCGTCACTCGAAATTATCCGAGAATCGGTAACTGAAGAAAGGCGTCTGGAGCAAGTCACAACGTGCCTTATCTCAGCGGAATGCTCCCGGTCGCCGGCGCGTTCTTATCGGTCGCCTACGCGCTACTCGTACTGTGAGTCTTTGGTCATTGTGTAGACTAAACTTAAGCTATTTTTATTTATCGCTAAAACAATTTGATGTTTGTTATTTATACCTGGAACTTTTAATTTCGTTTCGTAAATCTAATTATGCCAAAAGTTCCCAAAGTTGAGGAAAGTAAATTAACTGTTGAAATTCCTGAATCACATCAGGGTGAAGGTTATACTGAAGTGAAGTCACCTGCTCTTTATCCTCGAGTTACCAGGAAAACTGCAGCCGCTCACGCAATGGCAGAGCTCGAATTAAATAAAAACATAAACATAATCAGCCTGTAAATTTCCCACTGCTGGGCTAAGGCCTCCTCTCCCGTTGAGGAGAAGGTATGGAGCATATTCCACCACGCTGCTCCAATGCGGGTTGGTGGAATACACATGTGGCAGAATTTCGTTGAAATTAGACACATGCAGGTTTCCTCCCGATGTTTTCCTTCACCGCCGAGCACGAGATGAATTATATAATTATAAACACAAATTAAGCACATGAAAATTCAGTGGTGCCTGCCTGGGTTTGAACCCGAAATCATCGTTTAAGATGCACGCGTTCTAACCACTGGGCCATCTCGGCTCTTAAATTATCTTAAATATTTTGTTCAAATTCATTAAACCATACGATGGTAGTAGGGAAACTATTAACTCATTTCTTGTAAGCTGCGATAATGCTTTCGCTCTTGCATCCGACACTCAAAAGCCTATTTTGTTTAAATTTATCCTCAGCCAGTTAAATGGTAAAGCAGAAGTAGCCTGCTCTATAAAAGAATTTGCATCCTGGGATCAGCTAAAAGAGTTCCTAAAAATGCAATTTAGTGAGCGTAAACACTATTCGCATCTTCTTACCGATCTCCAAGAAAATAAACAAAACCCGCAAGATAGTGTGAGCCAATACGCGTCACGCACAGAGACATGTCTCTCTCAATTATTGACGGAAATATCTTTATTCAACACTAAATGCAAGAAACTGGCCGGTCGCACTGCAGCCATGGAAGACCTCGCTCTCCATCACTTTGTCATGGGACTTCATCCCCGAATCTCGAACATTGTAAGATGTAAATCTCCTAAATCGCTAAATGAGGCGATCAATTTCGCTATTTCCGAAGAACGCATACAGCAGACGCTGTACAGACGCCCACAGAAGGACCAAAGACAAAATAATAATAACAACAAATTCAAAGCCGGTCCTTCTAAACAAAATACGTATCCTTCTCCTCAGAGACCAAACCCTTCGCCACAAGGTCCTAGCAATGTATTTTGCCGTTACTGCAAAACCGCTGGACACCATATCTCTGGGTGTAAGAAACGCGAATATAATAACAATCGTTTCAGGGTCCAACAAAACCAAGTGATTAATCCAAACCCTTTCAGGCCGTCCCCTCGTGTAAACTTCTTCGAACAATCTGAGGAAAATATCGGCTATGACGAAGTAGACTCGCCCGATAATTTAAACGAATAGAAGTCTCGTCACGGTGTCGCCCGAGACAAAGTTCAAAAGTCGACACACCAATAAAATCTTCAAACTCCAGGGACCACTTGGGTAACCAGCCCCGAATAAGCGCCCTATCCTCAAATTCCAGGGACCACGTGGGTAACCAGCCCCGAATAAGCGCCCTATCCTCAGATTCCAGGGACCACATGGGTAACCAGCCCCGAATAAGCGCTCTATCTTCAAAGCCTAAGGACCACTCGGGTATCCAGCCCCAAACAAGCGTCCAGTTCTCTAATCCTAAGGACCACTCGGGTAATCAGCCCCAAACAAGAGTCCTAATTCAGAAACCAAATAAGGCCAATCAACAGGGTAACCAGCCCCAAACCGACGGTCAGGAAAAAATCAAATCAACCCTAAACGATGTTAATAATCCAAGTATTCCTCCCTCGTCTAATGATAATATCCATAAAGAAATCTATGAAGTGAACATAGATACTACCAAAAGATTACTACCTCACGTGTTACTTGATACACAAGATACACACAATACATACACATAGCATACACAATATCATACATAAGCATCAGACATACCCCTATCATTGTTGGTTCTGCTATATGCTTATTAAAGAAATCCAGTATCCAAAAAACCCAGAAGTTAGTCAAAGAATCGATTAAACTTAAAGGTCCACAGGTAGACCCCAATGATGAATCGACCCAGACTGAAGGTCATTTCCAACTCAAACTAAAATTGAAAGATAATAAATCCATACCATTCAAATTCCATGTAGTCCAAAACATCAATCTGTCTTATGATGGCATCATAGGCACCGACTTCCTAACCGCCTTTGGATGCAAAATAGATTATACCCATGATATCTTAAGAATAGGAAAGTTAGACCTTAAACTACATTTTTCTGAATTTTCTTCGTCATTCCACCTCGTACAGAAGCTGTTATCGAATGCTCGATTCAAAAAACTGATCTTAAAGAAGGTATCATTATGGATCAACATACTTCTGATAATTTACTCATATCTAATTGCATCGTAAAAATAAAAGAAAATAACCGCGTTAATTTAACTGTCGCCAATATATCAGAAACCTTTGTAAATGTCAAACAAATTTAAATCTCAATATCGAGAACCTCTGCATTCTACTGCGTATCCAATCAATACGAACACCCAAGAAGTGGTCAACCGAACTGACGAGGTAATTAATTCACTCAGAAAGGATCACCTAAATCAGGAAGAGAAGGATGCCCTTATAGAACTCTGTTCCCAATATTCCGATATTTTCTATTTGCCCAACGATCAGCTAACCTATACTTCAGCCCTTAAGCATCAAATTAAGACGCGTAGTGATATCCCTGTCCACACCAAATCGTATAGGTTTCGAGAATGCCACAAGAAAGAGGTTGAAACTCAAAATAATAAGATGCTTGAACAAGACATCATAGAGCCTTCATCATCATCATGGAGTTCGCCAATTTGGACAGTGCCCAAAAAGTTAAACCCTCAGGGCCAACGTAAATGGCGAATCGTAATTGATTATAGAAAATTAAACTACATAACTATTGCAGAAACTTACCATCAAATTCTCATTGCTCCCGAGGATGCTCCTAAAACAGCTTTCTCCGTACCCCAAGGCCATTTCCAATTCAATAGAATGCCTTTTGGGCTTAAAAACGCCCCATCCACATTTCAAAAACTTAAGAACAACTGTCTTTCTGGCCTTCAAGGTTCACGATGTTTCGTCTATTTAGACGACATCGTCATCTATTCTCATGACCTGAGTTCCCACATCGAAAATCTAAGAGCTGTCTACGATAGAATCCGTGATTTTAATCTAAAACTTCAACCGGAAAAATGTGGGTTCCTAAGGAAGGAAGTTGCCTATCTATTGCATATTATCAGTGAAGATGGTGTCCAACCAAATCCAGATAAAACCAAAGCCGTATCCGAATTTCCTGTTCCCCAATCTCCAAGACATCAAATCTTTTTGGGTTTGACATCGTATTACAGAAGGTTCATACCAGATTTCGCCAAGCTGGCTAAACCTCTAACGTCTCTTCTAAAGAAAGATATCCCATTTAAATGGCAAAATGAACAACAACTTTCTTTCGATACCCTGAAAAATAAACTCGTCTCTGCCCCAATTCTGGCATACCCAGATTTCACACAATCCTTTTTTTTGACATGTGACGCTTCCAACTTCACAATATCTGCAATATTGTGACAAGGACCAATTGGAAAAGATCGCCCGATGCATACGCGTCACGGACCCTAAATAAAGCTGAGTGCAACTATAGTGTCACTGAAAAGGAATGTCTAGCCGACATTTTTGGAACGAAAGTATTCCGACCATACCTATATGGTCATAATTTCACAGTCCTGACGGACCACAAACCACTAGAATGGTTATTTTATTGTAAAGATCCGGGATCACGGCTAATCCGTTGGCGTTTGAAATTAGAGGAGTTCGAATATAAAATTCAATACAAGAAAGGGAAAATTAATACCAATGCTGACGCTTTATCTCGATTCCCTGTCAATCCAGTCCAACCTCAAAATGTCCCTAAAACTAATCTCAATATAGAGGAAGAACCCTCTCATGAATTAGACAAAGATCTAATGGACCTATTAATATCACCACCATCATTTAATCCAGATGAATTAAACTAACCTTTATCTGACCCTATTGACCTTGGTAGAAATACCTTGCCGTTACCTGAAGTACCTATAAACTCACCTTTTCCAAATCTTCTTGATCCCAGTGCGGACATCTTACCACCTCCTGAAATAAACTTACCTCCTAATATTCCTGATATCCTTAGGAAGGAAATTGAAAATGAAATGACGAATCTACCTGAACGCGCTCCCGAACAATCGCCAACTACTGATGCTCAAATCATTATTCCAACGTCACCTGCAAATGCCCCTCTAGACTTACCTGATGATAATTATTCTACCTTCCTAAGAGTAATGAATAATAAAGATAAAACCTTCACCACAAACATTCAAGAACATAACGAAGACATAACAAAGTCAAAACAAAAACTCGTTAATATACTTACTTCTTTTGACCTCGACGAATCGAATCCCTTTGTACAAAATATTCTTGACATCATACCCGATAGCTCCGATGTTCTAAGTAAAGAAAGAACTCTTAACTCATTCTTGTCTTTCACACACGAAGACAAAACGTATTATTTCCTCTTCTTCAAAGTCCATCATTTTGACAAATCCACTTACGAAGACATTTATGAAAGTCTTAAGTCACTCAGAAACGAATTGGTTAAGAATCTCAATAAATATGTTGCTTCAGATATTGCAATAACTGAATCTAAAAACCCATTTGATGTTCATCAATTTATTAAAATTTATAACATGTTTCTGTATTTATTCGATAATACGAACATCAATATCCATATATATAAAAATAAAATAATATACCCGTCACTCTCTGAAGTTCCGAAAATTCTTAGGGAAAACCACGATATCCCTATCACTAGACATCTTGGTAGCAGTCGCATGTACAACCGAATACGGGAAACCTTCTATTGGAAAAACATGCGTAGCGATATTGAAACTTTCGTTAAAAAGTGTCCGCAATGCCAGACTAATAAGGCTCGCAGGCAAATAAATCGTGCCCCGATGCAAATCACTAGCACGTCAACAGAACCTTGTCAACGAATATCTCTTGATATCGTTGGACCACTGCCTGAAGCAGGAGCAGCCAAATTAAAATACATTCTAACAATACAGGACGACCTTACGAAATTCACTTCTGCATATCCGATCCGTAGTACCACAGCGGAGGAAACAAGTGAATGTTTACTTCACTACATATCATATCTGGCATATTTTATTTTAATTAAACAGATATTTTTTAAATTTAATGTGTAAAAAATATTTGGTTTAAAAAATATGTTTATTTTAATTAAACTTAAATTAATCAACATATTACTTTAATGTTTGAGATGACTTATCGATTTACCAATAAATTAATTTATAGATTTTTAGATTTAGACTTACCGATGATCTCGGTGTCGTAAATCTTCCTGAAGTTCCCATTTTAGACAGGGTATGAGTATCTTTAAGCGAAGGATTGTTAACAGACATCTTTTTGTTCTCTGAAGCTATTTTTTGAATAGTTACAAATCTTTGTTTCCTCATCTGAATCCGTTTTGCCATATATCCAACTGTTGCATATTCTGAAAATATTGAGAGCTCAGTAAAAAGCTTGTAAAATTAGTATCCCCCTTATGGGGGACACTACCCTACATAAGGGGGGCCCTTTTTATAAACTTTTATACTTACATATTATCTATGATATAAAAAAATGGAAGTGTGTATAAAAGTTATTATTTAGTAATACTAATTAAGCAAATAATTACCTAGGAAACTGGCGAAAACCATCACAAAACAAGCGCCAAGATAAACATCAATCGATTTCACGTAAGATATTTTAGGTAATGCAGCGTTTGTTGATGACATAAGAGTAGTCATTGTCAAGACAGTTGTTACACCCAAAGCAACCCGAGCTGGTGTGGCATTGCGGTTCAACCAGAAAGACACCCAGGATATAATGACAATCAAACCAGATGGTATATATATTTGAATCAAATAATATCCCATAGAACGAACAAATTGTATTTCACATGCCAGTCTAGAGTAATTTCCTGTAAAAAAGAAAAAACATATTAGTTTAATTCAAATTTAATTTAGTTTTTCAGTTCCTAGTTCATCGTATTTTTACCTGTTGTGAGTGATATCTCCATGGTTCGCTGACGATGGCCAAGTACTTTGAATTGTGGTAGCGATAAATCTGTCGATACACTGACAGAATTGGGTCCCTCGTTCCATTTGTATCGGATGTCCCGCATGGTGTAGCCGACTGTGCGCAGCGGATACATAAATCAAAACCCCAGATCCAAACCAATCGTTATTGAGTTAAGATAAAAAAAAGAACTTGCGAATTCAACAAAAAAAAATCTTGTATATTTCGATTAACACAATAGTAATCGATTTAATTTAAAGTGATATACAATTTTTATAGATTAGTAAAGTTTACTTTCCTACTTTGTTTTCGGTACCTCCCTTTTAGGACATCTTGTTAGACAACAGTCAGTGATCTATTCACTGACTGCTGTCCAACAAATAATATTAACTAGATTAAATATATGTAATTAATTAATTAATATAGAATACTGGATCATAAATATTTATACAATTATTAAAAATGTTCCGACTAGTCTGATTATTCGGCAAAGAGCAGCGACCTCGCGACTATCCTTGGCTTCTTACTATTGTAAGTATTTCTCAATAAAATGTATGTATATAGGAGTAATTTCATTAGATAGAAACCTTGATTGTAAATTAATACTTTTATTTTAGAATCTGTCTTACATATCTTTAAAATTAATTTATCGTAAAAAAATGTCTATGATATTTGTAAAAAAAAAAATCTAAAACAAAACAGTAAAATATCTTCATATCTTCAATAAATATCTATTAAATAATTCTTCTTATTTAAACAAAGGAGCAGAACTATTTTGTTTTTATTATCATACTTCGTAATATTGAACCAAGATTACATGTACAATATGAAACAGTACATTTAAAAAAAATTAAGCATTAACTTCCTTATAAAAACAAAAAAAAACTGTAACATATTTATATGATTTATAACAGTTCCGTCGGTTATATCAAATTTGTGACAAACAAAAATGTTGTCTCCATTAATATCGTTTTTACTTATATTTTTTAATAAAATGACTAAATCTTCTATCCTATTCGGCACTCTTCAATATTTACTGATGTTTAAAGAAACAGCCCGTTTTTGTTCTAAAAGACGAGATATCATATAGTACGTGGAATTTCGCCTGGCACATATGTACGTATTAGACAAGTCTGTGTTCTGATAAATTCAGTTGTCGTTGCAAATCACGAAATGATTATGACAATGCGTCTCGATTTAAGATTTATATGTGCCATAGTACCATATTTCAAAGCAGTATTTATTGCCAGTTTTAGAATATATATGAAACAAGGAACTTCGTTAAAACCTGAATCACTTTCGTCATATTTCTACTGTTTTCATCAATCTTTCTTGAACGTGAACTTTTTTCGTATCTATTATATTTATTTATATTATAAACAGTCTATATTTCATTTATATTATAAACAGTTTTTAAATTCTTCCGAAGGTAGCGATTGTAATTAAAAATATTATATTTACTATAAAATAGTTTATTCTCCATTATAACACAACAAAAATCACTTCACATTAATTATATAGTTAGATAATATCGCGATTTAGCACGTGACAATTGCGTCAAAACTAACGTTTGCTTCGAGCAGCATAACGACGAACTAACTTCAAGTTCAAACTATCTTTGAGGCCCTTTTTAGACTATTTATTTTAATTATAAAAATGTGGGAACATCGTATTTCCTTACAGTATTAGGCAGTATGTGTTTTATTTGCAATACTGATATTTGAAATTATCGTCAAGCTAGTGGAGTTGTAAAACTCAGCACTCTTCTTTGTATTCTAGGTTAATCCATTCGTAAAGCTGAGGAATTATGTTTTCTGTAAAATGTCGTTTGCCCGGTATGTTATATTTTGGTTTTATTTTTCTCATCATGTTTCTAAAGCCAGTATTTTCAACAATTGACACCGGCTGGTTGTTAAATCTTCTCACCAATCGCAATATATATGTCTCTTTATCTAGAGTCTTCTCATAACCATTGTACAGCAAAACTATCTTCAATATTTTGCTAAGTTTTCTAACATAAACAAACTTCTGAAGACACTAAAGTTGACGGAGTGGACACTGTTGTAAGTAGTTCTTTTTTTGTGGTCGAACATTTGATCACAGAATCTAACTGAGGTATCGGGGTTGGATGTCGACATTTGATATAATTTCATACTCTTAATATTTGTCGTTTTCCCCTGTCCACCACAACAAATTATAATTTAACACTGGTTACACTTGACTTCCGGAATCATTGTCAATTAGACATAAAAACCATATACGAGACATGATTAAATTTAAATTGAGCTTTTTCACTTTACTATGAAGATAATAATTATCTTCATATATTATATTATAATATTGCGATTTGTTTACACTAAACACCACTCTGACTAGTACAAAAGCAAAAATCAAGAAATATTGCGAACTAAATGAAACTTGTTTCGACGTGACCACGAGACGATTGCGACTTGTCGCAAATCAGCTGTACACGACGCGTCATGAAAATTATCAAATACACACGGTTTAGATTTAAATTCAATATAACGATTATAATATTAAATTAATAGTAATATTGTAACGTAATTTTGGCGCACGTTACATTTTTACATTCTTTTAAGATAAATTCAACAAAATTATTCAATTTCTAACATAAAATATTGGATGTCATCTGTCAATTGACTTTGAAAACTATTTCTAAGGTTATGTTTACGCATAATTTAAAATTACCGCTAATTCTGACATTTGAAATAAAAATGCACTTTTTATGCATTATCCATTTCCGAACTAATTGTGATTTATTATCTTTATATTATCTTTGAGATGATCTTTGACATTTGTCTAAAGCTTCACTTTCCTTCCGCTTTTTGAGTTGAAATGTGACGCTAATTTATTTTCGAAGTTTTTATAACTTTTATTTTGTTTTAAACTTGAATATTGTTGAAAATAGTTGTTTAAATGGACAGTGAGTTCTATTTTGAAGAATTGGAAATAAATCCATGTCGGATTATCGAAATTAATTCCGATATTTGTCGCCTCGTGGTAAGTTTTGAAGCTTTCTTCGAAATTTGAATTTATTCGAATGGTACTGTGTCGTAACAACGAATGTGGTTCTTTACAGGGATTTTTTAGAATATTTCCCACGATGCATTTTGTTATTTGTGAAAAATAACCGGGATTGACCGGGTAAGTTGTTTGGAATATTAAAGTTAAAAGTATAGGATTTCGAAATTTGTAATAGATTCTAATCAGAATTATTTCACCTTTTACAGTTATTTTTCAACATTATTTGTCAAAGTTAATTTTCAACATTATGTTTCAAAGTTATTTTTCGACAATATTTTTCAAAGCTATTTTTCTACGGTATGTTTCGTCATTTATTTTCTTCAATTATTTCATGGATTAATCTCTTCATCTATTTACTGGGATGATATTCTTGAATAATTTTAGGGAATTATTTTCTTTGATTGGATATTTTCAACGCTTTTCGAGGAATATTTCAACTTTATTTCGTTGGATATTTTGAAGATTTAAATAGAAGTTTACTTCTGGGAAACTTATAATTTGAAGTTTACTTGGAGAAGATGGATTTTTGGAAACTTTAAAGAAGTAAAACCTTATCACACTAATTTGTATTACTGGATCTTGGTATGTAATTTTTACATATTTATTTTCGCCAAAACTTAACCGCGCGAGATTTAATTAGAAATTTATTTACATTTAAAACGTTATTGAAACTTTATTCAAACATAATTTTTCACTATTTGAATTTACTGTTTAAATTAATTTATTATTATTTAGACATTTGGTTTAATCAAGTTAATAAACTTGACTTGTTTGTAACTTTAAGTACAACTAAGTAACAACTAAGTTAGTTGTCAATTTTGAATAATTTTACCTAAAGTCGAAATTTGACATGTATTTAAATATTTTTGTTAAACTTTGAGAAAAACATTTTTTTTTTCATTTAGTAAATATTTGTTTAAGCTTAATTTAAACGGATGTAAACATCCTGGCGCCCGATTATGTTAACAATTAAATTTAGAATATTATAAGAAAATTACATTTTCTTTTTTTTTAATAAAATATTTTTGAACATAGATTTGCTGTTTTTGTAAATCTATTTGTAATGTTAAAATAATTTATCTGACTTCCGGGGTACTTTCTTTTGAGGATTTGTTTAGTTTAAAAACTTTTCCAACTGTACCGATATTTTTTTATTTTTTTTTGTCTCAAAGATATTTAAATATTTTTTTTTATTGACACATTACTCGTCAATGACCCACACCCAATTTTAACGTTACAATATACGATTTTTACTACCCCAAATAATTTAGGACAAAAAAAAACTTAACCCAGTTTTAACTCCAGGTAATACTTTTTTTATTGAGTTTTTTAACGAAAAATTATCAGTAGTAACCCAGAAAATAGAAAATTCACATTACACATTTTTTGTCAATTAATGAAGCTTTTTTTGGAGGACTGGATATGGTAATAGTTTTTTTTTCTCATGACTTAATGGATCGCGATAGCGTGATCTTTGTTGGCAATTCCCATGAATATAAACAAAATCTGCTATAAAAATAAATACATATAAATAATATATATAGTAAAGAACACCCAAAATGAAAAGTATAAAACTGGCGCGCAGCCCTGTCACACGCTCATTGGTCGGTTGTCGGTCGACGAGGAAACATCGCTCAAGTACTTTAAAATGTCAGTGTTTAAGTGGGTAGTCGAATATTCTGTAAGTGAATTTTTGTTATTTAATGTTTACTGGTGATTATTTTGTTCCATATGTTAACTTATATATTTTTTACTAGCTGTTACCCGCGGCTTTGCCCGCGTAGAATGTGAATATATTTACAAATTAAATTAAAATATTACGTTAATGTAATACCACATTGGTGTGTATTTCAGCCCTTAGGGTAGAATATCCAGAAACGCTTAAATGCGTATCAACTCATTTTTAATCGGTAGCCCAAAAATAAAATTTCGAGCTTCTAATTTCAAAATAACAGACTTCCAGACTAACCTGTATATGAAATGTCAAACTCTATTTCACCCCTTAGGCGTAAAATATCCAAAAACGCTTAAATACGTATCAACTATTTTTAATCGGTAGCCCAAAAATAAAATTTCATGCTTCTTATCTTCAAAAATGACGGACTTCCAGACTAACCTGTATAGGAAATGTCAAACTCTATTTCTCTCTTTAGGCGTAAAATATTCAGAAACGCTTAAATACGAATCTACTCATTTTTAATCGGTAGCCCAAAAATAAAATTTCGAGCTTCTAACTTCAAAATAACAGACTTCCAAACTATCCTATATACGAAATGTCAAACTCTATTTCTCCCCTTAGGTGTAAAATATCAAGAAACGCTTAAATACGTATCCACTCATTTTTAATCGGTAGCCCAAAAATAAAATTTCATGCTATTAACTTCAAAATGACGGACTTCCAGGCTATCCTATATACGAAATGTCAACCCAATTTCTCCCCTCAAGCGTAAAATATTCAAAAACGCTTAAATGCGAATCTACTCATTTTAATCAGTATTCCAAAAACAGTTTTTTGTTTTTAATCTAAAAAATTACGGACTTCCATAACAACTTTCATCCCTTATTTCACCCTCTTAGTGGTAGAATATCAAAAAACACTTAAAAATTAAGTTTCATGTTTGTAACTTAAAAAATGACTTGACTACCATAAAACCTTTCAACCCTTATTACATCCCCTTAATGGTAGATTATCTAGAAACTCTTAAATACGTATATACAAATTTTTGATCAGTATCCCAAAAATAAAGTTTCATGTTTCTAACTTAAAAAATTACGGACTTCCATACGAAAGATCAACGACTATTTCACCCGTTTAGGGGTAGAATATACAAAATTATATATATAATATAAGTTTTATGCTTCTAGGTTCTAAATATTCTAAACATGACAATACTTTCAACAACTTACAACCTTTCAAACACCCTTTTCAACCCTTTACACCACTTTTTTCCAAATAAAAAGTAGCCTATATCCTTATTCAGGCTCTAGACTATTTGTGTACCAAATTTCATTTAAATCGGTCCAGTAGTTTTGGCATGAAAGCGAGACAGACAGACAGAATTACTTTCGCATTTATAATATTAGTATGGACGTATGGAATTTATTCTAAATAAAAAACTGATTGTTACATTATTAATTATCATATTGTTTTTTTTTTATAAATTTTGAACCAAATTCCTAAATATATATAAAAGAAAAAATAAAACGGTTGAAAAATATTAAATATTTTATGATACGATATAGAGGTCCCCCACTAAATATATATGTATATATCTTTTAATTATCGTTTGGTTTACGAGTTACTTGGCCTGTAATCTAAAACTGCACCTATATTGTGTCTTATGTAATATAACGGTATCTGTATTGTTTATGTAAAAGCAGCATAAAAAAAAATGTATTTAGTGTAACCTTCATTCATTACCAGCTTATTATATATGAAAAACGTCACAATGAATCTCACTGTCAATAAGATTATTCACGTAGTTTCAAATTATTTCGATTAGGCTTAGGGTGTAAGATACTTTTTTGCAATCGAAATGTATGCATCGTATAGTATTTACTACATATTATTTTTGTAAACTTACGATCGCAATATCTTACAAATGTAACGAACGACGATCAACAATGTGGTAAAAACACAAAACCAGTTTTACGTATATTTTCGATCCATCAAGAAAACAAAATATTTGGGTTACATAAACCCAAATATTTTGTGAAATATATTGACAAATATGTAAATTTAAAATGCCTTCTATATTTCAAACTTACTGAAGGTTGTATATATATATATAGTTTACTTTCGGAAGCAATCTTCTTATCTATACATACAGGGTGACTGGTGAATTACTATCAATATTTAAGGAGAATACTCGGTACATGATTCTCATTCGAATTATGTAAAATAACCTAATTATGTAAAAGTATCTATTATACTTAATTTTCGACCAAATTTCCAAATTAATCAATTTAAATAAATGAAGTGTGGCGGCGCGTGCGGCGTGGTGTTATACTATGCCACTTGCCACCCGCAAACCCCGCGGACCGTGACTAATTAGGTCAGGGTCAGTAGGGCGAGTACCACCGTAAGGTTCTTATGTCCGTCTACCCGCGCGCGCGCCTAGAGATCGATCTTAAGTATAACCTAATCTGCCGTATTGAGTGTGACCCGTCATTAGTAATTAAGTATGGTTTATCAGTACATAAATGCAGAGCACTTGAACATAGTACGTGCTTATGCGCGTGCGAATGATAGCTTGCCGGGTGCTACCAATTTGTACCGGGTGATGTTCCCAAATCGCTGAGTACCTACTGCTAGCGTAATCTTAAACGCTAATCAAAGACTACGAAACTTCGGACAGTTTCGTATTCCAACACATGCCCAAGGAAACGCCTCGTATATTTTACAGAATATGCAAACAGAGAGGAGTTTAAATTAAAAATCACCAGTACTTTCGAAGCTGTTAAGTGACCCATTCATGTTAAAATTTTTTTTTTTTCGCGTAACGATGTCCTAGGGCTAATATTGAAAATAGAAATAGTTCGGATAGCTCTTTTCTGGAGAATAAATACTATTTTAATATCTGCTGCATTACCCCAAACAACATTCCATGTTACATAAGACTGTGAAAATTACTAAAATAAACTAGTCTAGCAGTACTTATGTTCATGAGTTTTCTAATTGTTTTATTGCATAAATGGCACTACTTATTTTCCCTGCTACATACAAACGGGTGCCCCACTGAAGTTTTTAGGGATAACCCTTGACTCCAGTCAAGGATTATCCCTAAAAAGACCGTCCACTGAACAAACTCAAGTCTTTCATTATTCAAATTGACCGCAGAAGAATTTGACTTGACTTTGGCAGGGAAAACAAAAAACATTTAGTCTTTTTTTCATTTAGTACCAAATTATTCATGTTAAACCAACTAAGAACCCGCGACAGAGCACTGCTTACAACGTCATAGTTGTTTATTTTTCTGTCGAGTTTAAAAATTAGGGATGTATCATCTGCAAACAGTACAATGTCGCAAGTCTTATTTACAAAATAAGGTAAACCATTTATATATATTAAGAACAGGAGAGGTCGTAAAATTGAACCCTGTGGTACACTCATTTGCGCAAGAGCGCCATTTGATTTTGCACCGTTAACAACAACTTTTTCATTACTTACGCAATCGAAAGCTTTAGATAAGGCATAAAAAACTCCAATAACATTTTGTGACTTCTCCCACGCATCATAAATGTGCTCAATAAATGCTATACCCGCATCAGTAATCGAGATTGAAACCGAACTGTCGAGAATGCAATAGATTATTCGAGTTAAAGCATAATAAAAATTGATTAAGCATGATTTTTAAAAAAAAAAAACTTAATACTGGCAAAATTGAGATTGGTCTATAATTGTTTGAGTCATTTTTATCACCGGCCTTAAATAATGGGATTACTTTACTTAATTTTAATAGATCTGGAAAAATACCAGATTGTATACACTTACAATATGCCCTTTTATATTAAGGGAAAATTGCTCTGCATCATTCATTCATCATCATCATTCTGCCTGTCTCCGAATTTATAATATCCGAAATAGTTTTCATTTTATTTTAATATTCTATTTTTAATATGCACCGAACGAGCTGTTTGACAAACTTGTTTAAATAACTTGGAATATTTTAAACAATTATTATTTATTTTTTATTATATTATTATATTTTCAACAAAATTGAGAAATTTACTAATAGATACAATAAATAAAGTTTTCTATTATGTAATCTGCTATAATGACCGAATCGGAACGATTTTGTCGGAAATATATGAAAACATCATGGTGGGTTTCTGATGATTTTCTGATGGTGGTGGATCTGATAGTAAAAACGCTCTTAGGCTGGTTCGTGGATTGGTTGCCTTATCTTTTATCTATCTATACATATGTACATATTATAAAATTGGAGTGTCTGTAATATCTTGTAATATTAAAAAAAACATTTTCTACTAAATGCATATGTACGGTACATATACCAAAATAACATTTTTAAAATTTTTGTCTGTCTGTCTGTCTGTTTTTCCGGCTAATCTGTGGAACAGCTGGACCGATTTTGACGGAACTTTCACTGGCAGATAGCTGATTTAATAAGGAGTAAATGAGGCTATTTTTATTTAAGAATTATATATAAAATAATAAAAAGTCACGCTGCAATATCCAAATACTGTCCAGTACCGCGCGCAGACCTCGCGCATGCCATCACTGCCGTCACGTCGGGTGCCTCCCACCAACGACTTAATATCACAAAAGCTGCCTAATACAGAATTAATAAGTTATAGTAAAATCTGGGAACTGAACAATAACGTTTTTGTTAAATCAAACGCGCACGAAGTGGCGGGCATAGCTAGTAGTAAATATATCTCTGGAAAGCAAAATACAAGGAAAATCTTATCATATCACTTTTTATATACACCGAAAGCATTTTTAGTACCCACAAACTCATAAAATCATCATTTCAATTTTCGAAGGCGTAACAACATATACATTTGTCACATAACACGTTCCCTGTCCAACGACTAAAAATTCACACTATGTCAAATCCAAAACCCAGTCAGTTACTTTAAAAGAACTCCAACTCCAACCTCATGGGACACTTGATAAGTAGTTAGTGGTCGTAAGGGATATATAAAATCATTCGGCAGGGACGCGTGCATACAAATATGATAAAAAAAACCGCAATTTTATGTTACTATTTAAAAAATAAAAAAGCAAACATTATAGAAGTTTTTATAAATCTAGTAAGAGGGGAAAATGAAAAATTTGTAATCGAAGAAAACTTTATTCAATGCATAGTGCATCTAGTATACTAGATATAATACTTTTATACATTTTGCAATCGTTCACTTTGGATATGTTTTGCGGCAACAATTTCAGAAGCTTCACCTTTTTACGCCAAATTACTGTATGGGTTGCATTTCTTCGTATTTCATTTTAAATAACATGATAATTTTTCATTGAAATTGATAATTAAGAAGCATTTTTTTTTTCTTTATCAATATAGATTTTCTGAAAGTGCTTTTTTAGCTGCTGAATAAGTAGTTGATATATCAATCTTCTTTTTGACTTAATTGTTCTTTGTAATCGTCTTAGGTTTCAGTGGTGGTCTTCGTCCAATACTCATTTAATCCTATTCATTTACAAATAAATATTCGTTAATCGTGACTAGTGGGTAGGGCGTTTCCTAGCATGTATCTTGCTCCCTCAACTCGAAGATTCCTTGCGGTTAATCCAGGCAAATTAGACGGTTTTTTTCAAATTTTTCCTATGTTCTTTTTGAATAAAGATCATCGATTGTTTCAAAATTATTAGTGGTTTCTTTATCTGAATTATATCAATCATTACTATGAATTATATATATCATTACTTGTGTTTACACGTCCACGTTTCCGGTTTTTCCGCGAAAATTTTAGATTTTTTCGTTTATATTATTATTTTCGTAAGATTTTTATACAATTAGGTGAGATAGTCGTATGGAAAAATCCCTACTCACAAGAGGTGGGGACAGGCAACGTAGTTAGTGACTTAAAAAAGTTAAAATCGAATAAACAGACTGATAGAGCGGAAAAGTCTCTGTTCAATGGTATATATTATATGTTCTTACGCCTCAATATTCCGTAGGACATTTCCAGCGGATATGATATAAGCAATTTTAAACTTATTCAAACTATTCTAGATATTTACAACTCTCTATTTCTATGTGGCACAGTTGATGGTCCATTGGAAAATATTGCAGATCCATAGGACACGATGCGGTAATTGTCAATCTGAAAACGACAAAGAATATTTATTGTTGATTGTTTATTCCATCTTTATATGTTATTTTAATATATTAATTAACATAATATCTCATTATAGGTTATTAACATTTCATATTATTAAATACGAAGGTTATGCTTTACCTGATACTTCTAGTAATGGAGCCCGAATAATGGATACGGATGAATTCGTTGCTTGTCGTCGCAGTGTGGAAATATGATTGCTTTTCGTTCACGAAAAACGTATCTGGTACCCATATGTCCTTTATAAATTCAGAGCCGACCGATAAAGTTTCGACACCAGGTATCTTTTTGTATGCCAATCTAGGATCAGTCCAAAACTGTCTGAAGTAAAAGTCCAATGTAAAATCCTGAAGAAATAAAAAAAGGTGAAAAATATTCGTGATAAAAAAATGTGTTACATTGATATGTAGCGATTACAGACAGAGATTTCACAGATAAATTTAATAAAAATGTGAAAGCTAAAAAGACGATCTACTTAAATGGTATTGAATGTTAACTATTACTGTGTCTATTATTGCCGTGTACCAGATGGGATATCGCATCGGAACGTTAGTGTTTTACTTATAAACTGAAGTCAAAACAATTATTTCTATGTTTCTAACTTAAAAAAAATTGTGAACTTTAATATAAACTTTTATTCCCAATTCCTCTTGGGTGATTCTGTTTTAGCTGTCTTTTAATCGTTATAGAAGCTTAATACCAATTTCTAACGTAAGGAATAACAACCTTCTATCGTAGGTTTCATCCTCTTAGGTGATGACTTCTCAAAATACTGTAACGGATGTCCTCATGAACAAGAGCCTACTAGCTGTTACCCGCGGCTTTGCCCGCGTAGAATATGAATATAATTACAAATTAACTTAAAATATTACGTTAATGTAATACCACATTGGTGTGTATTTCAGCCCTAAGGGTAGAATATCCAGAAACGCTTAAATACGTATCAACTCATTTTTAATCGGTAGCCCAAAAACAGTTTTTTGTTTTTAATTTAAAAAATGACGGACTTCCATAAAAACTTTCAACCCTTATTTCACCTCCTTAGTGGTAGAATATCAAAAAACATTTAAAAAAAAATTTCATGTTTGTAACTTAAAAAATGACTGACTCGCATAAAAGCTTTCAACCCTTATTTCATTCCCTTAATGGTAGATTATCTAGAAACTCTTAAATACGTATATACTAATTTTTGATCAGTATCCCAAAAATAAAGTTTAATGTACTCCTAGTGGGTGTCATGATATGTTAGTTTATAAGTGTACAGCCTAAAATATAAGTTTTATGCTTCTAGGTTCTAAATATTCTAAACATGATAATACTTTCAACAACTTACAACCTTTCATCCCCCTTTTCAACCCTTTACACCACTTTTTTCCAAATAAAAAGTAGCCTATGTCCTTTCTCAGGCTCTAGACTATTTGTGTACCAAATTTCATTTAAATCGGTCCTGTAGTTTTGGCGTGAAAGCGAGACAGACAGACAAAGTTACTTTCGCATTTATAATATTAAATATATAGTATATAGTATGGATGTTATATATATTTAGCCCTTAAACATTCTCACCAATCCGATTCAAATAATTCATATAATGCAATATCAACGTTAAGCGGATTGATATTAGACCACCATAATTGCAATAAAAAAGCCCACCAGCAAAAAGGAGAGGTTGATGGACTATTCTTACCTTTAACTAAAGAGGGTAATTATTTAGAAAACTTATAAAAAACCCATATTACCCCCTTCAGTTAAAGGTAAGTACCGTCAACGTCTGATTTTATTTGTAATACATATCAAGGAAGAGCTATATTAAATTAAGCCAAAGTGATAGAAGAAAAGTTGAAATTACCAAGCGGCAAACACACCAACATTTTTTTTTTTTTTATGGCATTGATTGGCGGACGAGCATATGTGCCTGTGATTACACTGGCTCACTCAAGCACAGCACAAGCAAAGCTAATTCTGGCAATAATAAATAAACTAAGTGGCAAACTTATCGCTTATTATAAAAATAATTATTTCATGTACCAAGGATAATATTTGTAATAAAAATATATAATATATATTAAAATTTATATACTATCACTTCTAAAAGTAAACATATAAGAAATCCTAGTTTAAGCTAAATTTATTTTTTTATGGTATTAGTAGGTGGACGAGCAATGGGCCACCTGATGGTAAGTGGGCACCACCGCCCATAGACAATGGCGCTGTAAGAAATTTTAGCCATTCCTTACATCACCAATGCGCCACCAACCTTGGGAACTAAGATGTTATGTCCCTTGTGCCTGTAGTTCCACTGGCTCACTCACCCTACAAACCGGAACACAATAATACTGAGTACTGCGGTAGATTATCTGATGAGTGGGTAGTACCTACCCAGATGGACTGCACAAAGCCCTTCAACCAAGAAATAATTATAGAAATAATATTCACTTCTTTGAGACAACTATGGAGGATATTCTTAAAATGATATAAATTAGTAATAAATCTTTAATTCTATGTGGCGACATTAATGTAAACTTATTTATTAAGTTAAGAAACGACCTTCAGTGTTCAGTTGGTCATCTTGTTCAAGTAATTTCATTTAACCCACAGATTAAGTGAAACGATTCGACCAACCAAAGCACTTCTACGTTTATTGACAGTATGTTTTGTAATTATAAAAAAATATAGAGTATCGATTATAAATAACCAAACTTCCGACCGAATGTGGTCAAAGTTTTCGCTGGAAAAAAATGAATATTTGAATGAATACTAAAGTTAATTCATAATATACGTCGACGCAAAAGCATTTTTAGTCTTAGCTAATTATTTTAAGTTAGTCTTTTAACGATTACTTTGTTTACGTAAATCACGTTGTAGGAAATAATTATTGATTAATTTGTCGTGTATAGTTAATCGGATCTTTTAACCCGTTTTATGTTGCTGTAAATTCATATTGCAATTTATTACGAATATTACTTGCGTAAACATAATTTTTGGCCAATTAATTTAAAATTTAACGTTGGCATAGCAGTCGCATAACAACTAAAATGTTTTGTAGCAAATAAATTAAATTATTATGAATTTACAAATAGGAATTGGTGATTTTTAATGTGAATTTTCAAATGTAAAAGTGTTTCCGCCGCACAAAGCTAGTTTTTAAAAGGCGCCGATAAAGATGGCGGAATGGATTTTTGTTTGAGCTTCCGTGCAAACAAGAGGTGTCAGTGTTGTGTTCAATTATATCTGGTGAGTTGAGAATTTGTTATTTGTTAAAAAAATTGCTTTTATTTTAATTTGCTGGTTATTATTTGAAATACAGATTTTTGTTTAAATATGTGTTTCATTATTTGTTATGAGCGAACCAAATGATGCAAATTGTGACGTCATTTATATTACGATATACGTTATTTTCGATATCGATATTTCACTTTATACAATGTAACCTTCGAAATTTAGATTTTAGCTTAAATGATCCCAACTTTTTATATAATTCACTTATAAAATTAATTGAAAACGAATTCGATAAAATATTTCAATTAATTTTTTTTTATCTAAACGATTTTTATCTAACGAAACGAATACAGTTCTCAGGCTGGGCCACTACCGGTATCTATATAATTCTAAATAAATTATATAAGCTATATGAACTTAAGAAATGTAATTGTAAATTTCTCAATTTTGTTAAAAAATATTCCAAGTTATTTAAACAAGTTTTTCAAACAACTCGTTCGTTGCATGTTAAAAATAGAATCTTAAAATCTAAAAATAAAATGAAAACTACTTGGGATATTACAAGTTCGGAGACAGGCAGAATGACGTTTGACGCAGGGCAATTAACCCTTAATATAAAAAGGGAATATTGTAAGTGAAGATTTAGATGTGGTCAACCAATCCGTAGAATATTTCTCTAATATTCCTTTGAATACTACTAAAGGACTTAATGCGTCACCTAATGACGCCTTATAATTACTAAGTGTTACGTTCCCAAGAAATAATTTTCTTTTGAGAGTATTTTTTTTTTTATGGTAGAGGTGGCAAACGAGCAGGAGGCTCACCTGATGGAAAGTGACTACCACCGCCCATGGACATCTGCAACACCGGGGGGCTTGCAGGTGCGTTGCCGGCCTTTCAGGAAAGAGTACGCTCTTTTCTTGAAGGTTCCCAAGTCGTATCGGTTCGGAAAAACCGCCGGCGAAAGCTGGTTCCACAGAGTGGTTGTGCGAGGCAGAAAGTGTCTTAAAAATCGCGCTGTTGTGGATTTTCGGACATCTAGGTGGTGCGGGTGATATTTGGAATTTTGACGAGATGTCCGAAGGTGAAATTCAGCAGCCGGGATTAATCCGAACAATTCCTCGGAACATTCCCCGTGATAAATTCTGTAGAAGATGCAGAACGATCCAACATCTCTACGCAAAGCCAAAGGATCAAGCAGATCGGAGAGGGCTTGATCGTCGATAATTCGAGCCGCTCTACGTTGGATATGGTCAAATGGAAGGAGCTGGTACTGGGGAGCACCCGCCCAGAGGTGAGAGCAGTATTCCATGTGAGGCCGAATTTGCGCCTTGTATAGTCTTAGACGATGGGCCGACGTGAAATACTGTCTTGCCTTGCTGAGCACACCGAGCTTTTTTGATGCCAATTTGGCTTTGCCTTCCAATTGACCGCGGAACTGAACGAGGCTCGAAACATCGACGCCAAGTATTCCGATACTAGCTGTGGCGGCTAACGGAATGTTCTCGAATCGGGGAGATACGACAAATGGTGTTTTTTTAGCAGTTACCGCGCAAACTTGCGTCTTTTTGGGGTTGAAATGGACTAGGTTTAGCCGACCCCAGTTCGAGACTTTGTTTAACGAAGACTCGATTTCAGACACAAGTTTGTTCCGGTTTTCTTCGACGTTATATATATATAGTATAACTCCGTACGATGTATTAAAAAAATTTAAAACATTAAATCTTAAAAAAAACAGTGATCTATGGGATCTATCAGTTACAATTTAGCTATCATCTTTAATAAATGTATACAATCTGGTATTTTTCCAGATCTATTAAAATTAAGTAAAGTAATCCCATTATTTAAGTCCGGTGATAAAAATAACCCAAACAATTATAGACCGATCTCTATTTTGCCTTAATTTTTGAAAAATCATGCTTAATCAATTATTGTTATACTTTAACTCGAATAAGCTATTGCATTCTCAACAGTTCGGTTTTACTAAAGGTCGCTCGACTACTGATGCGGGTATAGCATTTGTTGTTGAGCACATTTATGATGCGTGGGAGAAGTCACAAAATGCTATTAGTGTTTTTTGTGACTTATCAAAAGATTTCGTTAGGCATGATATACTTCTAGAAAAACTTAAATATTATGGAATCAAGGGCCCTGCATTGAAATTTATTTCCTCCTACCTTAATGAAGGAGTTTTGAAGGTTGTTATTAACGGTGCGAAATCAAATGGCGCTCTGGCGCAAATGGGGGTACCTCAAGGTTCAATTTTAGGACCTCTCCTGTTCTTAATACATATCAAATCAAATCAAATCAAAAATCTTTATTCAATATAGAAGTGTTTACACTTGCTTATTGATTGTCAAAAATCTACCACCGGTTCGGAATTTAGCACCTCGGACCTGAGAAGAACCGGCGAAAGAAACTCAGCGGGATATTTTTTTTTTTTTCCATTTTGCATGTACAATAATAAATATATTTTAGTTATTTGAAACAGCCTGGAGGCGATCATTTCATTCCCAAGGTGTGCAGTCAACTAAAAAGTCATTAGTGTTGTAATATCCTTTAGCACACAAACGCTCTTTAACGATTCTTTTGAATTTTATAATTGAATAATTTTGAACGTTTTCTGGGATCCTGTTGTAAAAACGTATACATTGCCCCAAAAAAGAGTTACTAACCCTGTGTAATCGGGTACTTGGAGTAACAAGTTTATTCTTGTTCCTAGTGTTAATAGAATGTACGTCACAATTTCTGGGAAAATCGTTTATGTTTTTGCGTACATACATAACATTATCAAAAACAAATTGAGAAGCGACAGTCATTATTTTAATATCTTTGAATTTATCTCTTAACGAATCTTTTGGGCCCAGGTTATAAATTGCACGAATAGCCCTCTTCTGCAGTACAAAAATAGTATTAATGTCAGCTGCATTACCCCAGAGTAGGATGCCATACGACATTATACTGTGGAAATAACTGAAGTACACAAGGCGAGCCGTATCCACATCAGTCAAAAGTCTAATTTTTTTTACCGCATAGGCTGCAGAGCTGAGTCTATTCGCCAACTTATTTATATGGGGGCCCCATTGGAGCTTAGAGTCTATTGTCATACCAAGGAACTCTGTTGATTCTAAAACATCTAATGCTTCCCCGTTTAAGCGTACACTCGTTTTGACACATCTTACATTGGGAGTAGTGAATTTAATACATTTAGTCTTTTTACTATTTAACATTAAATTATTAACACTAAACCAATTTACTATTTCAGAGAGAGTATTGTTCACATCGTCATATATTGAAAGACGTCTTTTTATTTTAAAAATTAAAGAAGTATCATCAGCAAACAATACTATCTCGAGTTTATCACCTAGGAGATGTGGCAGGTCATTTATATAAACAAGGAAGAGGAATGGTCCAAGAATTGATCCTTGAGGGACCCCCACAGTAACTGGAGAGATATAAATGATTTACCTTATTTTGTAAATAAGACTTGCGACATTATACTGTTTGCAGATGATACATTCCCAGTTTTTAAACTCGACAGAAAAATAAACAACTATGACGTTGTAAGCAGT
The DNA here is from genome assembly GCF_037043105.1 of Vanessa tameamea. Classification (NCBI taxonomy): domain Eukaryota; kingdom Metazoa; phylum Arthropoda; class Insecta; order Lepidoptera; family Nymphalidae; genus Vanessa; species Vanessa tameamea. The sequence continues at coordinate 4,629,652 of NC_087340.1, read as the reverse complement.
GCTCTGTCGCGGGTTCTTGGTTGGTTTGACATAAATAATTTGGTAGTAAATGCAAAAAAAACTAAATGTATTTTGTTTTCTCTGCCAAATATCAAGTCAAATTCTTCTGCCGTCATTTTGAAGAATGAAAGGCTTGAGTTTGTCGAGTCGACGGTCTTTCTAGAGATAACCCTTAACTCCAAACTTCAGTGGGGCACCCATTTGTATGCCCTAGCAGTGAAACTAAGTAGTGCCATTTATGCAATAAAACAGTTAGAAAACTCATTTACATAAGTACTGCTAGACTAGTATATTTTAGTAATTTTCACAGTCTTATGTCATATGGAATGTTGTTATGGGGTAATGCAGCAGATATTGAAATAGTATTTATTCTGCAGAAAAGAGCTATCCGAACTATTTACAATATTAGCTCTAGGACATCATTACGCGAAAATTTTAAAGAAATAGGTGTATTAACGGCTGCTTCACAATATATTTATGATAATATAATATACAAAAGTATTCCATAAAAGCTGATATACATACTATTAATAATAGAAATAAGAATAAACTTGTAACCCCTACTTTCCATTTACATACGGTACAGAGAACGTTTTTTGGGCAATGGTACATGCATATATAATAAGATACCGGGAAATGTAATCAATTTACCATTTACAAAATTTAAAAAGTTTATTAAGACTAAATGAATAAACTAAAAAAAAAACGCTTCATTTTGAAGTTTACTTGAATAAAATTTATTTGATTTGATCGAGTTTTAAAGGCTTTCGAGAGGCGACTCGCCTGGCCGAGGTCGAAACGGCTCTCAGCGTGGACCGGATGGGAATGCTGGGCTTGAGGGTCTCCATAATCAAAACGAAAGCCCTCTTTTTCCATGGTCCACAAAGAGGACCCCACAAGAGGCGTATATCGCCAGGGGACGGTGATCTTATCCTTACTTCATGTGCACATACAATGATAACATTATCACTGATTCAATGTTATAGTGAATATACATAATATTGTTGTAAATATGCTGTGACGCAACATTGTAAATTTCTATTTTGTTAAGAACATCCCGAAGAGAGTCTCTAGCTCCAAGATTATAAATAGACAGGATTGCTTTATTTTGTTAAATAAAAACAGATTCAATATCTGCAGCGTTACCCCAAGTAATATGCCATATGACATAATAATGTTAAAAATAATCAAAATATACTAGACGAGCGGTATCAATATCAGTTAGTTGTCTAACTTTTCTAACCGCGTATGCTGCGGAGCTGAGTCTTCCTATCAGGGACGATAAATGACGATAAAGGACGATAAATTCCACTCAAGCTTGGAATCCAATGCTATTCCCAAAAAAACCGTAGTATCGTCTACCATAGTACATCAAGACGGCCACCATTTAAAGATATATTATAATTTTGCTTTCTAACATTGGGTAGGGTAAAAACTACACATTTTGGTTTTTGAGTATTCAAAACCAAATTATTTACTGTAAACCAATCATGTATCTGTGATAATGCACCGTTCACATCGTCAGAGTCAGTTTTTTTCCTGTCTACCTTAAAAATCAGTGAAGTATCGTCAGCAAACAACACTATGTCACAAATACCTTTAACATAAAAAGGAAGATCATTTATATATACTAGAAATAGAAAGGGACCCAAAATTGATCCATTTTTAACGTAGATCCAGAAGACTTTATGCCATTAATGAAAACTTGCTGGACTCTTTGACTTAAATATGAAGCAATGAGATTAAGAGCTTTACCTTTAATACCATAGTATTTGAGCTTATACAGAAGCGTCTCGTGTTCTACACAATCAAATGCTTTAGACAAATCACAGAATACTCCAATAGCATTCTGTGATTTTTCCCAAGCATCGTAAATATGTTTCCTCTTGTACAACCGAATTGCTTACTATGAATAATAGTATTTGTACCGAAATGGACGAGAAGTTGATTTAAAATATTTTTTTCGAATATTTTACTTAGAGATGGGAGTATTGAAATAGGCCTGTAATTACTGGGATCGCTTCTGTTTCCAGTCTTAAAAAGTGGTAAAACTTTACTACATTTTAACAAGTTGGGAAATTCACCTGTGACCAAACTCTCGTTAAAAAGTACTGCTATGCTGCTAAGTACTGCTATAAAAGGAGCAATATCGTATATGATGTTATTAATAAATTTTACCGAAATGTCGTTAGTTTTTTTTTAATATTGAGGGTTTTAAATACTTTTATGATGTCTGTTGCAGAAACTGTTTCAAATGAAAAATCATTAACGCATTTAGAAACATTATTATTTAATAATCTAGCTGCAATCTATGTAGATGACTTTAAATGAAATGTTATTTTAGTAATTCTGTTATCAACAAATATTTCAAATAAATTTGCAACTTCTAATTCAGAATTTGTATATCTACTACCTGTGTTCAATTTGATTGGTATCATTTCCTGTTTAGGCTTTCCAAAAACACTTCCAATAACAGCCCATGTGGTCTTTATTCTATCATCGGAATTTAAGAATTTGTTCTTTATGTATAAAGACTTAGCATAAATGCATACTGTTTTAAAATTTTGGAATATTTATTGACGTATTCTAGAAAGGCTACGTTTCGATTCCACTGCTTCATATACCATACCATATAGGTCGTATAATTTATTTCTACTTTTATATATACCAATAGTGGCCCAGTCACTAAACTTTAATTTTGTATTATTTCATTTCATTCATTCATTCATTCATTGTTCATTTGGATGTTGTGTCGTTAGATCTAAATTAGATAATTTACACGCCACAATATCTTAAAAACAATATATGTTAATAGCCGTTATTAACCTGCATTTTTTTTTTGAAATATTTTTTTTGTGTTCCAAAAAAAACTTGACTACAGTGGTCAGATGTTAAATTATTTATAATTGATACTTCATATATTTCACAGTCGTACAATTATATATTTATTACTATTACATATCTTTTTAAGAGTATCCTCCATAGTGGGCTCATATAAGTAAAAATCTCCCGATAGGGGGCCGGTACACGCAGACTATAGTGTACTGCAGAAATTCCGCGCAGGATAGTTCGATTGTATGTTCGATAGAGAGAGCCACATTATCTTCTCGAGATTTACAATCGATATAATTCCGTACTAATATTAATGAGCCACCATGAATAGCATTCCCTCTTACGAACATGCTTGAAAATTTACAGTTTGGGATATTAAATATGTCAAAACTTTTAATCCAATGCTCTGTGAAATAAAATACATGAGTTTTATAACATTCCGAAAATAATTCTATTTCATGATCTTTGCCACCTATGCCCTGTATATTTTGATGTATTTAAGTAAGAGGGCATAGATTTTGTCATTTTATTATGTTAAACTATGAATTTTAATATCTTTACTTTTATCAGTGTTAGTATAAATTAGATCATTATTTTTATTATACATATAATCCTTGGTAACATTACACATAAAATAATTATTAATATTGTAAGCAATTAGGTTACCAATTTGTCTTCTGGATTTTATTGGTAGGTACATAGTACCCTCTGTCAACTTAAATCTATATATGAATTTATATATGTCAAATAACATTAAATCATTGCAACAATGTGGAGTCAAATTGTATAAACATACATTTAAGTCATAAATATGTAAATTCTGTGCATTCTGAGCTACTAGAATGGCCCCCTAATCCCAAACAAAGGAGACCTGTAGCAACTGCAGCGGCGAGCATGCAGGCAAGGACTGCCCTGCCAGGACAAAGGCAGAAGCTACACGCTGCATAAACTTCACACGAGCAAAAAGGGACACCTCGGAACTGGCGCACACGGCTTACAGCTCTGAGTGCCAGAAAAAACAAAAGTGGGAAAATATAGCGAGATCCAGGGTGCAGTACTGTTAAAGGTTCCATTGAAATTAACACACCTGTCCCATCTCGAAAGCAGGATCTTGTTTATACAAGCCAACCTGCAACGCTCGCAACTAGCCATAGCCGAACTACTAAAAACGGCTCAGGAAAAAGATATTATCGTCGCACTTGTCCAAGAACCCTGTGTAGGACGGACAGGTGAAATGAAACACTACACCGGTACGAAAATCATCCAGTGCACCCTGAACCGCCAAAAGCCCGTCAAAGCCGTATTAATCGTTTTCGGTGACAAGTTGGAGGTCATCCATGACCCACAAATCGTCACAGAATGTTGCGGCAGTACTCCTGCAGGCGGGACAGCTGAGACTAGGTTTAGTCTACTTCGGGGGGGACCATTTCTACCTACCTCACCCAAATTAGGACAGCCACTCAAAAAATCTCAACCAAAAACTTGCTGATGACAGGAGACGTAAATGTTTGGAGCCATTGGTGGGGTACCAAAACCATCGCAGAGAGGAATTCCACGCCTTTAGCACTGAAATGGACTTCCACATCCAAAACACCGGCAACGTACCGATCTACGAAATATATCGAGGAAAAAGGTTGTACACGAGCTGCGTGGACATGACGCTGACCAGCCTAGAGGCAGAATGGAGGACTAAAGAGTGGATAGAAATCTCATAACATCAGACCACAATGCGATTACCTTCACCCTGCGTCTAGAGAAAGCCCTAAAACCCTTGAGGCCTATCTCCACGCGCATATATAACACCAAGAAGGTAAATTGGTCGGATTTCTCTACTATTTTTAGAACTAAGCTCACCGACAGTGGAATCACACTGGAACGTGTATCAGGCCTCACCTGAGGAACTGGAGGAGATGTTAAATATCTGTCTATCCAATACGGATTCATGCCACAGTGAGGAACGGAAGACGCTCTCTACGACCTAATCGACTATATCCAGGAGAAAGTAAGATCAAAGAAATTAGTACTTCTGATATCACTCGATATAGAGGGCGCTTTCAATAATGCATGGTGGCCAGTCCTTAAGTAACATATGGTGCGCCAAATTTGCCCACGCAACTTGAAAGCCTTGGTGGCATCCCACCTACAGGATCGGAGGATATTAGTCAACTATGCCAGAGAGATCAGGGAGAAGGGAACTACGAAACACACCACCATCGACGCGCTAACAATGCAAATGCCGGGTGCCTTGACCTGTCGACTGATGCGACTACGAAACAAAGTGGTCGCACTCTTCGAATGGGAAGACGAAGCGCCCTCTGCAATGGCGTGCACGATAATCTCGAAGATGGGCGAAGAGGACCATGGAGGGAACCCAAGCACGATAAGCGTGGACGCCATGAGAGTCGGCTTTGAAATAGGTGACATCGCAGTCCACTATGGTAGCCCGTTAGCCTCGAAAAAACAAGAGTTTATCGCATATGAGGACAGGGGGGAAGACCTAAGTTTCCTGAAACCAGAGATCCCAATAACTTTCCGCACTGCAGACCCGACTAACACTGAGTCCCAATTAAGCGGATTTGAGCGGGCAGGTTTAACGAGAGCATAAAGTGTAACCGACTGACGGTCAACGAAGCCCGCATGAACCACTTCGGAGCCATATTAATGGCGGTACAGCTGTCCGGAGCTAGCCAGATGGCTCTTATCGGAGCTATCAACCAGCTGCCTTATATCGGCAGAAAAAATCTCTGTGGAATGAGGTTCTGCCGGCCAAGCCTGACAACAAACATCACCCGTGAGTTATCATGTACGCATCGAAACCCCCTGGACGTCGCATACGCCATTAGCGAGGTCTACCGTAGCATCTACTCTGCTAGTCACATCGGCCACTCCCTCAAAATGGAGAGATTTACCATCGCCAACATACCATCCGTCCAAACCAAAACGATACGGAAAAGGTGAAGGGTCAGGCATCATGACCATCCACGAATCTCATGGACAGATCTACGGTAACATTATCATTGTCCAGTCGAAGAATTAGATGCTCCGCTAGTAATTCAACTGGTGTTAATGTTTTGTAGATAACGTACCTAGACCTAACTCTTTGTTAGCATTAATTATAAATCTTGATGGTTTTCGAATGCTAGCTATAAATATTTTGTGTTGTAAACCTTTATGCGTAAATAAATAAATATATAAAGTGTTTATATATATATATATATATATATATATATATATATATATATATATATATATATCCCAGTATACATATATATTTAATATATATAAATATGTATTAATTAAATAAAAAAAAGCCTAACCCCTTAGCTCCTCTCCATACACGATTGTACTAATTTAATAAGCAATCACATATGATGTAATTCTAAAATTAATACGTATGTTCATTGTCATTTTGTAACGAGTTTTATAACTTGTAATAAAATGACAAAGAGTTAATATATCGTATCTAAATTTTGAAATCTAGCTCAATGTTATAAGTAGTATATGATTTTATACAGGTTTAAAGATCTAAGTACACATAAAAAGGACAGGTTGGCTGACTAAAGATTTTTGATCCATGAAGCGTGGACATGCTCACAGCCTTGTATCTGGGGCTGTTTGGTCGAACTTACTGCGACCGAACAATCGATGAAACAAGCATAAGTTGACAGTGGCAAGTACCATGAGCACTTCGGAGACGGAGCTGATAGAGAGCACGTGCATTGTGACGCCCACTTCCACTGGCGGACCTGTAATCAATACAAATAGTCATGCATGGGAATTACGCCTTCAAAACTATAGAAAAGTAAATGTATCGGACTGAATATCATAATTTCGGTAAGCAAATGTTTTATTTATTTTTTATTTAAATAATAAAATACTCAACTAAATTTATGAAACAACGATTTTTTAGGTTTTAACCAACCCACGCGCCAATATAAGCCAATTTTTGGCCAACAAATGGTTGTTTTAGAACAGTGAATCTTTAGACTAGTATTTACTTATACTTTGATTTTTATATATGATTTTTTTTATGACTGCGCTGTTGGTCTAGTGATTAATGTAACTGAATGCGTCACCATGTGTGGTGGGTTCGATTCTCGTGGTAGGCGTATATATGTGTAATGAACATTTTTATTCAGTGCGGGTGCTTTATATGTAATCAATATATGTACATAAGCTGCCTGTAAATTTCCCACTGCTGGGCTAAGGCCTCCTGTCCCTTTGAGGAAATGGTTTGGAGCATATTCCACCACGCTGCTCCAATGCGTGTTGGTGGAATACACATGTGGCAGAATTTCGTTGAAATTAGACACATGCAGGTTTCCTCACCATGTTTTCCTTCGCCGTTATAGATTCTTTCTTTTTCATTCTGCGTTCATAGATATAGAATATGCGAAATTACAATTAAATGACAAAGATACATATCGAAATGATAACTTCCTTTTTATTAAAAATGTTACATTGGTGCTTTGTCCCTCCTATGAAAACCTCTGTAAATGTAAATGTATGTATGCTCTTACACATTTTCCCCAACAATGCACAAGGTACAATATAGGTAAGTCAGGTATTATATGTTGTATATTTATACAATACTAGCTGTTGCCCGCGGCTTTGCTCGCGTGGAAATTGATTATTACAGAATAATTTAAAATATTACGTTAATTTAAGACCTCATTTGTGGTTCGATTTTCGTAGACTAGATATACCTGTGCTTACTAGTGCTTACAGAGCTCACTCTCGAACATGCTATTTAGAACTGTCTATGCGAAAAACAGTCTTCTCTTATATCTACTCCGGCCATTTTAGAAATTTGACCTTGTGCTTTATTAATTGTCATGGTAGTAGCATACTTTAAGCGCGAACTTACTTAACTCTCTTGAAATTAAAGGGGTATTCTAATGGTATCAAAGATTTTTGTGGAATATACACTATTTCTCCTTTAGTACAGTGATAACTGTAACCTATGACATTACGATAGAGAACCCTTAATATTAGTCTGGTGCCGTTGCATAATTTTTGAGATCTTAAATTCCTCAGCAATATTATTGGCGCGACAATCTCCTAACATAAAAAATGACGGGCTTCAAGACTAACCTATATAATAAATTTCAAGCCCTATTTCAACCCTTAGGGGTGGAATATCCTGAAACGCTCAAATACATATCTACTCATTTCTAATTAGTAGCCTAAAAATAAAGATTCATGCTTCTAATTTAAAAATGACGGACTTCCATACAAATTTTCAACTCTTATTTCACCCTCTTAGGGGTAGAATATGCAGAAACGCTTAAATACGTATCTACACATTTTCAACCATTATCCTAAAAACAAAGTTTCATGTTTCTATCTTAAAAAATTACGGACTTCTATACTAACTTTTAACCATTATTTCATCCCCTTAAGGGTTGAATTTCCAAAATTCCTTCCTTATTGAGTAGATAAATAAATGTTGTAAATAACAAAATATAGATAGGCACACGAACGCCATCTTTTGGCAGCTATGTGAACTAAGTAATGTTCGTTCGTTCTTTTGTTTTAATAAAAAATTCAGTCGTTGACAAATCCGTTGCAAGCAAGTTGTTTTATTTTATCTCACAATAAAACGATCCTACGCACCAAATTTTAAGTCCCTATCTTCAATAGTTTACGCTCGGCGATGATGAATCAGTCAGTCAGGACTTGTTATTTTATATATATATATATATATAAATATAATAGAAGAAGATAGAAGATAGATTTGTTAATAATTACAACAAAAAATAACCAACTTCGGAATACTCTGTTCGGATTCGTAGTGTTAATATCGTAAATGTAAAGTGGCGTAAGTAAACTGCTGTGTCTGTTATTCTCTGCTTTATTACTAACGAAATAAATTTGAATTTGGAACAAAAGTTATTATACTTTTTTTTCTGATTTCATAGTGCAAGGTCTCAGAAAAAGTTATTACAATCTGAGTTACGCTTTGTTGACAAGAAGGCATAGTTTAGGTTGAAACTATAAAACCTTTACAACGTTTTTCTCTATTTTATGGTATAGTCAGTCGGTAATCGGTAAAATAAAACTCAAATATGACTATTTGAGTTTTATTTTTGTTCGTAAGGCGTTGTTGTATTGTTGACCGAAAACTATTTTATAATTCGACGGGTGCAAAGTAAAAAAATGTTATCTAAAAAATACATTGCTTTTCAGGAGAGCGCATAATAAGAAAAAATATTTACCTATTTTGTTAATTATAAACTAAATTTTCTAAAAATTGTGGATTAAACAAAGAATGGTTCCTATTATTCATTATATATGATTAAAATGAGTACTTGTTTACGGTAAATCTTAAAAACACAAAATCTAAAATATGTTCATTTGTGTAGATATATTTTTACACATCTTAACTTTTTTGCATGTTGTACATTTTAAAGAAAGTCAAATTAAAATGTAAAAAGGAATTATTCATTTACTATCAAAAAAAACTTAATATAATAATACATGTCGAAGCTTGTCCCAGCTTGTTTTTAGAAAACATGACGTCATTGCTGACGTCACGAATGTCAGGTTTTGGATTTCTATCGATCATCGAAGGTATGAAATTAAACGCAGGAAATATTCTTCTTTGATTTATTCCAAGCGGAGGAGGTCCGATTGCTTCGACGGCTCGACACAGGAGCATGCAACTCTAGTACATTAATTAGAAAAAAAAAGAAATGTTTTTTTATTTTATTTTTACTTTATTAGGGAAACAAACAGTACAAGTCATTCTTAAAGCTAAAGCATAAAAATTAGCACATATACCAGTAAAGTTTCCACTTATACTATATGTATAAAAAATAGCGCCGTCTTTTGGTCAATGCCCTTAAACTTACTTAAACTTTAAAACTGTTGTTGTTCATGCGCTCGCTAGATGACATTAGCATAGTAATAAACATTAAGATCTAAAAATATTTTAATTATTTTTTAATAGGGTTTATTAATTTATTTAGGGATGTTTTAGATGGCGAAATTATTTTATTTCGAAAATACTTCTGTTTGTTGCCATATAAAAAATCTAATAATTCCATGGTGTAAGAAAAATGGCCACATTAAATTTTGCCAATATGTTACAAAATACCTAGCCAGTCCAAATATTAGAATATGAAAGTAATGTTTTGTCATAGAAAATAAAATATTTTTAATAGTATGAGACAAATTTTAACTCTTAAAGATAATTTTAGTATAATACAGTACATAAAAGTTGCATACAAATTTAAAATTGTTTGAATCGTTCGCTGTGCATCGCGTTAAATTTTATTTGGCTTGTGAAGATGTCATCAAACTCCCGATTCAAGTGTCATTTAGGTTGTAAAAACGATGGTGAGTAATTTAAAACTACATTGGTTTATGTTTGGGTAAAATACTGGCCCAGTTCCTACCACTGGTTTCATTCGCTGAATTTCATAGTACATTCGAGGATACGTAAATCTTCGGACAAAATCAAATATCTTTTATATATATCTATCGTAGGTCCATTGCATCGATTTCCTAAACCACAATATAGAAAACCAACCCAGCCCATATCTAGAAAAATTTAATGTATGGAAATCTGTCCTCGCTAAAGATATTCAAGATAAAAAAGACATTTAGGGGAGAGGGGGGCAGTTTAGAACAAAGGCAGTTTTGAATTATTGAACTTACGAACGCATCATTTGTCTTTCCTAACCTCCAATACCTTTTTAATACTGGTAACATCGAACTACACGTCTGTCAATTGCCAATTTACGTTAATGTCAGTGTCAAACAGAATAAAATTTGTCGGTTACTTTACGGAAGGTTTTCGCTTGCGTTAGCGTTGGTTAACACACGTGTTAAGAGATTTTGAGTGTTTTCGTTTAGTTTTGTAGTATATTTTATTGTTAATAGTGCTTTAGTTGGTAGTTGGGTTAAGTGGTGTTAGTAATATTTGTAAATCGTGTGAGTATTTAACGTGTTTTAATATTCTTTAGCTTCTAAGTTTTATAATGGAGGTTGATCTTCCTCCTGAACCCCCTGATCCAGGTGGCTCAATAGAGCCTGTTCCTGATACTCCTTCTCCTCCCTCTGTACCTGTTTCCCGAAAACGTCTCGGTAATGATTCCATTAATTCCGACTCCAATGTTAAAAAAACCATAATTAATTCTAATGCAGCAAATCCCTCAAACAAACGATTTACACTCATCCATCCTTCTCTGAAGGCCCTATAATGTATTCCGACGATGACAAGGCTCCTTTCATCGTTCATGTGTTCCGGGAAGTATCTGACCCAGCTTCAGGAACTACTATACGGGCAATTAAATTCGGACAATTCCTGCACACTCATAAAATTAAGAGTATTATTAACGATGGTGTTAAGAACATAGGCCGTAACAAAATTTCAGTTGAATTTTCAACAGCCCAAGCAGCAAACTCCTTTCTAGTGAATCCTATTGTTGAAATGTGCAAGTATAAAGCTACTGTACCGACTTTTAATGTAACTAGAATGGGATTGATTAAGGGTATTCCCGTGGACTGGACGATGGAAGAACTGGCAATGTCACTTGAGCTTCCTACTGGATGTGGTGAAGTTATGAAATTAAGACGCCTGAACAGAAAAACAATTGCTGACAGTGTAACTACATGGGTTCCTACCCAATCTGTTGTAATTACATTTAGAGGTCAAATACTTCCTTCAAAAGTGTATTCCTACCATACGTCCCTTCCAGTAGAAACTTATAAACTTCCCACTATCCAATGCCTTAATTGCTGCCGTTATGGTCATATTAAAACTCAGTGTCGATTTCAACCTAGGTGTTTTAAGTGCTCCAAATCCCACACAGGTGAGTCTTGTAGTGTAAGTAAGGATAACGCCACTTGCTTACATTGCTCTGGTAACCATTACACAACAGACAAGGACTGTCCAGAGTTTTCTCGCCAACAATCGATCAAAATTGTTATGTCTCAGGACAACATATCATACATTGAAGCATCCTCTCGGTTTCCTTCTGTACGTAGATCCTATGCAGAGATTGCAAAGGAGATGTTTACCCTTCCCACATATTCTCCAATTCTCCCTAGTCAACCTATCCCTTCAACTACCAGGTCCTATCGGAAGACTGTTATCAGTACTCCTCGCCCAAGATCACCTCTTGGGAAAGGGGATGATAAACAGGCCCATCAATCGATCGTTAGTAATTGTCCCTCTACTGCTCCTAATGGTTGTGCTCTCAACCAAAACACTCCTAACCCTCTTAATAACAATCCCAACTTCTTAGAAATGCTAACTAAGATACTTCTTAGTATTATCTCAACATGTAACGATATCCCCTTACCGTCCAACGTTGCTCAAGACTTATGTCAGTTATTCTCCATCCTTCACAATGGCCCCAATCAGCTTCCTTCAATGGAACTGCAAGAGCGTCCGGCCTAAAAAACATGATCTCCTCTCTCTAATAAACCTCCATAAACCTGTCATTATTGCCATCTCTGAAACATGGTTGATCCCTGGATCCCGATTCCGGGTCCCAGGCTTCTCCTGTTTGAGGGATGACAGAAGTGATGGTTATGCTGGGAGTGCCATTTTCGTTCGGCACTCCCTTCCCTTCTCCCAAATTCCTTTATCCCTTCCCAGCCAGCATATATTAATACTGTTGCTGTTAGAGCCCTTAACATCTCTTTTCTTTCCCTGTATATTCCTCATCCTAATCCAGCTTTAATTCCAAATATATCTGCCATCATTTCCTCTCTCCCTAGTCCTATCCTAGTCATGGAGGATTTTAACGCCCATCACACCGCCTGGGGTTCACATTTCTGTGACCCATTTGCTCTCTTGTTGATGGACATATTTGATGATGCAAACCTCTGCATCCTCAATAATGGCTCACCAACACGTAGAGTATATCCTAACCAAAACCCAAAATCCGCTGTAGACTTATCCTTAACTTCTCCAGTCCTTGCTTCTCAAATATCCTGGAATGTCCTCTCATCCTCTTTTGGCAGTGACCACTTTCCTATCCTCCTTTCTTTAAATCACCGATCCATTGCCCATATCAATCCAAATCCCTTATTAAAATTTAAATTAAAAAATGCTAACTGGTCTGCATATGCTGAGTCTGTTGATTCCATGATCAGCACCCTCTTTGTTTCACAAGACTATGGAAATGTAATTCTTTCCTATGATCTTTTCCTTAATGGTATTTTAACTGCAGCTAATCTCCACTTCCCTAAAAAACACACATCAAAAAATCATTTGCTTTCCACCCCCTGGTGGGATGAGGAATGCAAATGATTATCTGAACAGAGACTAGAGGCTGTAGCATCATACTCATTGTGTATGTCTTTGGATAACTTTTGTAAGTATCAGAAAATCGACGCCAAATTTAAACAATTAATTTCTAAAAAGAAAAAAGTTAGTTGGATTCATTTCTGTGAATCCCTGAGTCCTCGTTCCTCTTCCTCTGTAGTCTGGTCCCAACTTAAAAAATTCCGCCGATTTCTACGCCAGCATCCACATCCACTTTGGATGAAATGGATGCCTCCTTTTCTTTTTCCGAACTTCAATGTGCGTTAAATGGTTTATCTGATTCTACTCCTGGAGAAGACGGCTTTCCTTACTCTTTTATTTGTAAATTAAATGATAAAGCGAAAAAATGTTTTTTAAACATAATTAACTCGGTTTTTATCAAAGGAATTGTCTCGCAATCTTGGAAGACACAAATTGTTATTCCGATCCTTAAACCGGGTAAGAACCCTTCGGATTGCAACTCATATAGACCGATAGCTTTATCATCAACTTTGGCAAAGATCACTGAACATCTGTTGAAAAACCGCCTGGAATGGTTAATGGAAAGCAGATATATACTTGCTCTCAATTTGGCTTTCGGAAGGGGTTGAGCACCATTGATAATCTAAGCATACTCACAACAGACATTCGAATTGCCTTTGCTAAAGGAGAATACCTTGTGGGAATCTGTCTAGATATATCTTCTGCATATAATAATGTACTTCTTCCGATGCTCAGGCAGAAAATGCAACAGCTGAGTATTCCACCGAGGATAGTTCATCTCATATGTAATCAGTTAAGAGCCGAGATGGCCCAGTGGTTAGAACGCGTGCATCTTAACCGATGATTTCGGGTTCAAACCCAGGCAGGCACCACTGAGTTTTCATGTGCTTAATTTGTGTTTATAATTCATCTCGTGCTCGGCGGTGAAGGAAAACATCGTGAGGAAACCTACATGTGTCTAATTTCAACGAAATTCTGCCACATGTGTATTCCACCAACCCGCATTGGAGCAGCGTGGTGGAATATGCTCCATACCTTCTCAACGGGAGAGGAGGCCTTAGCCCAGCAGTGGGAAATTTACAGGCTGATTATGTAATCTGTTAACTTGCAGATCAATAACGGTTAGACACCAACATCTCTCACTTCCCCCAGACTTGTCTGGAAAGTTCTTCCTCAAGGCTCAGTACTCACTCCTCTGCTTTACAGCATATACACCCATGATCTCGATTTGTCTGTTAACAATTTTTGTAACATACTCCAGTATGCTGATGACACTGTTTTGTATTATAGATCTAGCTCCATTGAAAATTTAACATTTTGATTAAACTCTGCTTTGCATTACCTATCCCAATGGCTCTCTGACCATGGCTTATCGCTGTCGATAGCTAAAAGTCAAGCAGTGGTATTTACTAAAAAAAGACGTATACCTACCTTTAATTTGTTTTATGAGGGTCAACACATTAACTTTGTAGACAAAACAAAATTTCTTGGTATTATTCTCGATCACCGACTGAACGGAATTTCACACTCTGACCATTTAGCCAAGAAATGTGAAAAATCAAATAATGCCCTTAAAGCAGTATCTGGAGTTTGGTGGGGAGCTCACCCTTATACATTGATGCTGATCTATAACGCACTAGTTCGTAGTCATTTGGACTATGGACAGTTTGTTCTAGATCCCTTCAATAAATCAGCTTCAGAAAAATTAAACAAAATTCAGTTTAAATGTTTAAATCTTGGGTGCGATTTTATTTTATTTTTACTTTATTAGGGAAACAAACAGTACAAGTCATTCTTAAAGCTAAAGCATAAAAATTAGCACATATACCAGTAAAGTTTCCACTTATAACTAAAAACATAATAAGAGCAGAACAAAATTAATTATAATATCTAATATAATAATAATAAGAAAAAACAAACCTATGAAAAAAGGGCAAATTTGAAAAAAAACAAATAAAAGATCTAGGCTTTACGGTTCTAGCATAAATTTCCTGAAGTTAGCAACTGATTCTGTAAATATATCAATACTGGAAAATTTAGTGTTATATTCATTACAGACTCTATATATAAAAGAATTTCGTGCATAATTTGACTTTAATAAGGGCAAACTAAACAAAGCCTTATTTCGTGTTCGTATATTAGGACACCTGAATCTTAAGCAATTTAGAAGGTAGGGTGAATCTATGTAATTCCTTATTAATTTAAACAAAAATAATTGATCTCTAAGTGTTCGACGATCAGCAAGTGGAGTAATTGTAAAAGTTTCATTTGTTGTACGACATTTAACATTAAGGTATTTTATAAATTTTCTTTGAATATTTTCTAACATCTCAATATATAAATTGTAGTGTGGATTCCAAATAATAGATCCATATTCCAAAACAGATCGAACCAACGTATTATATAAAAGAACAAACGTTGAGTTGCATTTAAAATCTTTGCTGACTCTCAGAACAAAACCTAGCATACGATAGGCTTTAGCTGTTATTTGGGTTAAATGTAACCTATAAGTAAGCCTATTGTCTAAATAAATTCCCAGATCCCTCAACTCAGTCACTCTATTCAAAGAATTACAATCAAAGTAATAATTGTAGGTGATTGGATTTAATTTTCGTGAAAAAGTGGTAATGCTACATTTAGCCACATTTACACTAAGAAAGTTGTCCTTGCAATATATACAGAGCCGATCAAGATCTTCCTGTAACAATAAGCAGTCAAGTGAAGACGTGACCGATCTAAAAATTTTCATATCGTCTGCATATAACAAAAAAGAAGAATGTTTTATAATATCGTCGATATCATTGATAAACACATTAAACAGCAGTGGTCCGAGGTGAGAACCTTGGGGAACACCAGAAGTTACAGGTACAAACGACGAACAAAAACCCCTAATCGTCACAGCCTGGCTACGGTTGCGGAGATAAGAAGACAGCCAACGAAGAAGATCGCCGTGTATACCGACCCCTTCAATTTTTTTTATTAATAGCGTATGTGAAATCTTGTCAAAGGCTTTGGAGTAATCAGTATACACGACATCTACCTGGTGCCCTCTATTCATGGATGTAATCAATCGATGAACGAATTCGCAGAGATTAGTTTCTGTCGATTTTTTATTTACAAAGCCATGCTGCTGTTCGATTAGGATAGTTCTCAGTAGAGGGAAAATTTTATCATAAATATTTTTTTCGAATAATTTTGCTACTGCACACAATTTGGAAATGGGTCTATAATTCTGAATATTATGCTTGTCTCCAGATTTAAAAATGGGAACTACATAAGAACGTTTCCATAAATAAGGCATATCACCTGTTTTCAAAGACTTCTGAAACAATAAAAATATTGGATAAGAAAGAAATTGACGACACGAATGTAAAAATATAGGAGGTAAACCATCAGGTCCATAGCCTTTATTAACATCAAGCTTTTTTAAATATTCAATAACTGTTTTATGTGTGATATCGACAGACCCTATGCTAATATATTTATGAGAAATTCTATCAGTAGAAACACTAGATGAATTTACTGGTTCAAAAACAGATTTAAAATAATCATTAAAAAGGTTACAAATCTCTTTGCCATCACACGCGGTTTGATTTTTGAAGTACATAGTATTGGGTATATTGTTTTTTTGATTTAACAAAAGACCAGAAATGTCTACTGTTACGTCTGATTTTCAATTCAGAGTCACAAATATATTTATCATAACATTCAACTTGTGCCTGTTTTTGACGCTCCCTTAACATATTGAAAGTTTCGTAATATGAGAATCGTTTGTAAGTCTTCCATCTTTTATGATATTTAAGTTTTACAGCAACAATTTTAATTAAGGCTTTAGAGTACCAAAAGGGATATTGGTTCTCATATTTGACTGTTTTAACAGGAACCAAATCAGCAATAACAGAATTAATGGTTTCGTAAAAAACATCAACGGCCTTAGTGATATCGCAGTCATTTAGTAAACCTATCCAGTCAACGTCAGCCAAAGCATTATTAATAGCATTATAATCTGCTAGGTGAAATAAGCGAACTGTACGGGGAGCATTAATTAAAGAAACCTTTGTAAGTACGTTAAGTGATATAAACAAGGCTGGGTGATGAGGATCTTCGTGAACTAAAGGGGAACCACCACATACAGAGCAGTTGCCGCTGCTAATTATTAAGTCGAGATATATATTATTCAAATTGGGGATAGAGTTAAATTGCCTAAGATTAGTAAAATTCAAAAAATTATACAATGTTAAGTACATTCAAATCATTATCTTCGAAAAAGTTGCTAATAATCATAGCGTTACCTGAATGTTCCCACAAGGCTGAGGAAATATTAAAGTCACCCGTAATCAAAACGTGGTCATTACCTCATTGGCGATCAATTCAAAGAATTCAGCGAGCGCTTCGAATTGATACTTGCCGTGGGGAAAATAACAATAATAAACATGCAACAATTTAGATAAAGGGGAAGGCGAAAGGACAATGGAGACTTAAACTATATCTGCAGCCATATTCACTGAGAGAATGGTGGAGTGGTATTTGACCGACACATTAGATTTCAATGCAACTAAGACGCCACCTCCCATTCTATCTCCACGCGAGTTATAGTCTCGATCTGTTCTGTACACGTTATAACTCAGATCAAACAATTCCGCGTTAAAAATACCTTCATGCAACCAAGTTTCACTGAGGCAAATAATGTCGTAAGAGTGATTAGTCTGAATTAAACTTCCGAAAAATGTATTTGTTTTTGTTCGCAATCCACGCACATTTTGATAAAAAATAGAGAGACTTTTAGTCATAAATGCAGTAAGTATAAAGTATTACGCATAAAATTTATAACCCTATATAAAGTATAATATAATAATAATCGTCGAACACGTAAAAATATAACGAAATAAAATAAATGCTAAATACTGTATTCAGGTGCCCAAATAATAAAATAATAAAGATAACCAATAGCAAATTATAATATAAAGTGTTTAAATAATAAAATGATGTACCGTATAAAACCAAAAACCTTCCATACAATAAATTCAAGATTATACAAATATTTAGTCCAGAAGTATATAGAGTTTGAACAAAAAGATAAGCAAAAAATTGAATAGTTCCTATATTTTTTTTTTTAAATCACCAGGCCTAATTATGTGTATGACTGGACTCGTGTCATTGCGTCGAACCATTATGCAGCAATTTTTCACCCAAACATATTAATAGCTTTTTTCTTTGGCAGTTTTTTTGACAATCCTTAACAATTCTTTATTGGCGCTTGTTAGGTGATCATTCAAATATATATGATTATTGTTAGAATTAAATCCGATATCATGACATTTAAGCTTAAGCTTTTTAGCTCGAGTAAGAAAATCATCTTTTTTCCAGCGGCATAAGAATCTAACAATAATAGGCTTAGTCTTTTTATTTTCTTTATCCTTTGATGCCACCCTGGTTATGAAGTCTATGTCGTTGTTAATGTCTAGTTTAATCTCGGCTTTATTAGATAATTGCTCCAAAATTCAAAATTGAAAAAAGATTTTCATTTTTTTTTCTGGAACACCATAGATCTCAATATTAGATCTGCGGGCCCATTGTTCACGGGTGTTATTTTCCGTGATGATAGAATCCAAAGCAATCTTAAAATTTCCAATCTCTGAGGTATGGTTAGAGAGTCGTTTTTAGTCTGTCTCACATTTGTCAATTCTGTTGTTAAGATCATCAAATTTAACATTAGTAAACTCTATATATTCCTTAAGCCCAGAAAAATCTTCTCTCAAAGATTTTAATTCGTTTTGTAGAGGCACAATTGATGTTCTAAATTCTGCCTTTAGACTAGAAACTTCAGTAGATATAACAGACCTAACCATCTCCAAAAGAGAGGATTCCTGCAAGTTGGTTCGTGAGCCCACTCCCGAAGACAAACCACCCCTGCGCAACGTAACGTTTTCATTATCCATTTTAAATATCAGAAAACGAATTTATAAATTAAAAATTAGACCGACTGCACTGGGGATCGAACTCGTGCCGAATACGTTAAATGATAAGTGGCATAAAGTTAGCACAACTACCACTAGGCCAAACGTATATATAAGCATGTATCAAAAATAATAAACAGATTGTAGCTGACGCTTGTAGTCATAAGCGACTAGTGGTAATAATTTAAATAAGTTCTTTTGTTTAACCGTAGCACACACAAGGGCACTTCAATGTCACTCACTTTAAATTTGATTAAATCCAACCAAATTCACCGAGTTAAACTTGTTTATTTAGTCAGAAATGTGACAAACTTTACACTAGGTTTGATACACATCAACACTAGCCCATAGATTTGTTAATTAACAATAATTTGGATTTTTTTCTACGGAGCAAACGGAAACAATGGTCTGCTCTAAACAAGTGTTTCTTTGTGAAATCCACTCCTACTAATGCTCTGCAGGTTGAGTGTGTTGACCCTCCTCTACATATAAGGAGGCAATACTTATGTGACCGCTTTATCATCAAATTGTTACAGCTATCTTCCCATCCTCTATTGGCCCGATTAAACAAATTATCCCACATTTACAACCCAGACAGTCCGAAATCCTCATTCCTATTAAACAGTTTCCTCAAGTATACCAACCTCCCTCATCCCCTTACCACTTTTCCTTCTAATCCTCTTTTTTCCACCTCCTTTAAAGCTCTTATTTATAATACCCCTGTTATAACAAACCTTGGTCTTATAAAAGGTTCCCCTGATACTAGTGTCTAATTTCAAAAAATGTTTCATCAAAATTGGCCAAATCACCTCCCTATATATATTGATGCCTCTAAACTCTCACCGACCGGCTGCGTTGGCGCAGCTTGTTGGATACCTAAATATAAAAAAGCCCTTTTATTTAAATGCCCCCCTGAAACCTCTATATTTTCCGGTGAGGCCATTGCTTTACTGGAAGCTATTATGTATGCCCAGTCACACAACATACAACAATCACTTATTTTATGTGACTCATTAAGCTGTCTGTTGGCCATTAAAGAAAATCCTTTTCGTAGCAAATTAAGACTTTCTATCGTTTTTAAGATCAGAGAGGCTCTGTTGTCCTGTCATCAACAAGGCCTTCAGGTTTTGCTGGTCTGGATTCCAAGTCATTCCGGTATTATTGGAAATGAGATGGCTGACTCATATGCTAAGATTGCTATCCAATCTGGTTCATCTGACCATTTTGTCAATTCCTCTCGAGACTTGCTCACTCTTGCGAAAGCTCAAATGGTTAAATCCTGGAATGCTTTTTGGATTTCATCAAAATCGGTTTAAGGTAAGTATTATTCGGCGTTACAACCTGAAATTCCGAGGCGACCTTGGTTTTCATTTCACAGGCACGCTGACCGTTGGGTCACATCCACTATCTGTCGGTTACGCCTCGGCCATTCATGCACACCTACCCACCTAGCAAAGATAAGAGTTCGAGATCACTCGCTGTGTGAATGTGGCCTAGACGAAGGTTCCACTACCCACATCCTGTTCCCTTGTCCTAAACTTCTTCATCCCATTTACGTAAGAATTGAATTGAATTACTTTACGGAAACGAAACCAAACATTTTTATTTTTTATTGTAAACGGATTTCTGAAAACGTAAGTATTATTTTCGAGTTTTGACTATTTCATAGTGTTGTGTATATTATAGTATGTATTACCAATATAAGTTAAATAAATACAAGTTTCTTGGTCGTCTACATAATTTTGTTTCTGAATACCATCCGTATTGGGGCAGATTGAAAAAATCTGTGGGGCAGTTATGAATAAAATGTTCAAAAGTGCCCCCCGCTATTTAAACAAATGATGTTTATTTATCATTTTAAATAATTGATAAATATAATTAAATAAGTTCATTTTATATTATTTTACAGTTGTGAATCACAATGGTAAGAAATTACAAAAAGAAAAAAGAAAATGATGTTAACGAAGAAGACGCCGAGAAGGCTGTATTGTTTGTTGTCAATGATAGCATGAAACTGAGGACCGCTGCTGCTATATATAATATAAAACCAACCTCTTTGTACTATAGAGTATAGAAATATAAAGAGAATGTAATGACAAAAAATATAAACTATAGCAGCAAATACACTGTGCATCAAGTTTTCATGAATGATAAGGAACTTATGCTGGAAAGGTACTTTTTAAAAATGTCCAAAATGAATTATGGTCTTATCTACTTACAAGGTCGAAAATTGGCATATCAATATGCAGCAGCGTTAGATAAGTGTCCTGAAAAATGGTTAGATAACAAGAGTGCGGGCATTGAATGGATGAAAAACTTTATGAAAAGGCACCCAGTATTATCTTTGCGAAAACTTGAAAACACCAGTCTTTCCAGATCAACCAGCTTTAATAAGCACAATGTCAGGATGTTTTTTGATAATTATGAAAGAGTGTTACAACGTGGAAATTATACTCCAGACTGCATCTATAATTTAGACGAAAAAGTATTATGACCGTTGTTCAAGCACCCAATGTTATTGCTAGAACAGGTCAAAAGCAAGTTGGACAAAGTGTTTCGGCGGAAAGAGGTCAATTGATCACTATTTGTGGTATTGTAAATGCTCTTGGAAATACCATTCCTCCGGTTTTTATTTTTCCAAGAGCTAGGTTTCACGAAACAATGCTTATTGGAGCTCCAGTTGGAAGTGGCGGGTTTGCCAATAGTCCTACTAGCGGTTGGATGACTGGACCTTTGTATCTGAAAGTTCTACAACACAATGAAAAAACCACCACCATAGATGCACCAAAGAAAATAAAATTCTTATACTCCTTGACAATCATGAGAGTCATTGCACCATCGATGCTATTAATTTTGCAAGAGAAAACGGCATAACACTGTTGACATTTCCCCCTCATTGTACGCATAAACTTCAACCACTCGACGTTGCAGTAAACAGTCCTTTTAAGGCGAAGCTCGCAGTCGCGCAAAATTATTGGTTGCTTAATCATCCGGGCAAAACAATATCTATTCACGATCTTGCAAGTATTGTCACCCGTGCATATAATGCTTCACATACTATCAATAACATCACATCGGGATTTTCTGCGCCAGGAATATATCCGTTTTCTAGAAACAAATTCACGGACAATGACTTTGAATGTTCGGAAGTGACTAATCGGACTGATCCTTCGCAAGTTCCCTTGATAGTTGCATCTGAGAATTTAGTTCCTGGTGGTGTAATAGCTGAAGATGTGGAGACTGATCAACCTCAACAGGTGTTATTACAGTTTGGTGCCTCTATACCACATAATATCAACGATAATGTCACTGAAGCTGAAGATCTGGAATTAAATGAACCCACAATAGCAGTTGCTTACGACGCTACTAACTAATGCTGAAATTGTTGCTCCAGCACCTTCTGCAATCGACAGTTACGCTACTGACGCTGAAGATATAGAAGCAGATCAACCTGTAATAGCATCAATTAAAGCTATTGACAAAAGTAATAAACCGACCACAAACAGTACATCTCAACTTCCCCCTGAACTTAATCATAAAACCGATAAATGTGTAAAAACACCCACTAAGAATACTAATAAAGCTCACGTGCAAACTCCTTTACGTTCACCAACTGTAATCGAAAGTGCCGCCAATATTGATAATTTGGCGAAAATAAACAGGAACACTGAAAATATAAGGGGAAAAGTAACAATTACTCCTGAAGCAATAAGACCGTTTCCTAAAGCAACTCCTCGTACCGGAAGAAAAGGCAGAAAAAAAGGTTCGTCACGAATCTTAACTGATACTCCCGAAAAATGCGCAGTAGAAGCTGCTTATTTAGATCGGATGAAACACAAGCCTTCAATTCTGCCTTTATCAAAACGAGGATGATGTATGCCTAAGACCAATACGTATAAAAAGAAGAAACCGTTGCCAAAATATCAGTCAAACTCAGAATCTGACGGAAATATATCTTTTCATGATGATTCTGATATGGATTTAACAGATGGTCAAAATAATTCTGAGTCTGATAATCTAGTTGATGAAAGGGAATCAATTCAATCCTTGACAAATTAGAATTTAAATGAAAATGACTATATATTGGTAAAGTGTCACTCTGCCAAAAAAGAATCATAAATGTATTTCGTAGCTTTAATTAAAAATAAAGATCAAAATATGTTTCTAGTTTCTTTTTTAAAAAATAAATTAGGTTTTAAATTTTTGTTCCCTGACAAAGAAGACCAATCCTGCATACCTATCACTGATACTGTAAGGAAACTTCCAAAGCCATGCTCTGGTCCAGGAACTTCTCGTACAGCTGCTCTATTAACTTTCAAATTTGATTTTAGTAAATTTAAACTCAGTTAGGTACTATTACCAAAGTTTTGAAGTTGTTCGTTTTTTTTTTTGAATATTTACTTTTATGTTGGCCAATAAGGCGATTTGGATTATTTATTTTGTGTTTGATATTCCAAACTTACATAGTTTAACTACTCGATTCTTCTTGAAATGCCTTCCTGAGACCATTTTAAATGGTATGTTTTTAAGA
Organism: Vanessa tameamea; assembly: GCF_037043105.1. Classification (NCBI taxonomy): domain Eukaryota; kingdom Metazoa; phylum Arthropoda; class Insecta; order Lepidoptera; family Nymphalidae; genus Vanessa; species Vanessa tameamea. The sequence continues at coordinate 4,606,068 of NC_087340.1, read as the reverse complement.
TAGTGTTAAGATTATAAAGACAAAGATTTTAATTGCAATATGTAACTAGATCTCATATCTTAAAATAATAAGTTACTTACACTTGTTCAAGACTGCCCCAGGCTGTTAATATTTTTATAAAGTTTATTTAAGCAATAGTGAGTGTACGAAGTTAGGGGCAATACACAATTATAAGATCTGTATGTCTTAAATAAAATGTTGATTATATTCTAAGTTACATTGTTTTCTTGTTATCATGGTATTTCAAAACTGCCCCTGGGGGTATTATGAACAAAAATGTGTTTTTGAAAAATAATAATATTGTTACTTTAATAAGTAAAAACAAGTAAATTTAATTTTTATTTTGTAGCACAAATAGCATATCTATTACAGTACCTGATACTGGTAACACTGCTCTGGGTGACATGTCAAATTTGAATTTTTTTTAATTCAATTCAATTCTTAGTTTAATGGCTTTTAGTTGTGCCACAGGGCACAGATTATTTCGCCAATGTCACGTAGGATGGAGAAGACACGAATGAGATTGATCGGTATGGCTGAGATAACAAACTCAATTAAATTTTAAAGCCAAGTATAGTAGTAGTAATTTCCTTGTTAATCCGTAACCTAGAACAACACAAACATTAAGGGTTAATAATAGGATAAATTACAAATAATTGTTAGTACTCTAACTATATATAACTATATATAATAAGATATATCACTCAATTGGACTATTCACAACTTAATTTTATTACATTTAATATATTTACACAAAAAAGAACAAAATGGACTAAACACAAACGTCAACAAACACATATATATATTTTTTTTAATATTTTAAATTGAGTTTTCGCTTGCGTTAGCTTTGGTTGACACACGTGTTAGTGAGATATCTGTGTTTTTACAATAACATGTAATTCTTTCATTAATTTTCAGTGCAAATAGTTCGTTTTTATTGTTTTTGGGTTTTACTAACATATTTTTTTATTATAGATAAAGTATATTAGTTTAGTTACATTAGTTAGTTTATAATGGATGTCGATCCTCCTCCTGAACCTCCCGATCCCGGGGGTTCAGAATTACAAATTTACCTTTCATCATCCTCCTCTCGCAAACGTTCCGGGGATAATTCTTCATGTTCTCTTGTTTCCTCCTCTAAGAAAACAGTAGTCCACCCTACTACCGCAAGTCCTTCTATTCAAACAGTGTATGTAAATCCTTCCTTCATCGATGGTCCTAAAAGTTATACAGATGACGATAAAGGCCCTTTCATAGTCCACGTCTCTCGGGAAGTTGCTGATCCAGCTGCTGGTATTTCGATTCGATCCATTAAATTCGGACACTTTTTACACAATCACAAGATTGGCTCAATTGTTAATGATGGCGTTAAAAATGTTGGTCGCAATAAAATAGAAATACAATTTTCATCAGCACAAGTGGCAAATAATTTTCTTAAAAACCCAATATTAGATCTTTGCAAGAATAAGGCTAGTTTACCCACATATAACATTACCAGAATGGGTCTAATAAAAGGCATCCCCGTGGACTGGTCTATGGAGGATCTTTTGGAGTCAATTGAGCTCCCTCATGGATGTGGGGAAATAATCAAATTGAGACGACTGAACCGCAAGACTTTTAACGAAGGAGTTGTGTCCTGGATTCCAACTCAATCGGTTGTTATAACTTTTAAAGGTCAAACCCTTCCTGGTAACATCTTTTCCTACCATACATACATCCCTGTCAAAACCTATAATCTCCCCACTATAATATGCTTGAACTGTTGTCGTTATGGCCACATTAAGACTCAGTGTAGGTCCACTCACAGGTGTTTTAAATGTTCCCAATCTCATACAGGTGAGTTGTGTGAGGTTGTTAAAGACAATGCTACATGCCTACACTGCTCTGGCAAACACTTTGCCACAGATGAGGATTGCCCTGAGTATTCGCGACAGCACTCTATAAAAATTTTAATGTCTCCGGATGTTTCTTACATGGAAGCTGCCTCTCGCTTTCCTAGTGTCCGTAGATCCTATGCAGAGGTAGCAAAAGAGTTGTTCTCCGTTCCAACATACATCCCATCTAACCCTGGTCCTTCTAAATCCACCCCCTGTCCTAGTAAATCATACAGACAAACCATTGTCCGCTCTCCCTAGACTTCCTCAAGGGAAGGGGTATGATAAACATGCCCATCAAGCCATAGTTGGCAATTGCCCCTCCTCCTCTCCTAATGGTTGTGCCTTAAACGTTGCTAACCCGTCCCCTCCTAATAATAATCCTAACTTATTGGAACTACTCACAAAAATCCTCCTAAATATCCTAAGTACAAGCAATGAAATCCCTTTACGGTCCAACGTTGTCAATGACTTAAATCAATTATTTAATATCTTCCACAATGGCCCCAATCAGATTCCTTCAATGGAATTGCAAAAGCGTCCGTCCTAAGAAACCTGAACTCCTCTCACTTATTAATTTGTATAAACCTGTCATTGTTGCCATCTCTGAGACATGGTTGATTCCCAGTTCTCGATTTCGAATTGCTGGTGTCACCTGTTTGAGGGATGACAGAAGTGATGGGTATGCAGGTAGTGCCATCTTGATCAGGCACTCCATTTCCTTCTCCTAAATCCCCTTACCTCCTTTTAGCCAGCACATCAATGCTGTAGCTATCAAAGCCTTCAACATTTCCTTTTTCTCTATTTACATTCCCCGTGAAGGAGTAGGTCCTTCACTTGCGCCTGAGTTACACTCCATTTTATCTTCTCTCCCAAGCCCTGTTCTTGTTATGGGGGATTTTAATGCCCACCATACATTATGGGGTTCCTATTTCTGTGATGGATTTGCTCCCTTGTTGGTGGACATCGCTGATGATGTAAATTTTTGCATTCTCAATGATGGTTCGCCTACTCGTAGAGTTTATCCTAATCAGAATCCTAATTCTGCTGTTGATTTATCCCTAGTATCTCCCTCCCTATCCTCGTAAATATGTTGGAACATCCTCCCATCGACGTTTGGAAGTGACCATTTCACAGTACACACACAATTTTGAGATAGATTGCATTCCTAAGCATGAGTACACGGCATGCTCATAACAATAGGCTATTAATTTGACTAGTTTTTAAAATCCATTTTATATTATTTAGTAGAGGTTAAGGAACCCAGTAAAAGTTGTTTTTTTTTAAGTCAAGTACAAATTTGCTGAAAAATATCAAATTAATAATTCCATATTTAAATAACGCGCGAAAACGCTACTTTGACAAAATGGCGCTACAATGGAATCGGTGACGTCACTTGCCTGTATTTTAATTTCAAGTATATGTAATTTCAAGTTACAAGTCATAGATAAAGTCACTATTGAAATATCAACAGGCGCTGAAATTGAAACAGAAACATTACACGTTATCGGGACCAACCAAGCCTATTATCATATATTGAAGCAATACCCAAACGTAATTCGACTAATGTCTCTCAATCAACCTTCAAAACACACCGTCCACGTCCGCTTCCGCCGGACAAATACAAAGCTGCGAAGGCTGAATTCGAGAATATGTTGGAAATGGGCATTTGTAAACCATCTAATAGTCCGTGGGCTAGCCCGTTACATGTTGTAATGAAAAAGGACGACAGTTTAAGAGTCTGCGGTGACTATAGGCGATTAAACGCGGTCACTCAACCCGACCGCTATCCAATACCGCGCATACAAGATTTTACCTATCAACTATATAATAAAAAAGTATTTTTTATTTTATTTATAAACACTTTATTGCACACAAAAGACAAAAGATACAGTGTACATAACATTACAAGAACATATAACAAAAAAGAGAAGCGTGCAAAGGCGGTCTTATTGCTTAAAGCAATCTCTTACAGACAACCCTTTAGAGTAAGAATTTGTCTGTGGGAAACGGGATGGTGCAAACAAGCATTCTTAAACAACTAAAAATTAATCTTTAAATAATACAAATAATATATAACAAAATACATATATATAAGTTTAATAAATACATATGTATTATATATACCAAATAATTATATAAATAAAATTATATATATAGCAGAAAGTTATACTAAACATATAGAATAAAAATAAAACTTACGTACATAAAATATAATACTTAATAAATAAATACTAATAGTATGATAATATAGGAAATAATATTTACGCAGATTGAATAGATAAATAATACTTATGTAACCTATTTTTAAATATATAAATTGACTCAGATTGACGAATATCGGTAGGGAGCGTATTCCGTAGCTTTGCAGCTGTAAGTATTTTCAAAGCTTGTTTAAAAATAGCGTACTACTGGATACCATTCGCTTAAGAAAATGCACAGAAAACCGCAATAATAACCCCATTCGGCCTCTTCGAATTCAACTGCATGACTTTCGAACTTCGCAGCGCGAGTCAAACATTTCAACGATTCATGCACGAAGTTCTCAGAGGCGTCGAAAATTGCTTGTTTCGATGATGACATTTTACTGTATTCAGAAAACGAAGAAAAACACATTAAATTACTAAGTATATGAAGTATTTAGACGGACTTATATTGAAAATCGAAAAATATGAATTTGGAAAAAATAAAATTAATTTTCTCGGTTATGAAGTCTCGGCAGAAGGAATAAAACATACTTAAGATCGCATTGAAGCTATTTCAAAATATCCGAAACCTAAAACTATAGTTGAATTACGCCGATTCCTCGGCATGCTTAATTTCTACCGCGACTGTCTACCACATCAAGCTGAACTTCAACACCACCTCAATAAGTACTTACATAACCGCAAAAAGAACGATAAAACACCGATCGACTGGACTTGACACCGGAAGCAATCAAAATCAAAATATACTTTATTCGAGTAGGCTTCTACAAGCACTTTTGAATCGTCGTGAAAATAAAGTTACCACCGGATCGGAATGTAGATTATACCGATGCAGCATTCGAAAATTGGCGCCAAAGCATTTTAGAAGCTACAACCCTGACTCATCCAGTCCCCGGTAGTGTTCTCAGTACCATGACGGACGCTTCTGATCATAGTCTCGGCGTCGTAATACAACAAAAAATTAATAATAAATGGAAGCCACTCGCCTACTTTTCAAAAGCAATGAGCGCTACACAACGGTGTATATGAACGCGAATTATTAGCAATATAGCTGTAAAACACTTCCGACGACTCATCGACGGATGCGAAGTAAGCGTGTACACAGATCACAAGCCGCTCGCCTACGCATTACATTGCCAAGCTAAAAGTAAACCACGTAGAGAACGACGACTACATTTTATAAGTCAATTTTGTTCAAGTATTAACTACATACAAGGCGAACAAAACAAAGTCGCCGACGCTCTTTCTCGCATAGAAGACATCCAGTGTCCAACCATAATTGATTTTACACGATTAGCAATCGACCAGAGTAATGACGAAGAATTAAAGTCAATTCGAAAACAGCTGAACTTACGGTTTACAACCATCGCGATGCCCGGAATAAGCCAACCAATCAAGTGCGAGCTATCTACCGATACACCGCGGCCGTACCTACTGAACACATATCGCTATGCTGCATTCAAAGCGCAACACGAATTATATCACCCGAGCGTACGGACTACAAGAAAGCAAATAACTACTAAGTACTTCTGGCCCAATATGAGTAAAGACGTCGGTATATGGAGTAAAGCATGCATTAATTGTCAACGAACAAAAATACATCGACACGTCGTGACGCCTAGGCCAATTTAGGCCAATTTCCACTGTCACAGCGCTTCGAACATGTACACATCGATATAATTGGACCGCTACCACCATCAAACGACTATCGATACTGCGTCACTATGATAGATCGCTGTACAAAGTGGCCCGAAGCAGTGCCGGTGCAAGAAATTACCGCCGAGAATGTAGCCAAAGTTTTTTATGAAAACTGGATCGCATGATTCGGTTGCCCGCTACGCATATGTACGGACCAAGGCCGCCAGCTCGAATCCGAGCTATTTAAATCGTTAATGAAAAAATTCGGGATAACAAGAATTCGAACCACTGCATATCATCCACAGTCTAATGGCCAAGTCGAAAGGTGGCATCGAACACTAAAAGCGGCACTGATAGCACGAGAAGCTATAATACAATGGACGGACAAGTTACCCACCGTGCTATTGAGCTTACGCACGGCGTTACAAAAAGATAATTTCAGTCCTGCATTAATGACATATAGAAGAACATTACGAATACCTGCCGATTTCTTTGTGCCTACACAGTCAAAAATAAATGACACAGAGTACGTACGCCGCCCAATGGAAATCATGGCAACGCTACAACCAGCGCCACGCAAACACAAACATAAACCATTCGTGTACCAAGACCTAACAACGTGTACGCATGTGTTTGTACGCAATGATATGATTCGAGCTCCGCTTACGCCGCCGTACGATGGCCCGTATAAAGTTTTAAAACATTACGATAAATATTACAAAATTCAATTGCCGCTGACGCCCAATTCCCAACGATTTTAAAAACTGCCAAACCTTGGATGCACCGCTACTATGAATAGATTTTTTATAAACATACGCTGAGCATCATGACAGAGTTTATTGCAACGATTTCGCAGCTTTTTATACTTTTTTAGGTTATCTATAGTCACATTTCATTTATATTTAGCCTTCGCAGCATTACGTTTAGCCATGAGTGCTCTAATATCCTGAGTAAACCAAGGAGCTGTCGGTGATGTCTGTCGGTGTCGGTGAGAAATCGGTTAAAAAATAATTAAAAATGCTCATTTTTTCATCGATTGAACTGGCATTATAAATCGCAGTCCAGTGGTTTTAATCAAGTCACTCATGAAATTGGTGTTATTAAGCTTTTGAAAACTACGCCGCATCACTATAGTTGGCTTCGCCCGCGGAGGCCGAATCTTATAGGATAAACTAAATTATGGTAAAAAAAGGCTTCAGCGGGAAACTGACCATGGACATCGACATGGCTAAGAGAGGACACGACCATTAGGTCCAACAGCGAGGGAGAACAATTTGGAAAGAAATGAGTTGCATTAATTGAGTTACATTAAGATTACAGCTATCAACTATATTTTTAAATCTGGCACGTTGGTCATCTTTAATTAAGCAGGTGTTAAAATCACCCATAATTATCGTGTGATCAACAGAGGTACTAAATTGTTCTAATAAAAATTCAGAATTATTAAAATAATCAATATTGACTGACGGACTATAAAATACGCCCAGTAGTAGTTTGAGATGACCGAATAAGACCTCAATAAATATGTGTTCCGATGACTCTGAATATTCTGAAGGAGATTTACTTAAAATTGTAAAGGGGATGTGACTACGAAGGTATATTGCTACACCACCGCCGCCTTTACCTGTGCGATCATTCCGGATCAGATGGTAGCCAGGCAAACAGTAAGAAATAGAGGGTAAGTTAGGTTTCAAAAAAGATTCGGATACAAGAATGGCATGAATATTTTTACTATCGAAGGAAGACAGGAAATCAGAATAATGAGAAGGAATACTCTGCGCATTTATATGCACCACGTTAAAGTTTTTAGAAAAACCGGAGAAAGTTGTGTCTAAAAGGAAGTTTAGAGGAAGAGAAGCACTATGAAAACTATTATCACCAGGTAACTCTGAGTCACTAAAGTAGATACTATTATCATTCGAGTCGCTTACGCTGTGAAAGTTTGAAATCATACTATTAATGTAAATAAATAGTTAATATATATTGTATATCTAAATTAAAAATAATAAAAATAATTAAATAATATAATAATACTAAAAATACCAAAATACTAATACTGCGTTCTAAACAAGCTACTTCTCTATCCCGCCAGCAATGTGTGAGTAAGCAATTACAAAAATTAAAAAATATATATACATTATAAACATAGGAACCGGATACAATATTTAAAAAAAAAAAAAAACAACAAAATATGTTAGATTAAAAATCAGTGCTATATAAAGGCAACACATTAAGTAACCAATAAACAAAATTAAAGCACGATTTAAATTCTAATATTAGTAAATATCAAAAACACAAATTAAGTAAGAGAAAAAAAAATAAAAAAAAAACAAAACTTGATAAAATAAAAATAATAACTACAGACTTTTGCACTCAAAGCAATTAGTCAAACTACAAGAGTCCAAGGCCGTTAACTCAACAAAATAGTAAGTAGTTTTATCAATCCAATTACTAAACACAAATCAAACGTCAGATTGTTGACATTATACCTACAATATAAAACGTCATGTTTACAAATTTATACTGGAATATAATTATAGCAACTAAACATAAATAGATATAATAGCTAACAACTTATGTTATTGAATAGAAAATAAAAAGAACAGTTTAATGGAACGAAGACGAAGTGCGAAAACATGTCATTTGTAGTTTAATTTCTAAAATATTTTCAATTGTAATGTATAACTTTTTATTGAATGAATCATAATTTTTATCACTTTTAAATTTTATTGCTTTTTATTAGTAGAATTGTTTTCTTTGGACAAAGAAATTGTAAATACCTATGCACTACAATTATTTTATTGGCTGATGTTATTTTCAGTTTCTGTAAATATACTGCAACAAATATCTACAAGTAGTAGTAACAAGAAGTAAGCTAGGAACCAGTACCCCTACACATGTTAGTTTTTTGTGGACAATTTGCAATAGTATGACCGAATTTATTACATCTATCACATTTTATAATTCGATTAGAGTACTCGTAGACTCTACACCCTTTTTCGTTACAGTTAAAGCATAATGGTGAAAAACTATCATGTTCAAAATGTAACTTCGAATTTTTGACACATCGTACTATACGATGCCTAGGTTCATTACATTTATTACAGAATAAATGATTATTTGGTTTATTTCTATTTAGATTAGAATTACGATAAATATCATTGTGTTCTTTATAAACGTCTTTAAGAAATTTCAAGAGATCTTCAGGTTCTGTAAAACGAGCGGATAACGCTCCAGCACGTATTGTACGATCATCTATACCGTGTATAATGCAACTGCCTTTTTTGCAAAAATATCACACGCATTTAATAAATTATTTTTCTCATAGAAATAATCATCTAAACTATCTCTTATCCTTATTCGTTTTTCGAGCATTTCTGTTAAAATGACTCCGAAAAGCTTTTCGCAAAAAAAAAATTTGGAAAAAATAGCGGCACAGAGAACGGCCCAGGCCCCGAAGTGCCGTCGAGAGAGACGGCCGAGCCCTGGACCTGCAGTGACGGCGGTGACGTGTTTAATCCGCGATCTGGTATCTCCGAAGAACAAGACGTCGCACTCACCCCAATCAGACCCCGGCCTGTCGGTTTCATCGAACCGACAGGCGCAGTCAATGAGGGAATTCCTGATGGTCACCGACCCGGGAAAGTCCAAAATAACACGCGCCCATCTAACAAGAGCCGATAAGAGTCAAGTAATACCACCAAAGCTGAGACCAGCGTCAAACCCTCGAGACCATGCAGTGAATGCTTTCCTAGAGTTCCGAGCTATTGTGACGGCCACGCGTAAGATCCACTTAGCCACCTGCAAAAAGATCATGCAGACCTACCAACGCGGTAACGAAAGCTGCTGGAGGTGGAGCTTGAAGAAGCCGAGGCGGTCATATACAACAACGACACATCCCAAGTTATCAAAGGAAAATGTCGGGGCGGTACATGGCTGCTTAAATCAAATCAAATCAAATCAAAAATCTTTATTCAATATAGAAGTGTTTACACTTGCTTATTGATTGTCAAAAATCTACCACCGGTTCGGAATTTAGCACCTCGGACCTGAGAAGAACCGGCGAAAGAAACTCAGCGGGATATTTTTTTTTTTTTCCATTTTGCATGTACAATAATAATTATATTTTAGTTATTTGAAACAGCCTGGAGGCGATCATTTCATTCCCAAGGTGTGCAGTCAACTAAAAAGTCATTAGTGTTGTAATATCCTTTAGCACACAAACGCTCTTTAACGATTCTTTTGAATTTTATAATTGAATAATTTAGAACGTTTTCTGGGATCCTGTTGTAAAAACGTATACATTGCCCCAAAAAAGAGTTACTAACCCTGTGTAATCGGGTACTTGGAGTAACAAGTTTATTCTTGTTCCTAGTGTTAATAGAATGTACGTCACAATTTCTGGGAAAATCGTTTATGTTTTTGCGTACATACATAACATTATCAAAAACAAATTGAGAAGCGACAGTCATTATTTTAATTTCTTTAAATTTATCTCTTAACGAATCTTTTGGGCCCAGGTTATAAATTGCACGAATAGCCCTCTTCTGCAGTACAAAAATAGTATTAATGTCAGCTGCATTACCCCAGAGTAGGATGCCATACGACATTATACTGTGGAAATAACTGAAGTACACAAGGCGAGCCGTATCCACATCAGTCAAAAGTCTAATTTTTTTTACCGCATAGGCTGCAGAGCTGAGTCTATTCGCCAACTTATTTATATGGGGGCCCCATTGGAGCTTAGAGTCTATTGTCATACCAAGGAACTCTGTTGATTCTAAAACATCTAATGCTTCCCCGTTTAAGCGTACACTCGTTTTGACACATCTTACATTGGGAGTAGTGAATTTAATACATTTAGTCTTTTTACTATTTAACATTAAATTATTAACACTAAACCAATTTACTATTTCAGAGAGAGTATTGTTCACATCGTCATATATTGAAAGACGTCTTTTGATTTTAAAAATTAAAGAAGTATCATCAGCAAACAATACTATCTCGAGTTTATCACCTAGGAGATGTGGCAGGTCATTTATATAAACAAGGAAAAGGAATGTTCCAAGAATTGATCCTTGAGGGACCCCCGCAGTAACTGGAGACCCGGGAGATCTCTTTCCATTTACATCAACCCTCTGAATCCGATTGCTCAGATACGAAATCAGAAGACTGAGTGCAGTGTCCCTAATTCCATAATGACGTAGCTTCCTGACCAAAGTTTCGTGTTGCACGCAATCAAAGGCCTTAGATAAA